>NC_073692.1:316675653-317050653 GCF_029784155.1 Uranotaenia lowii
TAAAATAAAGTTTTGTTTGTTTGCAAAATGAAGTGATCTGGGATAAATGATCAAATGATCTAGTTCTGAATCAGAAACCGGGATCAGGATCCAAAATAATCATCAGGATTCGCGATCATTCCTTGATCAAGGTCTAAGGTAGGGTCCGACCAAATCCCAGGATCAGAACCAGGGATCAAAAACCGAGATGAAGATGAAGATGAAGGATTAGGATTGAAATCAGGACATAAGATCGAGATTGAATATTTAGATCAGGGTCCAAAATCCAGGATCAGAATCATGAATCCAAGAATCCAAGAATCCTAAAAACAACCACAATTAGATTTTCATCCAGGGCTTCTGAAATCAACATCAGAGTTGGGTGTCAGGATCAAGATCCAGGGTTCAGATTCGGAATCGGGGATCAAAAACCAGGGTCAGGGTTCAGGAATCTAAGATAAGTATCATGTAAATTCTTAAAAACGAAGAGGGTGAAAGCTAAAGGTTAATCCCTCTCAAAATAAAATGTATAAAAAAAGGGTTCTGCATCAGTATCAAAGTTCGAATTCGAGGTCAGGATTGAGACCAAGTTAAACTGGGATCAAAATCAGGATTAGAATCAGGATTAGAATCAGGATCTTGATCTTGTATCAGACAAGAGCTGAATTGGTTTTAGGATCAGTGTTGACCACGATCTGTATCACCTAATGTTTATTTTTTCAAGGCGTAAATTACCTCCCTAAAATTGGAATCTGAAATATGAATCTGAAATCTGAATCTGAAATCTGAATCTGAAATCTGAATCTGAAATCTGAATCTGAAATCTGAATCTGAAATCTGAATCTGAAATCTGAATCTGAAATCTGAATCTGAAATCTGAATCTGAAATCTGAATCTGAAATCTGAATCTGAAATCTGAATCTGAAATCTGAATCTGAAATCTGAAATCTAAAATCTGAATCTGAAATCTGAATCTGAATCTGAAATCTGAATCTGAAATCTGAATCTGAAATCTGAATCTGAATCTGAATCTGAAATCTGAAATCTGAAATCTGAATCTGAAATCTGAATCTGAGAACTGAATCTGATATCTGAACCTGAAATCTGAATCTGAAATCTCAAGCTTGAAATTTGATTCTGAGATTTGATAGGTGTAAGATATTTGTAAATGTGATTATTCGTTCTTAAATTTAACCTGAAGTCGCCACTGGATTAATCGCCGCGACCTACCTTCATAAAATTGGCTAAACATTCCGCTATGTGATCGAACAGTTGCGTCCCACTGCCCAGCATAATACTTTGTGGAATGGCGTAGATTTTCGACAGCATCTCGAAATCGTTCTCATCCTTGAGGTGGATCAGCAGCACCCGGAAGTTGGTCCCGCCGAGATCCAGCGCCAGGAATTTGCCTTTCTCTGCAAAGCGAAAAAACGGAAAAGTTTGAGTTACTTGGGATTCTACTGGTTAAAAAAAAAGAATGGTTAATTCAACCTACCTTTTCCATTGGGCAGATCTTGAACGTAGGTGATGAAACACTTGACGTCGGCTGAGGGATGTGTTTCTTTCTTGAGACCGGTGTTGATTTCCTTTAGCACCCGCCTCATGATCTCTTCGATCTGTTTGTCTGATAGTATGAGTTCCTGGCATTGTTCACGGATCTGCAAAAGGTTGGAGAATAAAAACGATATCACGTGAGTAATTCGGCTTTTGAATGCCTGAAAGGGGGTTTATTTTAAGAAGATCTCTCGGTGTTTGTAAATAAATAGGATCATCGATGGGGCTCGATTTAACGCACGGTTTCTTGCCTCTTGTTTTCTTTCCTCAGCCGTTATAATTACGTCAATGAGTGAAACGCTTTTTTTTAAAGTATATCAGAGAAGACAAACGCCTTCTCTTAGTTATTTGATTGTATTCTATACTCTGCTGTTGTTGTGTTTTCTTGAAAAATGAAGAGAGCTAAGAAATCGTCACAACAAAACCGCCTTTTGGTGATCTCTCGCTCGAGTTGTTTTATTGAAGGTTGAAGAATGTGAATACATTGTTCTGTATTTTTAGCTTGTGGACATTTCGAATTTTTCTCAGAATCAAAATATCGAAGTCCACATTGTCACGCTTTGTCTGTGGTCAGAAGTGAGCAGCTCCAATTGAGAGGAACAACATTCATTGGAATAAATTAATCAGTAAATTTCATGATTTTTCTCAAATAAATTTTTGAAATATGTAGCTACCTACTCGTGATTGGTACATACTCATCGATTATTCTCTGCTACGCATGAACAAATGTGCAAAAATCGTCAACACCAAAACGAGATGAAAATGCATTGAACCATTCTCATGGAATCAAATACAATCATCTGTATAATTTACAATTACATTTTTCGTTCCTTTTCATCGTTTATTTTTCCTTTGTTCATCACTGTTTCTCTTCTACAATTCTCTTTTGATTTATTTGGTCCTTAGGATTTTAAAATCTGGATGTCATTCATCCCTCGTTCTTCAATTTACGCATTTTATGATCTCTGTAAGCTTCCAAACTCGTTTCCGATGCTTTATTTCATACTATTTGTAGAAGAAACTTTTTTTTCATACCTAAAGAAATCGAAGGACAGTAAAATGTTTACAAAATGAATCATTATTCTGCTACCAGGCCAAAGAAAAAGTTGATACGATGTTCTCAACTTACGTATGGATATTCAATCATGGATGACAGAAACAAAACTTCTGTTTGATGCCAAGTGGGCAAAGGCGTTACAGATCGTGTAGAACGTTGCTTTTTGTAGTCTGTTCTTGGCTCCCAAACAGTTCAGTAGGTTTCTTTGGTGGTCCCTTGATTTAGTAGAAACTTGAATTAAAGTCGGACCACGGGATGTTAACAGTAAAATTTCATTCGTCCAACCATTTGTTTTTGTAATAGTAGTAATTTTTCTACATTAGGATGGCAGCCAAATGGGTCATGTCGTGAATCATGTCATGTCATGAAACCGACCTTATACACCAAAGCAATCAAAAGCCACATATTTACTTGAATAAAGGCCTTGAAAGGTACGAATTGGTTGAAAAAGAGAATCAACTGCCCAATTCCCTTTAGTGAATTTTATGTACTCATTTAAGAACTTGAAAGTTGCAAAAGTGATTAGTATGTACGTTGTATGTGACATGTTTTACCCAATTCCCATGAGTGAACGATATGTACTCAATAACGAACTTGAAAGTTGCAAAAGTGATCTATACGTACGTTATACGGGACTTAAGTCACATAAAGGGCACAAAAGTGCTCAAAACGGGATTTAGTAAGTCACAAAAAGTGCATTGATGTGCTTTAAAAATCAAATCACCACTTCGAGTTTTAGTTTCAGTCAGAACAACATCTAGGCGTGGGCTCGTGGTAGCATGTTCGATTCTCACCACGAAGGTCGGGGTTCGATCCCCAAGCCGGGCAAGTTTTTTTTTTAAATAAATAATTTAGTAATTGAATCACCATTCTGATGCGATATATGTAGGAAATATAGGAAAGAAGCAATGGAGCAATTGGTCGAGTTTGGAATCCGGCGCGTGGCATCATGGCGGCACCATGTACAGAACACAGTAAATAATCAAGAGAAGGTGATATGAACCGAAACCAAGTGTTCAGTTGAGATAGAGAAAGATTTTTTGCTCATTTTGCGATTTTTTGGAAGCTGAGCTTGAAAGTATCAATAAGAACTTAAATTTTAAGCTGCATAGAACGTACTTCATATCAATGATGGGGGTGAGTAAGCGTTTTTGTACCTGTTCTATGGGACTTTTGGTTGCTTGGGCATTTTGTAGATTGGCCCAAAAAACTGACCCGTTCAAAATTTTAGCTCAATCGGACTTGATTTAGAAATTATGAATTTTTTTTGCCAAAAATAGACTTTCTGTGACTTATTCCGTTTTCCGAAAAGCGGTCAGTTTTCATGAAAGTCTCAGAAAGTCGATGTTTGATAAAAAAAAACTTAGTTCGAGATAACACCAGATCTCAACGTTTCAAAATATTCTAAGGCATACAGCTGTAGCATTATAATTAAGTTCGTGTAGCTATTTATTTCTGAGTGTGTCCAACCATTAGAGTTAACAAAAACCAAAGAATGAGTATTTAAAGTTTAGAGTGTATACGTCAAAGGCACACGCGAGACACAAACGTAAACAAGGAGAAACGAAAAGAAAACAGCATCGTCGAAAACGTTTCAGCGGTTGTGTTCGGCATTGCATTTCGCAATAGTTTCGTCGGCAAAAGCATACCGTCATTCGTCTGCATCGTGGACCAGGAGCCATCAGGGAACGAGCGTTTGTAGTGGCATCGCTTAGAGGTGAGACTAGGCTGAAATTCTTTTGAGGAACAGCAAAATACATTGGTATTTACAAAACAGATAGCCACCATGTACGGTTCAATCGCGACGACAAAATCCAAGTGGATCAAGGAGCAAGCCGAGTAAAACCGAAGGTAAAATCAGAAATATTTCCCCAAATGGTCATTTCAAGCACGTTGTTTTCACCATAGATCACCGCAGCGTAATAGAAGGCGAAAAGAAAAACTCACAAACAGCAAACACAACAAAAGGGTGAGTGAACCATTTGATTGATCCCTATGCCAACCAGTCCCGTCATGCATACAACTTTGTAGAGCCCAGTGCGGAGGCCAGCGGCCTCCGAGAAGTCCGGCCGGAACGATAAATAGCGCAGGAAAGACGGCCCCAATCGGGTGACTTGTTTGTTGATTGGTTCTAATAGGTGATTCATAATCGACAGGGTCGTTTTTGGAGAACTAAACTCTCTTTTTTCGGGACTCGTTTTTGTGCCACTTCTGGCCTTTTCGAGTCTCGTTTTTGAGAACGGAATTCCCGACGCCGGCCGTGAGATTTCAACGATTTGGATCCAGCCGGAAGCAGTCTACGGATGTGATCCGGCAACCAGCCAGTGTTGCAAGATATTCCTGTGATATTCAGCTGTGATAAACCTGTGTCGTCAAATAGCTGTGATATGACTGTTGTGCGTTTGGGATGTAAAGTTTGTGAACTATGGTAGGAAACGGACCCGTGAGTAATAATGTTAAGCTAGCTTAGGTTTTTAATGTGTCGTAAGAGTAAATTGTGATTGTATCCACGAAGATTTGGGTTTTGCGTATTTGTGTTTTAGGTAAGAGTTAGCCGTGCAGCACACACTGTAAGTTAGTGGTGCTCAACTTGTTTTACAGCATCAAAATTAAAATTTCAAAATCAAGCCTTTCAACATTTAAAGGTTTCAAGACCTTCCGGTAGAACAAAAGCAAGAACGGGTTAAAAAAGTGGAGGCGTAGCTGACGAAATGAAAATTAAAATTTGAAGAATACCGTGTTTTCTACTGACAAACTCTTCGCCGTGCAGCGGTTCATGCAAAAACAGAATGACAGATTTTGGTTTGAAAGTTAATGACTTGGTCATCCACTTCCTGCCAGCTCAACTCAAATACTCACGTTCTCAGGGTCGGCGCACGTTCTCAGGGAGGACGGAAACGACCAATCGCTGCTTACAAAGCGGACAACACAATAAAGCAAGACAAATTACAGGGCTCATTAAACACTAAATTTACCAGAAGTTAATTACGATTTTGACATTTATTGTTTTAACTTGCCATTTTATGCCTTCACCGGGGTTTCCCGTCCACAGTCTCGATGGCCATCGTTCGCTTCGGTTTTCTGGAGTAGCTTTTCAATTTCCTCCTCAATCCAGCCCTGATATGAAAGGCTGCGTCCGCTGAATTCTCCTGCTATGGGCCAACCACGCTACGGTGAATGTTGACCGGGAGCTGGTAGTCGAAACACGGCTATGAAGATGTGCGCCGTGGGTCGTCTGGTGTATTCCGGCCTAACCGGCAGTGACGTCGTTTCGGAGCTGCTTTAAA
The DNA here is from genome assembly GCF_029784155.1 of Uranotaenia lowii. Classification (NCBI taxonomy): domain Eukaryota; kingdom Metazoa; phylum Arthropoda; class Insecta; order Diptera; family Culicidae; genus Uranotaenia; species Uranotaenia lowii. The sequence goes on from NC_073692.1 coordinate 316,681,531, forward strand.
TGGGGTCAGCAGTGCGGTCGGGATGTGTAGAACCTGGCAAAGCGTGCGGAAACAACGGAACGCTTTCCAAGACGGATGGGGATTGAACCGTGCACGAACAGCGAACACAAATTGACGGCGTGTTAAGCTGCACCTCACAAGACTTTTAATTCACACGGTTCGCTCCCTTTTCTTCGGCTCACCCGGCCGGACACTCTGCACAAACTCCGAACGGTAGATCACGTTTTCGGTGAGGGTTTTTTTTTGTTTTTAAAGAAATAGATGTTATTCGTTTCCTGATCCCGATACAAGTGCCCGAGACATCCGCCGTCGTTCACGCATCAACCTCCAGATTCCCGCTCTTTTCTCTCGGGTGTCTGGATCCGGTGTCATAAATGTCAAATGACACCTGTCATTTGACGGTCAACCTCGATTAGGGCATATTGGGCAAGCTGATTTTTATAGCTAATTTGAATTTTAAATCTATTTACATAATGAGCCAAAATTAACAAAATTAGAAAAAACAAAACGCGTAAACAAAACAAAACCTCCATTGAATTGATACCGAATGTAAACATTGTTTGAATCGGTAACAATCCTCCCCTAGATCGGCCAGGAAAAATTTCAGATGAAATTTTTCCGTGCAGTGTCTTTTTCGATCAATTCCAAATTAAACTGTTGCCATCCATCCGCCTTGAAACCGGACCCATTTTTTTTCAAAATTTCTGATTGAACCATCTTGTGCCCCCATTAAGCATTTCTTGCTGTCGTTCAAATATTTCATTAGACCCCCTTTTGAGAAAGTCCCCATTACATTGCTTTTCATCCTTTCAGGAAAACATAATCTTTACTTTCCTACACCTGTATTAATTGCATTTAACTCCTCCATTCTGTGCAGAGGAAAACCTAACACCCTAACTCTACATTCATTCATCATCATTCACTCACTATCCTCAATCATTGGACGCGTCCTCCATAACATTCATACTAACACTCACGCGTATCAATCATTCAATAAACTACACTCAACTTAATATAATTCTAAAGACAAAATACGACACTGCCTTTTAAGAAAAAAAAAGGAAAAGAGAAAGGCTCAATCGCCTTGGGTTGAGAATGACCGAAACGTGTTTATAATCAAGGATTGTGCGGGGTCATAGGGCATCAATGTTGTGAAACAACTCCGCTCAAATTTGGCGCATGGCTCAGGATCGAGCCACCGTGTACTGACCATCAGCGTCGCGTTGACTCCGGTCTCCAGCGCAGCCACCTCGAATTATAAACACGCCCAGTCGAACAACTGGCACACGATTGACCTGCCAATTTATCCAGTATCATTTGCCATTAAATACTTTAATGGAAAGTTTTCTAACTCAACTATACAACTATTGTCACACTTTTTTTCGAAAAATTTATGTTACGAAAAAGTGGACTACTAAACGCACTTCACGGTTGTATGGGGATGTGAGCAGCAGTGCTAGGCCACGTCTAAATGGAACGAACCATAACGATTGTAAACAAAGAGAACTGTCGTTTGGTTTGTTTCAACACATGAGGAAAAACAAAATCCACGATCCGATTTGAAACAGGTAAATTTTTCTTATTCGTCATTCTTTTTGCAATTCACAGGTGATACTGATTTTTTCTAGATGCTATCCGAAATGGTGGAACTGAAGGGTCCTGATTCCTCACCGTAGGGAGACGACTTGTAAGCAGAGAAGCGGGTAAGTGCAAGCCTTTACATGAAAACAAACAACTTATATTTTGTGTTGTTTCCAGATCATCTTGCCACGGATAGAATCGAGAGATTGAGCCTCGTAAGACACCCTCCGGAACTGATGGCCGGTCTAACCCTATTGATTCACTCTGGATAGGATGGTGAGTATTGAACGGTACAAAGCTAATGAGGCAGTAGTTCATTTTCCTTTTATTTATTTATTTGTTTATTTTTTTAGACTTCTACGATGGTAACCGATTTTTCCCTGACGAGGGAGGGTCTCAGGAAATAAGGACAACTCGGAAAGGCCCAACAAAATCGAGAAGGATGTCTAGAGGAAGAGGAACATTTAAGTTTATTCAGAGTGTCAGCGTCGCGAAAATAATAGGGCTTATTTTAGTGTTCGGAGCAATAAATTACCCTGGTTTAAGGTGGGCCGCAGGCCAGACCCCCAGGGATTTGCCATTAGGGTCCTCCAGCTCGTAGGATGAGGAACCGATACGTCGCACTACTCGGGCCGGCAGAAATATTGGGCCATACTTGGCATTATATTGCTCGGCGGCGTTTGATTGTTTGGTGTTTCTTTTATACACCGTTTGGCCAACTTCAAATGGTTTGGCATATACTCGATGACGGAGATCATATCTATGCTTTCCCGATTCGTGAGCTTTTTTCAGATTAGCCTGAACAAGCTCGTATATTTTAGCGAAAAGTTCTTTTTGGCTATTGATCCGTTGATCAAAATCCATTTCCTCGGAACTATTAATCCAGCGATGATCTGAACCTTTTGCAAAGGCCTCGTGGCCATGAATTACGAAATAGGGAGTCAATTCTGTTGATGAATGTCGGGTCGTATTGATGACGGTTTCTATTTCAGGAAGTTTGCTGTCCCAGAGTCTTTGATCTTCTCGGACGTAAGTTCGGATTGCGGCATTGATGGTTCTGTTTACCCTCTCAACCGGGTTCGCCTGAGAGTGGTACCTGGAATTTAACCAATGCCTCACTCCAAACTTTCCGAGAAAACCTTTAAATTCTTTGGACAGGAAGACCGAAGCGTTGTCGGAAATAAGTGTTTCTGGCGTGGAGTATCGGAAGAACCATTGTTCTCGGAGGTAAGTACAAAGAGACGTACTATTTATTTTCCGTACAGGTACCAGCAAACACCACTTACTGAATAGGTCAGTAACCACGAGTATGTGTTGGTTCCCCTTTTTACTGCGGGGAAGTGGTCCAATATAATCCACAGCGATAATTTGCCAAGGGTGAGTAATAAGTTTTTGGTCCCCCATGGTCGGCACAACTGGGACCGAGGCGGGTTTGGTCTCCTTGCAGATGGTACAAGCTTTAATGTATTCTCTTATCTCTTTGGTCATCTTTGGCCAATAATATTTTAATTTTATTTTTGCCATTGTTTTGTCTGTTCCTAAATGCATTGATTCGTCATGACATTCCTTTAGTACAGAAGCACGTTTTTCTGGACCAACTACGATTTTCCACTCAAACCGATGGTCGTAGGGGAGGTTCGGGGTGGACACAAATTTGTACAGAAGTCCATCCCTCACCTGGAAGTCTACGTATTCGTCTGGCTGATCCATAACCTTCTTCTTCAGGTCATCATACCACGTTGAGATCGTTTCGGCTGACACTGCAGCAACACACCTTGATAACGCATCGGCAACCACGTTGTCCTTGCCTTTCCGGTGCTTGATGGTTATGTCGTATTGCTGCAGAGCCAAGCTCCAACGACTGCAACGTGATGAGGTTTTCCATTTAGTACGAAGGATATGGGTCAGAGCAGACGAATCCGTGATCAAGGTGAAGTGTGATCCTTCTATGTACCCACGGAAAGCTTCGATGGACAAGAGAGCAGCCAAAGTTTCTTTTTCACAAGCATGGTAATTCCTTTGAGGAGTACTTAGCTTGTGCGAAAAATAAGCTATGACCCTCTCCTGGCCATCTTGGTTTTGCGTGAGTACGCCAGCGACTGCTACGTCGCTGGCATCGGTTTGAATGGTGAATTCTTTATCAAAGTCAGGGCTAACGAGGACCGGGGAAGTTATTAGTTTTTCTTTAATGGCACAAAAAGCCTTTTCTGCCTGGTCAGACCAGGATATGGTCTTTCCCTTGGTTTTCAGTAAGTCCGTCAGTGGAGCCGTAGTCCCGCTGAAGTCTTCGATGAAACGGCGGTAATAGTTAGCCATTCCTAGGAACCTGCGCAATTTGGTAACTGTTATTGGACGTTCGTACTCAACGATAGGTCGGATCTTATCTGGGTTTGCGCGCAAACCATCGATCGATAGTAGGTATCCTAGGAATGGTAACTCGTTTACACCGAAGTGAGATTTGTCCAGGTTAATGGAGAGATTGGCCCTTCTAAGTCTTTTGGCTATCTCGGCTAATAGTTGCAGATGGTGTTCCAAAGTCTCACTAACTACAACTATGTCGTCAAGATATACAAAGACAAAAGGTTCCAATTCTCCATTACCTAATACTAAATCCATGGTTCTAGCAAGTCGACTAGGACTATTTACTAATCCGTAAGGACATCGAGTGAACCTGTACATTCCTGAACCTTGAATGCTAAAGGCCGTATAGTTTCTAGACCTTGGTTCCAAGGGTATTTGTAGGAAAGCCTCCGACAAATCTATGGTACTTAAGTACCTCGCTCGGGGTAATTGTCCCAATATCCTACCAGGATGAGGAAGCGGATAAGCATCTCGAACGGTTCGCTCGTTCAGCTTACGAGCGTCGAGGCAGAGTCTGACCTTTCCAGAGGGCTTGATTACAGGAACCACCGGCAGTGACCAGTCCGATTGACAGCGTTCGATGATTCCTATATCTAGCATCCGGTTGATCTCCTCTACCACTTTCTCTCGTATTTTGGGGGACATTGTATACGGGTACTGTCTAACGGGTGGTTTAGCTTTCCATTCTTCAGCTATTTCTATAGAGTGTTGAGCTAGCGGGGTGATTGGTAAGTAACCAGGTTTGGCCACTTGGAATGTACGTTTGATTTCTTCTAGCTTTTCGGTTTCTTCAGGGGTAAGTATATATTCCGGGGCTCTAGGTTCAGTGCCACTCTCTTCATGCAGAAGGGCACACTGCACCTGAGGATAAATGTTAAATTTAGACCAAAAGGTCATTCCTAAAAGACAATCAATTACTAAGCCTTTCACCACAAGTGTTGCAACTATTTTTGTATTATTTTCAAAGTGATAAGGAATAAAAACTTCACCTAAGATTGTTAATTTACCACCATCGGCAGATTTTAGCTCTAAATTTTGGTGTAACGGATATAACTTTACGTTTCGCAAACGCGTGTATAAGTTTTCGCTTATCAATGTCTGATTGCTACCGGAATCGAGCAAACCTTTGAGGCGTATGTTGTGAATATTCACCCAGGCGTATGGACGATTATCGCCTGTGTTTTTGATCGTTATTTGTAAGATTTCTGAAGAATCACTTGTATACCAATCCGGATGGACTGGTTCGCAGTTGAGTAAACTCAGTTCAGGTGTGGGGGAGTTTACGCGAGGTCTTTCGACTCTCGGCGCTTTTCGAGTGTCGGACGACCGTTTTTTTTGGCAGTACGGACAGTTCTGTGTGTCGAAGCCTTTGAAGCCACAGATGAAACAAATTAGACCGTTAAGCGATCGGCATTCTTCAACCTGATGATTGGCCTGTCGGCAATTCAGACACACGTTAGCTGGGGGTGGTGTGAAACCATCCACAAGATAGTCGATTGTTCGACGAGGCCGCGATGGACCAGGTTGGTTCTCTTGCGTAGAGATCTTCTTTGGATCAGAAACTGTTCTGCTGTTACCAGAGTTCTTTTTAAAGGGGTAACTGTCGTGGGGTGGGTTTTTAGTTTTATCTCGCCAGTTTTCATTTCGGTTATGATTGGATCGTGGGTGTCGTGATTGTTCGGATCGTGAGTTTACTGGGTTGTTTTGTGTAACAAGATTAACGGCGCGTTCTGGGGCGAATACTTGATTGTACATGGCGAAATTTGAAGAATCGATAACGTGGCCCGCTTCAATTAGCTGGGGTAGATCGAAAATCGGTTGCCATAAAAGAGATTTCTTATAATCGTTTCTAAGATTGCGCTTTACTATTTCGAGCTTTTCACGGTCTTCCATAGGATGCATCATGCTTCGGAACATTTTGTCCATCGCAAAATAATAATCTTGGAAGGTTTCATTTCTTTGTTGCCTTCTTTGATATATTTGAAACCGAAGAAGGGCATCTAATTCCGGATGGGCAAAATTACGTTTTAACTCCCATACTAGATGATGCCAATTCATCAAACGACCGGGATAAGGATGTCTCATGCTCATATACCAGCTTTTAGCTGGTCCCTCAAACAGATGAAACGCTGAGTCGAACAGTTCTTGTTCAGACACGCGTTCTGAGAGCGCCAATTGCTCAACTAATGCTAAAAACTCGTTTAATTTTGTTCCTCGATCTGTACCGGAGTATTTTTCAATTTTCCATAACGAAACTGGAAGTGTTTTGTGGGCGACCGCGACGTTTCGGTCGGGTAGATGCATGCAAGGTGGAACATTATAAGGTGGGTATGGGTTCGGATATGATACTGACGGATGTATATTCTGTGGTGGAACCGGAAACGAAACTTGCGGCATAGCTGTGGTTTGAGAAAACGTGGGTGGAGATTGGCTGACTGAATTTGGCCACTGTGACATTGTCACCTGATACGAAGCAAGCGTAGTGGGTTCAAAAAGGGCTTGGCCGCGCGAATATGGTAAGTTGGGCCATGCATTCGACATACTTTGGGGTGTAATAGAGGTGGGTACTTTAGTAGGTACCAATGACATCGAATTTCCGTTAATTGACGATCGGTTGAACCACGGCTGGGTGAAAGGGTATGGTGTGGGATCTCTAACACTGTCATAACTGGCATATTCTGTTAATTTGCAAGGGTATGGGGTCGTAGTAGGATTTATCGAAGGGCGCGGTACGCTTGAAACAGGATTATAATCCGAAGTAATCGCGGGGGTGGTTATTGGCCTAGCATATTGATTGGTCACGACAGTACACTCGACGGTGACGTCAGTGAGCCTCGGAATTGTTCCGGTATAAGGTTCACTACTTGTATTTTGGTTGATCAACGGATTTGTTACGGTTGTTTTTTCTAAATGGGTTCGTTCATTCAAGGATGTTTTACTGCGAAGTTGGATAAGTTCTTTTTCAAGTGCTATTAACGAATCGCGAAAGATGTTAACATCAGGTTTTTCAAGGTCTGTCGAAATAAGGCCCATTCTCTTCAGACATTCAATGGCTTCTTGTTCCGGCGATGAGTTACCTCTTTCTCCCTCCTCAGCCTTGTCGAATAACTCATCAACTATATCCTGAATCGGAGTGGTATCTGGGATATTTGAAGGGAAATATTTATCTAAATGGTCGCAAACACGGGTTAAGAGTTTACCAGCTTCTTCATTAATCGGGGCCAAAGCATTACTTCCTAAAACGGCCAACCGATTAGCTAAGTGCAGTAATGTATGTTTCACTTTAGGAGCAACTCTATTAGAATTCAAAACGGATTGTTCTAAATAAATGACTCTGTCTCTACAAACACTTATTTCCTCCTCTGGAGTACTCGGTACGATCATTTCCGGTGTACCTCTTTCTCTCTCCTGCCTCAATAAATCTCTTAAGATCCGTCGACGTCTGGTCAAGGATCGATCACCAGTAACTTCTATACTTCTCATAATCAATTCTGAATCTAAATCATTCCCTTCAAGCAATTCAGGGCGCAATTCTTGGTATCGGTTTTCGAATCTTTGTCTCAATCCTGTAGCATTTGTCGCCATTTCGGACGCACAAGTACTAAAAAACTGAGCAGAATAGAAAAGTTAAATGAAAAATAATACAAATCAAGAAAGTTAAGATCATGTAATCCTGCTATGAAAAGTAACTAGGCGAAGTACTGAACGCAGAAATACTTAAATGGTTCTCCAATCTGGTTAAATCAGAATCTCCCAGCCCCCCTTACTGGTCAAACGGTTTCTTAGCGGACTTTTGGAAACAGCTGAAAACGAAATTGAACTAATCAAGACAAGCGACAGTTGGTCTTGAGTCTCCCTGAGGAACGTTGGAAAAAATATTCTGGCCAAAGACTAGAATATTTTTTCCTTTTCGATGGATCGCCAATTGAAAGTTAATGACTTGGTCATCCACTTCCTGCCAGCTCAACTCAAATACTCACGTTCTCAGGGTCGGCGCACGTTCTCAGGGAGGACGGAAACGACCAATCGCTGCTTACAAAGCGGACAACACAATAAAGCAAGACAAATTACAGGGCTCATTAAACACTAAATTTACCAGAAGTTAATTACGATTTTGACATTTATTGTTTTAACTTGCCATTTTATGCCTTCACCGGGGTTTCCCGTCCACAGTCTCGATGGCCATCGTTCGCTTCGGTTTTCTGGAGTAGCTTTTCAATTTCCTCCTCAATCCAGCCCTGATATGAAAGGCTGCGTCCGCTGAATTCTCCTGCTATGGGCCAACCACGCTACGGTGAATGTTGACCGGGAGCTGGTAGTCGAAACACGGCTATGAAGATGTGCGCCGTGGGTCGTCTGGTGTATTCCGGCCTAACCGGCAGTGACGTCGTTTCGGAGCTGCTTTAAATGGGGTCAGCAGTGCGGTCGGGATGTGTAGAACCTGGCAAAGCGTGCGGAAACAACGGAACGCTTTCCAAGACGGATGGGGATTGAACCGTGCACGAACAGCGAACACAAATTGACGGCGTGTTAAGCTGCACCTCACAAGACTTTTAATTCACACGGTTCGCTCCCTTTTCTTCGGCTCACCCGGCCGGACACTCTGCACAAACTCCGAACGGTAGATCACGTTTTCGGTGAGGGTTTTTTTTTGTTTTTAAAGAAATAGATGTTATTCGTTTCCTGATCCCGATACAAGTGCCCGAGACATCCGCCGTCGTTCACGCATCAACCTCCAGATTCCCGCTCTTTTCTCTCGGGTGTCTGGATCCGGTGTCATAAATGTCAAATGACACCTGTCATTTGACGGTCAACCTCGATTAGGGCATATTGGGCAAGCTGATTTTTATAGCTAATTTGAATTTTAAATCTATTTACATAATGAGCCAAAATTAACAAAATTAGAAAAAACAAAACGCGTAAACAAAACAAAACCTCCATTGAATTGATACCGAATGTAAACATTGTTTGAATCGGTAACAGGTTTTCAGAAAGATCACGAACCAATGTATTGAATAAAGGCCAGCAGGCGACAGAAACCTGCATTGTTGAAGGTCTGGGCCGGAAGCCCCCGAGCTTCTTTGATGAAGATCAAACGAACACTCTGAAGAGACCAACTAATTTACGTATCGGGACTAGTTCTAAAGGCATACCGTTAAACCGTGGGCACTTCCCCATTTCGGTTTCAGCAGGACTTCGCATTGTATGTATGTATGTATGTATTGGTCCCCCATCGGTAGCAAGGTCCAGCCTATGTCTGTGTGGCTTGGCCTTGGCCTTCGAATTTCTTCTAGGGCTTCCACGGCCGATGGTTCGTCGAGGGAAGTCATACAAACTTCAGAGACCTACAATGGTTGGCAATCCACTCCGCTTGCAATAGTTTCTTCAGATTAACCCCAGATGTATTCCCTCTGAAACATTTATGATATATAGTTAATGAAACACATTTTACCTGTCGCAACTTATGGGATTCGAATCCAAAAGTTCTCTTGCCGATACCGGGAATCGAACCCGGTAACGCCTGGGTAACCAGACTCGCGCCAGCCTATCCGCTAGACCACCTCAGCAGGGCTTCGCATTGGCTCACAAAAAGAAGAAAATCCAATTTTTGATTACAATTTTTTTTGAGGATTCATTTCGACCTCGAAGTGGCCGGTGAGTTAACAAACCATGACGCGTCATGACGGTTTGGAAGTTCTGAAGCGCCATCTAGCCAGAAGCCTGCAATTAAATACCACAAAGAGCTCTACGGATTTGAAGTTTTTTAAAAACAACCACCGAAAAAGTCTTGATTGTTAAGTTCTTTAGTCTCTGTAGCTATAAAATGTTTGAAAAAAAAAAATTTAACGTTAAAGTTTTTTTACAACAAAAGTTATCTGAAATAAAGCTTAGAATTAATAGCTGCAAAGTTTTTTACTATTTTAAATTAAAAGAATTGGAACAATTAAATTTCAACGAGCTGTTGTCTATGACATTCCATGCAACGGTCATCAGAACACCTGAGTACCAGAGCCGAAATTCCCAATGCGGCGTTTGGGTTTCCATTGCTAGTAAACAACCCAAGTTGGACTTTGGACAGCCCTCGAACTGTTTACATCACGCCGGTTGTTTCCCTTGTAAAGTTAACATATTTATAAACTGTCGCATTTTTTGTGCTTCCTCAATGGAACTAAACAAACAATAATTGAGTTCTGCAGTTTTGACACTTTTTTTTTGGCGAATGGGGTCCAAAGTACAACTCTCACATATTTTTCCCAACGTAAGGGGGTTTCAACAAAAAGAGGATCACGTTTCCGGAAGCGTGCGACCCGAGCTGATGTTTACAAAAATACCGACCCCGTGCGCATGGGACTGATATTATAACTGGAAGTTTGTTTGGGCGTGTCAAGATTTCAGCTAATGATAACCTGGAGGGGCAAATCTAATCGAGATTTGTTTGCGAGATGCGTTTCCGGACTGCCCATTGAGTGCTTCTCATCTCACTCGATGGACACAAGACGTAATTTTGCGCTAATTCATAAACAAGAGGCTGGGTGCCACTTGTTTTGACATCTGGTATAGAAAAAACAATTTTGAAGCTGTGATATCGAGTGGCGCTGTTTTGGTTACGTCGTATGTGGAGCAAAGAATTTACTAGAAACACACGGAATATGTATGTAAGTATAGAATTCTACTATTTCACTCGTGTGCTATTATATTTTGTTTGATGAAAGTTTAGTCTAGATTGCAATTTGAAAATTATTATGGATGTCAGTATAACTACATTTCAGTTGAATGCATCGCTTTTAAGTAGCAATCTCAACCAGTCATCAACCGGCTGATTTCTTAAGCTGCCAAGTTTGTTTAAATTTAACCAATTGGTTGACATTCGTCACGATTGCCAAATGCGTCTAACAAAAAAAAAAAAAAAACAAAAGGTGTTCGAGGCACGTGATCGATCGCGCGCGCGTTCACATTTTCCGCCAAATTCTGTTTGGTGCGGACAGACAAACGGGGAGATCCCGTTGTTGAATTCGCGGTTACTGCTTTTTAGACCGATCCAAGGTCGGCCAAGGCAAGTTGAATGACTTTCGGGGGGTTCTCGCAATTTCGAAGGGTAGGTTTTTGGGTGCAGTAGCAGTTCGGATTAGAAGCAAAAGCGTGTTGCAAAAAATAAGCAATGAATTAAACAAACTTCATTCGTGCATTTAATTAGATGTTGCCCGACTGGTGGTTTCAATCAGCAATGATGCCTGGCTCGGAAGTGATTTGCCAAAACTATTGATCTCTGTGAACAGTTAATATGTTTTGTAGAGTCAAACATTCAAAAATCAACAAGAAATCTGTTTAAAAGTTCTGTTTCTTTTGCTTATTTGTAACCTAATTACAATTCAGATCAATTGATATATTTTATCTTATTTTTCAAACAAACTCAGGGTTTGGGGGGTACAATGACTGCTTATCAAAGGCTTGTTTACACAAAAGCACAATTGACCTGATGACCGATTCAGTAGGTTTCACAAAGAGATTGAAACTTTGATATTGAAATAAATACTGAGTTGGTACTGACATACTGTTATTAGTTTTAGAAATGAATATCTATATCAGTGTCAATGCAACTGTACTTTGTATTCGGGTTGTTAATTAGACGAAACCACAAACATGTGACCGGATAAAAGTGATGATTAATGACATACGATCGTCAACGAGCTGGTAAGTGGAAACATAATCAGGATTGTAAATAAAAGCTTACTGAATGATAAGTTGCAATTAAAAACGATAGAAATGATACTTAGCTTGAAATTGAATGCTCAGGAATGTACTATCTTCATTTTTTTCATACACTTGTTTTTGTATAGTTTTCAGAACTTATGCAAAAAGCTAAGAATCACTGAAGTTTGGCAAAAATACATTTTTTGAACTAACAAATAATTTGATTGGGACTCTTTAAATAATCCATCGGTGAGTCATTGCGAATATCTTCAGTCTGGTAACAGAATTGATACCTAACGTTATTTCGCTAGACCATTATGTGGAGCAAAACACATAAATAAGAAATAATTAATAAGCCTTGTATGGCTTCTCATTCGGATCGCATTAGAGACAAGTGGCAAATGGTCTGTTTGTTTACTCGTGTTTGGTGTCAATAAAAACGAATGGTTAAAGTCATAACTTGAGATGAAAAATTGTGTAACGTCAAGACTATTTCCCGATCTGTCTTTATTAAAAGTTGGCTTCAGCAGCTTGCATCGTCTTATGAAATTTTAAAATTGTAGTTTGAAAATAATAGATTCGGTTATACAAAAAAACTTAAACGTTTTGGATTCGCCTCCTATTTTAGTTTTCTGTTAATCGTTTTTAACTTCTATACTCACAGAACAAGACACTAATGAATCCTTACATTTAGAACAATACTCATCAATTCTACAACTTCCAAACCAAAAATGGAATCTGTCACTCATAAAAATCACCAAAAAATTGAATCAAGTAAGATCTAGTTTAAGAGGTACAACCTTTTAAAGAAATCCAATACTAATGTTTCAATTAAAATTTGATGTCAAGCTCATAATTGTTGTTTTGAGTTTTTATATTAAACTTGTGGCAATTTGAATCAACCCGGAAACCTACGTATATAGATAAAAAAAACTATTCCGTGGAAGACAATCATTATTTCTCCCCTCTTCTTCTCATTAAAAATACTCTGCAGTAGGAACACATTTTAATTCATCTAAAGTTATGTTAAAAAACACCTCATTCGTTTTGTTCAGTTAACCTTTAAAAATAGACTACGTGTCATAAAATACGATGTTTCATACATTTTCACAACGGAAGACATTTTGTTTTATTGTCCCTCTCGAATTCGATTTGTTTGTCCCATTGAATTCTGATGATAAGATACAGGGCCGTAGGAAGAACTGCCTCATAGGGGGGAGTTTTGGTGACAAATTTTTTCCTACAACATTTTTGCTTGAAAAATGCATAAAAAAAGAATAGGAAAAAAAGTGATACTAAGAGTATCTCATCATTCGGGTTTAAGTTATTTTATATTAATAGTTATTCATTTCAAATTATTACTTTGTAAATCCTAAAAGTGTTTAGTTTTTTTTAAGCCTTAAAAAATTAGGGGATTTAGAATAAGGGATCTTGAAGGCTTTATTTGAAAGGAAAACTCTAGTAGATTCCATAAATTCAAATTTTAGTTTTTTTAAGTATCTACAACATAAATAATGTTGAACAAAAAATATATTTCCTGAACCCAAAGATGAAGTACAAGTTTTTTTTATCAACAATAAATTTTCATTAATAATTTATTTCATTATTGAAATCCTGTGAATAGTTAAAACTAAGATTTTTCAAGGGACGCAATTTTTAAAATGAGTTCAAAACTTATTTTATAACAGTGGTTTCACCTGTTTTGTGTTTTGTTTTAGGCAATTTTGAATTTTAATTTCGAATCTAAATTCTGCATTTTGAACCTGAATACAAATTATGAATGCCTATCCTATAAAATAGATATCTGAATATAAGGCCGGAACAAATTTCAAATCCTTCTTTTGTCACTCGAAGTTGGAACATCGCGAGGGGGGGGGGGGGACAATAAAAAATAATGCGAAAAACAAATAAATTGGAATAAATTGCACGAAAGCTTGTATACAAAAAAAATTGTATACTATATCATTGCACAAAACCTATAAATCAAGAAATTTTTTATCGAAAAATTCAATCCAATCAAGAATACAAAAGTTGAAATAACTCCAATCTTCAAAAATTTGTTTTTTGGTCTTGTAATCTTTCGGATATTGGATTTTTTTCTCGAAATTTACATAGAATACTTCAAACTTTATTTATTTCCCCCTTCGGGTTTTTAGAAATTTCAAAGGGGGGGGGGGGTGACAAAAGAAGAAATTTATATTTGTTCCAGCCTAATTCAGTCCAAACAAAAACTCCCAATAATTATGAACAGAACAGACAGAATTCTTAATCAGAAGTCTCTTATTCTATATATATTTTTACATCAATTATTTATTTGTAATTCAACTAGTGAAATGACTGAAAGTTCCGAATGATGTAACTTCGATATTTCATTTCAATTCGGCGTTAGAATTCATAGTATAATAAAAATTTCAAATCTATATTTAAAAAATGGTTTGTTATTTTTAATATTTTTTAATATTTTCAATCTTGTTAAAGCAAACAAATTTTAAGCTGATTTTGGTTTGCTTATCATTTAGCAAAAATTGCATGATATAAAAAAAGCTGCAATTAAACTGAAATTTTTTAGGAACAAAATCGTTACGTTACGATGAGCATACCTCCCCCCCCCCCCTCCCCTATGTCACAATTCGTAACGCTAGAGCTTACCCCCCCCCCCTAGGAGCGTTACGTAATTTATGGATGCCCCCTTAATGGAAAACAAATCAAGCAAATGGAACCAAATTTGGCGTGGGAAGGTATTTGATTACGAGAAGTGTTTATTTAATATTCCGTTCATCCAGTCGGAAAATTTTAAGCGATGAGGGTGTTCTCATACAAGTTTTTACATCACTCGGGAACTCACCCAGAAAATGGAACAAAATATGGCTTGGGGGGGGTATTTGAGCACAAGGAATGTTTCTGCGAATACTTGGTACTACTGCCTCCTTTTAGTGGGGTAGTAGGAAGGAGAGAGGGGAGCTCCTTTATAATTTTTCGCATAACTCGAGACCTAATAGAGCAAATGGAAACAATTTTGGCATGGGAAAGCATTTAGATACGTAAAATGGTTATTAGCTTTTTGAGACTTCTTTTTTCTGGGGATACAGTTAGAGAAGGCAGGAGCTCACATAAGATTGTTTTGCATAACCCAAGAACTTATCTAACAAATGGAACTAAATATGACATGGGAACAACCATACAATCGAGCAAATGGAACAGAATTTGTCATGGGAGAGTATTCGAGCACAAGAAATGTTTTTCCGGTGGTTCAGCACTCCTTAATCCATTCAGTGGAACGATAAAAAGTGGGAAGAGGGTCACGCATACACTTTTTTTTTTAAATATATCGATAACTTTTTTAAACATGGAGCATAATTGTAAACCTGGGATAAGATTTTGAGGGTTTGGTCTTAGTTCTGAGTCGAGATTGTTACTCTTGATAAACTTAAGTCGTTCATAAAATTTTTTATTATGAATTTAAATTTTTGAGTTTAGAGAAGAACGTTTTGCTTGACATTTTTTGGGCCCTCAGGGGGGGGGGGGGGTGCGTTTAACACCTAAAACACCTCCCGTTCCTACGGCCATGATCAGAATTAAAATGGGTCTAACAGATTTGTTTAAAAAATTTCCAAAAAATAACTTCATAGTTGAAGAACTCAAATATTATCAGTCAGTACAGTTTATTCCATAAATCATCCATTTTATAAGGCATACGAGAAATACGATGGTGAAAATTTCTGTCACAGTGTGTAGTTAAGTATAATAACTTCAAAGCAGCTTAAAAATATTTGTTACACGCTCGTGGTTACCTACTATAGAATTATGACAGCAGGACTTGGTAGGCTGTGACTGTTAATGACGGAAGTGAAATTTTCAGCGGAAATTTTTTCAAGTGCTCTCAATCCCTTATTTTTAAAGTTTTTTTGCAAGTATTAATAATAAAATTCAAGAAGAAATTATCGAACGCTTGTGATGTGTTCCAAGAGGGTGTGGTTCTTGAATTGGGATGAAACTTTCGGAGTAAACCGTTCAAGTCTCCGAGAAACGTTAAAGGTAAGTATTCTCTCTGAAAATGATTTTTCTATATTAGTAAATTAGAATTCTATGTTGAAAATTGCACTTAAATTTTACAAATCGACCAAATCAACGGTCAAAATGGTCAGGATGGAACGAAATTGACCTTGACGACAATGTTTGCAATATTAAAAAAAATCATAAATGTTTGTGTCGCATTAATAATGTCGCAAAAGCATCCGGTAATTTTAATGAAATTATTTTGAATCTTTTCATGTCAATCCTTATTTCATAATTCCTAACTCAATGAGATCTATCGCCCAGTTAGTTCTTTTTTCTATTGTTTAAATCCGAAGCGCATTCAAGAATATCTTTCGATTAAAAACTCATCAATTGCAAATTTAGTACAGTAGCTAGTTTTGTTTTATAATATTTTTTTTAAATTATTGATTAATAGGCACTATGTGAGCGGGAATTATTTATTGTATGTTATGAATAATTGCTTTTTGTACTAGTTGATTTATTTGTTTTCTTCTCTGCAATGGTGAAACCATAATGAGACAAAGAGCAGAATCACTGATAAACTGATATAACTCTGCACCACATTTCCATCAACCTAAGGTTCATATCTTAACTGCTTAGTAAGTGATTAATACACTGGAAGTGATGGCGGTAGCATTCAAAAACTACTCCACGCGTTCTAATGACACGTAGAAAAATATATAGAAATTTCATTATCTACCAAGCATTTTTAGCCTGCTTCAATTTTTCTGCGTGCAAAAGTATAAGTTGCTATGGTGTTCAATTTGTGTTATGTTTTCCTCCCAGGGAAAAAATGTCCCGATGGTTGAAATGTAATAGATTCACTGCGCTTTGAAATTTGAGGAAAAAAAATTGAAACGTGCCTACATATGAAAATCAATTCTTCATATTAAAAAAAAACTATTCTAATTAAAAGGATATTAAAATTTATAGTGATGGTGATAGAGGACGATCAAGGTAAACCCAGGGCAGTCGGACTATGACATCGCCAAGAAATTAAATGCCGACCGATGCACCATCAGAAGGATTCCTCTGCGCGAAGGAATACAATCTTATCGGGTCAGTAAGCAACCAAGCCGGATATTGAAGAAGAATGAAGAAGCCAAAGAACGGGCTCGGAAGTTATACAACAAGGTTCTAACGAAGTACGAAGGAGGCATCCTCATGGATGACGAAACGTGGGTGAAGATGGATTTTGGGCGGCTTCCAGGCCAAAAATTTTACAAAACCACTGGTCGGGGTGATGTCCCCGCCAAGTTTAAATTCGTTATTGCCGATAAGTTTGCAAGAAAGTGTTTGATCTGGCAAGGTATTTGCAGCTGCGGACGAAAAATCATGGTTTTTGTGAAAAACAAGACCATGGACTCCGAAATGTACAAGGAGGAGTGCCTGAAAAACATTTTTCCGTACATTAGATCTCATAAAGGACCAGTAAAGTTTTCAACAGATTTGGCAGGTTGCCAATACAACAAAGATGTACTACAGTGGTATCGAGACAACGGGGTGGATTTTGTCGAATAGGACATCAACCAACCCAACTGCCTCAATTCCACTCTATCGGAAAAATTTGTGCTATTGACAAGCAGAAGATGAAGAAGATAACTCGGGATGCAACAGAGATGAAGAGATTGTGGAACAAAATGGCCGCAGAGGTCAACGAACAGGGTGTCCAAACTATGATGAGTGGTACTCGATGAAAAGTTCGAAATTTCATCAAAACAACATAGGAATATTTTTTTATTATTTTTCCTTTAAAGTACAATAAAAACCCTACATTTTTAGTACAAAACATTTTTATTTCGTTTACATAGCTCCGTGATAGATCTTTATAATGCGTCCAGATTTTGGGTGATCCATGTTTTAGGAAAACACGATCGCTCCATTTACCAAAATAGACCCCGATCCATTTGGCTTCTAACCTTTTCCCTATTAACACAACCTTTTCTTTGGATATTCAAATATAGATATGTGGACGTATAGACGGTTTCTATAGTTGGTGATATTGACTTTCCTTTTTTCTGAATTTTTCAAAACTAGTCTTTGAAATATATAGGGACAAAAGGTTGTTGATTGATCCTAGAAAGTATTTTACTAACAATCCTTCCTAGGACATGGACGGCGCTTTTACTGATCATTTTCAAACGGAGAGCATGAGTTTTGTGCACTGAACCATTCTATTGGCCCTTTGCATAAAATTGATGGCCTCGATCAATCACGGAGTAACAACCATTGGCGAGGTAGAACGTGTTCTGCTTAGCCACGCCAGCGTTCATTAAATTTGCGTAAGTTGAGCAAGGCGAAATTAGATATATTATACTGAAGTTTTATTTTAAAATTTAGGATGAATGATCATGCCTATACAGAATTTTAAGTTCAATGATTTAAGGTGGGTATTAGTAGTCAATCAAGCTAAGTTAAGCTAAGCTATACTATAGGAATACGACAGCAAACATGAGGATTTGTTTCTTGATTGTTCAATATTTTTGCGTAAAAAGTATTATTAAGTCAATTTTATACCTAGCAAGCATCACTTACAAAGTATTCATGGCACTAGAACTCATGTTTGTTGAATTGATCCTTTTCGATACTTAAAGACATACCCTTACTTTTTTGTCTTAGAAGATAAGTTTTTTTGCCTTAAAAAATACGAAGTTACTGTCTTTGATAAAGTTTTTCAACAGAATATTTCCTTTAAAAAAAACCATGTATTGGCACAAAAAAACCTTAGAAAGATCGATTCAAAAGAAGCTAGAAGAATAATGTTGATTATTCAGAACAAAACGTAAATTTAACCCATAGAAACCTTGAAGTTTAGATTTAGGTACCTACTTGTGTAAATGTTTATTTGCAATTCTGCTAAAAATAATGGATAAATCTTGAACCTGAACGATTTCAGGCCTTATCAAAGATAATTCATCATTTATAACCATTTACAACTTGAATTATCCAAGTATTGACTTATTTCACTCGGATGATAATAGTTATTTTCCATGTTTATGGCCAACATTGTATAATATTTCTATTTGAATGTGTTTATTTTTCTTAAGAAAGGTAGGTAAGTTTATAATAAAGTTTCTTTCTGAATAAAATGTCCTACATGACCTCCTCGCATTCTGCATCTGCATTACTTCGAATGTTTCATGTACAATATAAACAAATTCCCATGACTGATACAGTACCGTTCATAATTGTATAGAAAATGAAAACAAGCGCACTGTCACTTCGACTTTGAACTTCCATAACTTTTTACTCTGATGATAGTTTTTGATCAAATTTTTTGCGTTAGATAGATTAATTATCACACTATTATCACACAAAATTTGAGCTTTCTCGAGTTTGTGTGGCCTGAGAAACAGTAATTTTACGAAAATCGGACTTTTTGGACTTTTCTCATTCAAACTGCAATATCTCTGAAACTACGCAACATTTTTCATTGAAATTTTGCACAGTGATTGTTGAAATATGAAGCTAGCATGTCTGAAGTTTTCAAAAAGTTCTATCGATGAGATCAAAAGTTACGCGAGGTGCAATATTTCAGGCATGAACCTTGAATTGCGATTTGTATAGAATTTTGGACGAATGTTTTCATAGGAAAATCATATCCTCTGTTTAACAACCAGTTAATCTATTTCAACCGAAAAATCACAACAATATCGCGAGATTCTGATTTCAAAACACAAATGGACCAATTATTCCATTTTTTCTTTTCTTCATTGCTTTTGCCAGACATTTTTTGTCTGATTGGTGGAAGAAATGATATTGTTCACATAAATCGTCCAAAATTCTATAGAAATCGCAATTTAAGGTTCATGCCTGAAATATTGCACCTCACGTAACTTTTGATCTCATCGATAGAACTTTTCGAAAACTTCAGACATGCTAGCTTCATATTTCAACAATCACTGCGCAAAATTTCAATAAAAAATGTTGCGTAGTTCCAGAGATATTGCAGTTTGAATGAGAAAAGTCCAAAAAGTCCGATTTTCGTAAAATTACTGTTTCTCAGGCCACACAAACTCCAGAAAGCTCAAATTTTGTGATATGATAGTGTGATAGTTGATCTATCTAACGCAAAAAATTTGATCTAAAAATATCATCAGAGTAAAAAGTTATGGAAGTTCAAAGTCGAAGTGACAGTGCGCTTGCTTCCAATTTCTATACAATTATGAACGGTACTGTACGTAGCCATCAATGAAGATAATAGTTCAATAAAAATATGTGTGTTGCTTTTTTATATTCACACATTGATCCCACAATCATCAAAAGAGAGGAAGGTAGCTGTTTCCGTATTTATGTGTTCCGAAATTTTTAAACCCCTTCCCAAGATTTGCGGAACTCCTTATCACTGATGCAAGTGAAAAGTGCCAGAAAAAAAGAGAATTCGCTAATGTCAACACAGCGCGTTGACCACCCACGTGTGTGTTTATTGACGCCGCTGCCTGTTTGATTACATTCGGGCTGACATGAAATGACGTCTTACAATTGCGTTCCGGTGGTATGCGCAGAGTAAGTACGAAGTTCGTACTAGATACTGATAGGTACTTCTCTATAAGTGCTCTTGCATCTGAGGAGAAGAAAATCACAAAATCAACCATCATCATCGGAGAAGGTGAAATCCTCTCTCTACCTCTCGGCGGAATCCATCTAAGTATGTAAACTTTTGCTCAGTTCGATCGTTTTCTTGGCGGTGTGTCGAAATAGCTGGGGCTTACTGGCTACTACACGTCTCAAGAAGAGATTGAACAGCGCCGCGCGCGTAAAAGATGAAGTCGTTTGACGATCAAGTCCAAGGAGGACTGAAGGTCACCGGTACGTATGAGAGTTTTTCCCCGGGAAATTTTCTGCTGTCCATTGGTGTTGGGTTCTTTGAGGGTAAATATTTTTTATTTCTCGTTTCCTTCGAAAAACGAGTTCAAATTATTATCTTTTGGAGACAGTAAAGGGACACTTTCTTATCATTTTGCGTCAGAATACAACCGGCACACTCATTAGATGACTCAACGTATTGCCAAAACGATTGGACTCTGTAATTGGTGGTTATTTACCTTGCTAAGGTTATCTTTGATCACTCCCATGATTGTGCTGTTTATTCCACAGAATTGCGTTGAGAAATGTTTTGGAAAGTGTGTTCCAAAATTTGTATATGACTTCAAACTGTTGTCAGAAAAAATCTGTTTGTACCAAACACAGAAATGCGCAGTTCAGTTGTACGACTCTAAAGTTTCACAGCAACAGTTCACAATCTCTAAGGAAAGTTAACGACGGAAGACTTCTAACGGTTTACTTCCTGATTGCAACACGCGATCGTGGCACTTTTGTTTCGTTGTTGACTTAACAAAACTGGAAATGCATACAACACTTTTTTTTCAGCCCACGGGCTAGCTCTGAATATTCCAACGAGCACCTGAATATCTGAATATTATGTGATACAGCAAATATCACCGCACGCAGGTCACAGTATTGTGTCAAACCCCTGTGAATGTCCGTATCGTGAGACTTCCGACGACGATCAACACGCTCACACACAGTTTTCAAGGTAGCACTCGAGTACGCAAAATTGGCTCCCGTCCGCGCCGAAAGTTTAATCCTGAATGAACTGAATAATTTTTCCTGTTCCTCGGTTCGCTCCTTGGGATGTGTTTTCCTTGCAGTAAACGAACAAACGAACGAGTTCAACTTTTACTCTCCTACTTCCAATGTTCCTCAACCATCTCTCACAGTCTCCTGAAGTCAAGCAGACCATTCAATCACACAAAACAACATTAAACACGCTAACTAACCAAATACGCGATACGGTTGTTGTCACTCTACTCTACATCTAGGTTTATAATGAGTTGTTGATAGTCTTGAGGGGGGGTTTGTGGTATGAGAAAAAAAATCAAGAGAGTGATAATCGACTGACAAGCAAGAGGCCAGCAGCAGCAGTGATATTGTTTTCTGTTTTGATTACTTAGTCGAATTTGAACCCCCTCCCGGGCAGTCTGTGACTGTGACCGGTGAGAAATCCGATACTAGGAGCAGACGTAGATTCTCATGAATTTTGATCCATCAGCCACTGAGTTGTTACTGACCAGGACTGAATTTGCTGAAAAAGGAAATCGTGGATATCTTTTTTTTTGTACAACATTTTACTTTTTATTGTACTGAAGAAGTTAGAAGAAAACAAACTGTTGGATTAGACTGAGTCGACTTGGGGTCATTTTTGAATTTCTTAACCCTCGAGTCTTAAAAGCTTCGTTTTGTTTAAAAACTCATCAACGATTCTTGCAGAGTTCTCAAGAAACGTTTCACGAGTAAATTTGAACTAAGGTTTGTATGGAAGATTGAATATTTTGTACTTATTTGTACCAGTTTTTGTGCCAATTTATAAATTCTTTTAAGTAAATTTTCCGCTGAACTACTTTGTCGAAGATCGTAACTTCGTATCTTCTAAGGCAAAAAAAAAGTAAGCTGTTTAATAGGAATATGTCGTTTGGCATTCAAAAACAATAAATTTAATTGACATCACTGCTGGTGCCTCCCAAAGTATTGTATAAAAAGTAGTCATGCAATACCTCGCTAGGCACCCAGCAGTGATGTCAGTTGAATTTATTGTTTTTCAATGCCAAAAGACATGCTCGCATTCAACACCTAATAACTTTTTGTCTAATACGATACGAAGTAACAGTCTTAGACAAAGTTGTTCAGCGGAAAATTTCCTTTAAAGAATTTAATAATTGGCACAAAAACCATCAGCATGGCCAGTTCCACAGAAGAAACAAAAATGATGTACGAAATATTGAATTTTCTCATACAAATCTAAAAGTCAAATTTACTCATGAAAACGTTTCTGAAAAACTCTGCTTTTTAAGACCTCAGGGTTTGAAAAACTTAAAAATGACCCCAAATCGACACAGTCTATTACTACACCCAAAATTAAACCTTACTCCAATCATGAGTTCTCAATATGTCAACGCCATTGGCATTAAATTAAACGCAAGCGGTGGTGATTAGATTTGAGCCACCGGCATTAACCTCCCAGCGCAACCGCATGGGTATGACTGAAGGAAACAAAATAAACACGTTTTTATGTCCCTCCCTATCCCATCACAAGATAAAGAAGGATGGAAACAAACGTCAGGGAGATGTAATGCATGACCACTACATTTAAGCTAATGAAGAAAACCATTTTATGAGATCCTATTTGATTATACATCCCAAAAACAAGAAAAAAAAATTGCCGTCGGGTAGCGAGAATCGAGCAAGCAAAAACTTTTACTTTCAATCCTACCAATCCTTGCCAATTAGACAGCTTCACCACTGTACTACTAGAGCCAGATAGTAAACAAGGGTTTATTGTCATAGTACTGGCGTTCTGGCATCTGAAGTCAGATCCAAGGTTGCCGAAATCACAGAAAAATCTGTATTAACACAGAATTTTAAGCAAAACTTCGTCACAGATCACAGACTTTTCACAGAAATCACAATTTTCTCAATTTTTTTACAGATTTCCAAATTTTTAAATTTTAATGTCACTTTCAACTTTTTATTTTTGACTCAAATTCATAAAAAAAAATAAAACAAGGTAATGTAAATTGTTTTTTTTTTCTATTTAAACTATAAGCGGTTTCCAATTTGTTGATAATTCACATGATTTCCCAATGAACTTCATAGAAATAGCGTCATAGAAAACCGTCACAGAATTTTCGGTTCGAATCACAGAATTTGAGAATTTTTTTTTGTCGAAAACACAGAATTTTTTTTCGGCAACCTTGCCGATCTACAGTACAATACGTAATTCTCCTTAGAAGAAGGCCAAGACCAAAAGCCGAAACGTCGGATAAGATGTAAACGTGCTGTTTATTAATCACTGTTATATTTGACTGAAATTTCCAATGGAAAAATTTGCAATCTAAATAACAAAAATTTCAAAAATGCACAATAAATAAGGATATTGATTTCTTAAAATCTTTTCTTACTCATGGCCATCAATCAAAAGCGAAAAAATATTTTTTTCGGAAAGGTTCAATATAAATTAGAATCAAAGTTTTAAATCAATGCTATTCCCGGTAAGTCTTTGAAAAAGTATTTAAAATTAGGTTTCTTATTTAGAACTAGAAATTTGTTGAAAATAAGTTTTAAGAAGTCTAGTTTAAAAATTTGAAGTCAAAACTCCCGAAACACTAGGGAATTAATGCGAATTTCAAGAAAAAAAGCACAATTTTAAGCTGCGTACATCAGAAATTTAATCCGAATTCTAAAGTTAATTTCTGATTATGTCAAAAAAACACCATAATTAAAAAAAATTGCTTAAGCAAATGATAATAATCGTCAATTATTATTCATCTGAAATCACATTTCTTGTCATTTTCATTGTGTGGTTGGTTGAAAAACTCCGCTGTAATATCTTGAATTTGAAAAAGTATTTGATCACGATTTGCAATGTGAATTCTCGAAAAAAAAACAACACAAAAAATCCATTTTGATCTAAAAGTAATTTATTCAAAACACAAATTTGATGGTTGAATTTAATTTGGGAAAATGGAAAAAAATATTAAATTATATATCAAAAGTGCCAGTGATCAAAGTAAACCATGAAATATTTTATTCTACTCAAATTCTACCAGTTATCAAAATAAAAAGCTAGAAAAAATCATTTTTAAATACACAACAGAATCAAAGCAATCGAAAGATTCCTTTTAATTCAACCACGGTAAATGAAAAGTTCATATACCGGTATTTCGATAGCAACTTACTACCTTCTTTAGTGAGCGTTTTCGATTTCGAAAACAGCTATTTTTTCTTAGTTTTTGCAATCTAAGTCGTTTCAGTCTGAATATTTTTATGAAGTGTGCTCAACAAAACTGTTTGATTTTGAGTGACTTAAAACTCTTTCAAACATACTTTGCTAGAATAAGCTCGGTCTGAAAAGATATAGTTGAAAAACTGAAAATTTTGAATAATTTTTTTTTTATTTTGAACCTTTCTAACTTTTTTGGGTTAGCTTCAACAAAGTTGACGTCTTCAACAAAATTGCTACATTTTTTACAATCTAAAAACTTGCCAAATACATAATTGCTCTAAAATGAAAATTACAAAAAATATTTTTTCTATCTCACTGCTAGGTGATTGAATCATGTTTTTCTAAAGCTCATTTTAAAGTGCTTTAAATGTAGGTAAAATGTCCCGAAGACACTATGGGTCTAAAACGCTCCGTTTTGGCGTAAACAATATTGATCATATTTTTACATGGTTTTCCCCTGTGTGCGTTGGGTAGAATTTAATGAAAATTTGGGTGGATTTAGTTCATAGTGCATTGTTTACATCCTGCAAGTTTTAAAGTCCTGTGATCAAAACTCGCGGGAATGGAGTCGAAAGAACAGCTCGTGCGTGATAAAATCATGCGCAATCATCACGAGAACAAGGATCTCTCGCATCGTTCCATTGCTAAAACGTTGGGAATCGCGAATTTCACGATGTCGCGAGTGATTAAGCGGTTCGAGGAACGATTGAAAACCGGTTTGAAGCCCAAAAGTGAAGGAAAAAGTATTCCGTACAACATCAAAAATCACAACCGCATAGTTCAACCGAAACCCGAACGCATCCGTTCGGGTGTGGCTAAGAAGCTGCACCTAACCAAGTTTTGTCCAGAAGGCCAAAACTAAGGCTGGGCTTCGAACGTTCAAGGAGCAAAAGGCTCCTAATCGAGACGAGAAGCAGAACAAGTCCGACAAAACCCGTGCCAGGAAATTGTACCTCAACATGCTGACGAAAGTTGAATGCTACATCATGGACGACGAAACATATGTGAAGGCCGACTTCAAACAGATCCCCAGCAACCTGTTTTTCACGGCCAAGGATAAGTTCAGCGTTCCGTAGCACGTCCGCACTCAGAAGATGTCCAAATTTGCGAGTAAATTCCTGGTTTGGCAAGCAATTTGCACATGCGGGAAGCAGACACGATGAAATGACAGGGACATGAAAGAGTGCCTCCAGAAGCGGATGCTTTCTCTCCTGAAGGCCTACAACGTCCCAACAATCTTCTGGCCGGATTTGGCCTCATGCTACTACTCCAAGGACGTGCTGAAGTGGTATGGTGGTAAGGTCAATTTCGTGTTCAACCTTTTCAACACTCCGGAGCTCTGCCTCATCGAGAAGTTCTGGGCGATTATGAAGCAGCACCTTCTTAAACAACCTAAGGTTGTGAAGACAGTCGGGGAACTGAAGAAAGTATGGATTTACATGCAAAAAACGGTTGATTCACAGGTTGTGCAGCAGAGGTGCCAGGTGTCCTGATTTATCAGGATTTGTCCTGATTTTCGAGAGACCATCCTGATTTTTCAAAAACTCTCGAGTTGTCCTGATTTTTGAAAATTTGTCACTGAAATGTCCTGAGAATATCGAATAAATAGGTTATAAAATAGTTAAACTCATTTAACAGATGATAATCTTCGGTTCAGATGATATTTAAATTGTGTTTTTATATAAGAACTACCGGCCAGCCTACAAGCTGCGTACTGTTGTTGCATAAATCAAGGAGTTTACAACACCTGTATTGCGCCTTTATTTATGCAATCTAAGCAGATATCCTTATTGTTTTCATGAATAAAGAGGTGTCCTGAAAAATCCTGATTTTTAACTTCGAGTTGTCCTGATTTTTGACGAAACCACCTGGCACCCCTGTTGTGCAGAATCTTATGGCCGGAGTTAAGGCCAAGGTGCGGGCATTTGCGTATGCACTGTAAATAAAATGGTAAAATGAGGTATAATAGTTATTTTTCAATCCCTGACAATTTGATGGAAATCGGATGAAAACTCGAATTTTGAGAATAAATTTTGTGTGTAGCAATTTGATCGTGGACACCCTTCAAGTGTGGCACGCATTCCAAGCCATTCGCTCAAGCTCAAAGGACACGATGGCTTGGTACCAATTCAACAATGTCTAGATCGTACCGAATGAGATAAATTCGCCTAATTGTCCTCAAGCGAGTCCGATTGGAACTTTTTGGGCCCGTACGAAATTGTATTTGAGATAATATTTGAATCCTCCAAATTCTATAAAAAAAACTTAGCAAAAGACTGAAAAAGTGGTTGAAATCGTCGCAAATCAGTCTTTGTGAAAGTTTTGAGTAATCTTCGATCAAAAATGTGATCATTGGACTACGATGGACTGGAATCTATTTTTTTTTTATTTGATTCACTATCACTGTAAAAGAAGTTTCTAGAGAACATAAACGTAAAAAAATTCATTTGCTCATAAATTGTGTTTATAATGTTCATTTTAAACCGTGCTTAGACATAATGGGATACCCTATATCGATGGGGGCATTTTACATACAATCATACATCAGTTGAAACTTATGAACTTCGGAACCAAAAGACCAGTCTACAATAGTGTAATGTAAGAAGATAGAATTTTTAAAAATTATTTTCGAACTGAAGTCAATTGTGAACAAATTGACAGAGGACGTGCCTTTCCCCTGTCGGTTGGTTTTTCTAATTTGTTTCCATCTAAGAATTCACATTCGAGTTCTTTCTGATGATCCGTTGACAGCTTCCCAGAATATCAGTACAGTATGTTCCTACAGTACACGAGACAAAAAAATGCTACTATGCTTGCTGTCTAGTGCCTATACGATATGTTCCGTTCCCGGACCGGTTTTGGAACCGGTTCGATCGACTAGGTACTGTTGTAGGTCTATAATCTCTGTCCTAACTGGTAATCCACACCTGAAGGAATGTTGTTTTTTTTTGCTTATCAGTCGATGTTATTTAGTACCTACCTATCATAACAAAAAAAAGTATATTTACTAAGAATACTTTTTGACTAGTCTGGAACTAATTTAGAGAATCGCCTATGACGTTTTCGTTTAACAGTAGCAACCAAAACACAGCCAGAATAACTTAAATTAGCGTAGCTCATTAGCGCCTCGAAAGCTTGTTTTGTTTTTTTCTTAGTTTCCGAAATCTATTTTTTTTAAATTGCGACTAACGACGCAATTGCTGCCATTCAACACATTTTATTTACTTCGGAGTTGTCTATTAGAACAACTAGCCCTTACATCGTAGTTGTTTGAATATTCTACCTTTGCTCTTTAATTTTTTGAATGCACTCGAAAAAACCCAGACTTGGCTGACAAAACAAAATCAAAACAAAATTCTCCCAAAGATGGGTTTGGTTCAAACGTAAGCTATATTTACATTTCGCTCCGTTGCCACTTAAACACGAAACGAAATGTAAATATATGACTTTTCAATCCTCCACTACCAAGAAGCCATTTGAGGAAATTAATAACTTCGACTAACTTGCGCTCACACTCAGTCAAGGTACGCAGTAATGAAACCAAGCCGTTTTCGGGCTTAGTGGCACTTATGGCTTTCCAAACTAAAAGTGATCAAACATCGGGTGATTCTTGAACCAGAACCATTCCTCGAGTGGCAATAATTGATCGGGCTAATCTACCAACTACAAATAAGTAACCGAACGAAAACATCGAACCGCATCACGTCGAGTAGGTACCCACCTAGTGCTTAAGTGGTGTCTGTGCGCGACGCGCAAATGATAAATTTAAACGGCTTGTGGTGGGCAGCACGGCAACGAGACAGATGCGTCTGCGCCTGCGCTAAGGCCGAAATGACGTGCCTCCATTTTCACCACACCAAATAGTAGCGACACGCCAGAACAGAAGTAGCTCGTAAGGGACTGAGTAGTATTTACATAGTAGATATGTAGTATTATATACAGCAGCAGCAAGAGGCTCGTCCGTCTCCGACGATAAGTTTGCCAGCAGAAAGTTGAACCTGCTAACGGTTTGTTCAGAGTGTTGGTTGGTTGGTTGGCTTGACACGACTCACACAATCACTAGATATTGACTGGCGAATACTAAAGAGACTGTGTTTGGCGATTTAGTACACATGCGATTTTAGCCAGAAAACGATTTTGAGATTTAATGCGAATTTTTAAAACCTGTCGTGAATTGAAATTTCTTCATCGAATATAGACATTCCTTTTACTGTTTTAACAAATTCATATACTGGAATCTGAAATTCTTTCCTGATAAAGATTCTCTCATTAAAAAGTCTCACTTCAACGTTGTGCATTCTAATTAACATTAACTATTAATTATGAAAACGGCAAGACGGAAGATGAAAAAATGCCTGGAGCGCTTGGAAAACGATTTTTGACAAGCATGATGATGCGCTAAAACGATGAAAAACTGGCCACTTGCAAGATATTTGCCTTTTTCTAAGCTACTTATCTATTCATCTTATGGCCAAGGTTGCCGAAAAAAAATCTGTGTTTTTGAGAAAAAAAATTCTGAATTTCTGTGATTTCACCCAAAAATTCTGTGATGGTTTTCTGTGATGCTTTTTCCTTTATTTTCATAGAAAATTCATGATAAATTGGATTATTTTTACATTTAAGTTTTTCAAAATCAAATAAAATTACATATCCCATCATACTTTTTTAATTTAAGGTAAAAAAATCTAAATTTAGTATTGGCTAAAAAATCATAATTTTGGAAATCGATTCAAAATTCAAAAATTCTGTGAAATCTGTGAATTTTTCAAAATTCTGAGTTCTGTGACACATATTCTGTGATGAAAATTTGCTCAAAATTCTGTGAAATTACAGATTTTTCTGTGATTTCGGCAACCTTGCTTATGGCCTGGTATGTTATGAATAACGTCCGGCTGGTGCTCATCAGCATGGTCCCTTTAAATACGCTAAAGTGTAGTGTACATTAAAAAAAACAAATATGAATCAATCTACACGATAAGTGCATAAAAAGTGGAGTAAAAGGTTTTGTAGACATAGTGGAATGTCGAAGAACTATTCTTTTAGAATCTGATGAAACAAATTGAAGTAATAACAAACTCTTCAGAATAAGTATTCCATATTGCCCAGATATTCAAACAAAAATTCGTTCAAAGTCAAACAAGTCCTGTTCACCCAAATTTATTCAAATTATTTGCAAAATTAAACACAAAATTTAAATTGAGTTATGATAGATATTGATTTTTGAGCTCAAAAACGAATTTCAAAGAATTTGTTTTCATCAAAATTAACTTTGAACAATTTGGGAGCTTAAAACGCCATTTAAAGGCTGCTGATGGATTGTTATAAAAAATTGAAACTTCCATATTTTTCTTGCACATTCCTCTTCAAAATACCTAAATTTTACTTAGATTTGTCCAGTTCTTGCATTAGAAATTAAATTTCTGTTTTTGTTAGATCTTGTCACCTAAAACTTAACCTAAAGTTAAAATTTTTTCAAAAAATCGTATTCAATATTCAAAGCCGATCATCTCGAGATAGGGTGGGCCAAATTTCAATATTTGAGTTGCATTAGAATCCTTATTCTATACTTCTCAAAACACAATCAAAAAATTTTGTGCAAAAATTCAAGCATGTATTTTTAATTAATAAAATAGACACTTAAGTTATCGTCCAAAAGTTTGGGATCACCCCTAGTATGGTGTATCGGCCAAAAGTTTGGCATCATTTTTTTTAAAACATGCAAATTTATCTCATTTATATCTTTCTAATCTAAAATCGTACTGCAGATCTGAAGAGTTCATTTGAAAGCTTAGGAATTGTTGTTTTTTCATAAATTCATTCAAAAATTAAATTTTAAATCGAAACTATGAAAAATTTAGTATCATAAGTGTGAACTTTCAAAAAACAATTAATTTCAGGTAAATTTTTTATGGTTTTCACTTTAAAATATAATTTTTGTATGAATTTATGAAAAAACAACAATTCCTAAGCTTCCAAATAAACCCTTCAGATCTGGATACGATGTTGGATAAGAAAGATAGGAGATAAATTTGCATGTTTTTAAAAGAATGATCCCAATCTTTTGGTCGATACACCAAACTGAGGGGTGATTCCAAACTTTTGGACGATAACTTAAGTGTCTATTCTATTAATTAAAAGTACATTTTTAAATGTTTGAACAATTTTTTTTATTGTGTTTTGAGAAGTATAGAATAAGGATTCTAATGCAACTCAAATATTGAAATTTGGTCCACCCTATCCCGAGATGATCGGCTTTGAATATTGAGTGCGATTTTTTGAAAATTTTCTAACTTTAGGTTAAGTTTTAGGTGCAAAACTAAAACATTATATTTTTAAATTGCGACCCAGAGATGGGTCTTGACTCAAACATTCAGTCAGCGAAACTTTTTTATTGTAGAGAAATGAATCCAACTTAGATGAAATTTCAGGAACTAGATAAGAGAAAATCGATGTTGAAAAACATGCGAAAAAAAATTCGCCTTGTCTCCCGGTGGGACTTGAACCCACATCTTGCGCCTCTCCGCCTTCAAGTCCTACCGGGAGACAAGGCGAATTTTTTTTGCATGTTTTTCAACATCGATTTTCTCTTATCTAGTTCCTGAAATTTCATCTAAGTTGGATTCATTTCTCTACTAAAACATTATTTTTGGGCAAAATACCTCCAAAATAGCTATTGCTCATTATCTTACAAATGAGATCAGAAGATTTGCAATATGTCCTAAGACGGCTGAGATATGAACGATCAAAATTTGCATGTTTTTAGCAGGTGATCCCAAACTTTTGGCCCGCAGTGTGTGTGTTTTATAATTTTGCTTCTACTAGTATATAAAATTCGGCAAAATAAAAAAAAAATCTTGGAAAACCTTCACTTTTTCAACAAAAAAAGAGAAAATGAAACACTCAGATCACCGTATTAAAATTAATTGCATCTGTAAATTCTACATTTTCAAAGTTTAAACTTGAATTTTTAAACATGAATAAAAAATGTTGATTCTAATTGGAGCATCAGTAATTTTCTTAATTCAATTCATGTTTTGAAATTTTGTATGTTTCCATCTGTATGGCATTTTTTTTATTTCATAATTTCCAAACTGAAAATTTGGATCTATCAAATTTTTGATTATGATTTTTAAATTTATTCACAACTGATTTAGAAACAATTAAACACTGAATAAGAGAAAATGCAGTCTGATTTACATTTAAAATTCTAATATGACTGTGTATTGTAAATAAAAAATTCTGTTGTTTTTTTTACTATGATTTTGAATTCTAAATTTATGATCAATTTTTTTCCTGATTTTTTGTAATACATTTGTTTATTTTTTATCGTTTTTCTTAAACCTGCCTTAAGACGTGTTTTATAATTTCTTCTTTTCTACTTAACATAGATTTTTTTTTTCGAAAAGAAAAACCAGATTGTGGTAAGTTTAAGTCCAAGTTTTCAATAGCCTTACTAGATCGAAAAAAACATCGATCAAGGATTTCTGACGCGACCAAAAGAATGAATGTTCTAAAAATATCTGCATTTTCAGTATTCTTATGTTTTTTTTTCATTTCTTAGATGTATCATTGTATGGATTGTTAGATTAATAAATTAAGTTGACATAGTGATTGATTTTTGTTTTATGCTGTTTCCAGAAATCACCATCTAAAACAGTAAGTTACAAACTACATAACAGAGGAAGGAAAAAGATTTTTTTCAATTATTTTTCTGTAAAAGTATTCAGTAAGTGTTAAACAGGATTTTATAGAAAAATAAAACTTTGAAATGAAGGAATTAATTTTTTGTGCTAACCACCATATAAATTTTAATTCTGTATTGCTTCATACACTTTTAATTAAAAGTACTGATTTTAACAAAATGCAGCTTCAAATTTTTTTTCTGGAGAAAAGGCAATCAAGCGAACTAGACAATTTCAATTATTAAGATGCCTTTAAATTTCAAGAATTTTTAAAAGAATTACACAAGCAGTACAATCTTTTCACCTAACAGTACTTCATGTTTGTCTAACAATTCTACTTTGAGTATCATAATTCATCGAAATGCCAAAATTTAATAGGAGAATAGATGCATGTGTATAGATAACTGTTTCGAAAGATTTAGACGTCATGAATTCGAATATTTCGTCAGATTTTGTCTATCACCTCAAGATTCGGTGCAATGGCTCGTACAATTTAAAAAATGAGCAATTGTTTTTAAATTCCAGTTGAGAAACTAATAAACCTACATTACAACTAAATACTAAATACTTAATCTATTTATTATCCTTTTTTTCATGAAGGATCCAGATTTTTTAATTTCAAAGATACAATGCCTTAGAATAAGGTTGCCAGAATTTTTCCAGATCGTATCCGGGCCAGACAACAAAGGGCTAATTGAACTAAAAACTTGCAAAATCTGAGCAGTTTATTAAAAAACTTTCTTTTGAACTCAAACATCGAGCAATTTTCGCGCAAATTTGGGAAAAAAACACATAAATTATTGCTTAAATATCAAGAGGAAAAACAATAATTTTGATCAAAAACCCATCAGCCGAATTTCAATTGTATTAAGGCTTCCATAAAATCGTTCATGTTTATTTTGACAAAACTTGTTATTTAGTTACTAAATTTAGTTAGTAAATTTAGTTACTCGTTTTAAGCAAATAAAGTGAAAAAAATCGGGAAAATTCGAACATTTTTCAACAAAAATCTGAGCAACCGGATTGTTCTTAAATTTTGAACTAAATATCTGGGCAAGTCCAAATATAACGAGGCCATTTGAAAAGCTTAATTTAAAAAATATATACAAATTCGACAATTTTTAGAAAATTCAAATGAAACGGATCTAACTATTCCTGGCATCGCAGAAAGGCGTATTAAATGTTTGA
This sequence comes from Uranotaenia lowii, assembly GCF_029784155.1. Taxonomy (NCBI): domain Eukaryota; kingdom Metazoa; phylum Arthropoda; class Insecta; order Diptera; family Culicidae; genus Uranotaenia; species Uranotaenia lowii. The sequence goes on from NC_073692.1 coordinate 316,714,855, forward strand.
TATAAAGTATTTAAATTTATTTAACAACTATGAAGAAGACTGAATAACGTTTTGTTCTCAAAAATATCTATGATTCATTTTGATTTAAATGTTTTTGAAATTTGGTCATATTTCTTTTATTCTCGAAGAGCTGTTTAAAAAATCAATAAGAAAGCTTATACAACTTTTTCCCAGAAGTTATGCTATCAGAAATTGCTTCATTTCATGATTTTTTAATAATTTCTCCGAAATCGTTTCAAAATATGGGGAAATTGTGCCATATAAGGAATTGGAAAACTATTTTTCATTTTATTCACACCTTCTTTGTTGCAAAGTTGCTACTGTTCTAAACAAACGATTCAAATTTTATTTTATTCGTTTAAGATTAGAACAAGTTTTAAAATTCAGATATTTTCTTATTTTTTCTTCAGAATTTCATTTAGATTTAGAAATAAAATTTATGGCCCACAATTCACAATGGGAAATGAATTTTAGAATTGATTATAATATGATATTTTTGAATCCCTATATGGGAAATATAACAAAATAATAGAAAAAAATCAGAGTTTTAAAATCAGTTTCAAGTTCATAGAAATTTTATAATCATAAATTTATCTCAAATATTTGTTTTTTGAACGTATAGTTGAAAAAAATAGAATCAATAAAATTTCTTTGATATGCACTAATACGAAGAGCTTAGGAAAAATAGATAATTGAAAAGTTTCTTCTATTCCTCAAAAAGGGTATTTGTTATTCAATATATTACAATTATTGCGAAAGATTCCTTAATGAGCTCATAGCAACGGGAATGTGTGGAGGTGGTCATGAAACTTGTCATTTGTTTGTTTGAATATTAAACAAACCCCAACAATTCACTTGTTAAAAATCTATGAACTTGATTTCATTTGATTTTAAAAGTTTAAACTTAAATCCAAGAAAAAAGAGAAAACAAAGCTTTCTTGTGCTGAAATTTTGGTAACGATAAATTGAGAATATTGTTAACCTTATTCTTTAATATTTTATTTAAACCATAAGTATGACTTCTTTTTGTGCCATTCATTTTCAATTGTAAGATTTCATATCAACCTTATCGGTTAGAGCTGTTATTATATTAAGAAATAGAATAAGGGACAAGAGGTGAATTGTAGGTTTGAACAAAATATCACTTCTATCCAATAAAGTTTATGAAATTTTATGGAGTAATATACTATTTTGAAAAAGGCTGTAAAAAGGCAATAAAACATAATTTATATATGTTGTGAACAGTTTTAAAAGAATTTCCCTTTTTTATATTTATAAAAATCGTCTAAAAAACAATTAGACACACCCTGTGTGCGACTGTAACGTTTTTTATTCCAAACATCGTTTCAAGCAAAAGACATGTAAAAATACAAAAAATTGATCCGAATGAGAAACGCGTGGTTATTTTCAGGGCTGCGTTATAATATACAACACATATGACTGAATTTTACATGAAGTGTAAAGTACAGATTTTTTTCTGTGTACGTTTGAATGTAGGGTAAAAATATATAGTAAGCCTTTGCGGGTTCTGCCAGCTTTCAACATCAACATTGACGAGCTATTTTTATCATCGGTGGTCGTTTAGCCTAATGGCAAACGTCTTTGGCTCATAAGCCAGAGATCCAGGGATCGAATCCCACCACCCTAAAATCTAGGTTAAGGAAATTTTGTAAGTCAACGGACGTTAAAATGAACACTAATTCCATGAAATGTAACAGTGTAACGAAAATTGTAAACTTTACTGAGCATAAAAGAATGAAAAATATTTCTACGGAGTATAAAAGATTGTAAACTCTACGGAGTATAAACAGATACGCTGGTCATATAGTCTCAGTAACTAGACCATATTAGGAGCCAGTCGATAAGACAGTTCCGAGTCGTGCTAAAAATAGCATCGGCGAGAAAATAGAAGAAGAAAAAAGATCATCGAATTTATTTTATGAGTTAGCCTAATTATGAAATTTTTATATGACTTTCAGGGTGTTTTCGAGTCTAACAATAAAAATTACTCTATGAACCAAGTTGTTCGTCTTGGATTTAGTGAATTGTGATCAAAAGTGCGACTGAGTATGCTCTGCTCAAGTTATATAGCATCAATTCACAAATAAAATTTATTATCACCTACTAGTGAATTTCAACGATAACGTAAAATAGTTTAATTGACATGTTCGTTCATACCACATTTGTGACAGTTACTGTAACGATCGAGCTAATCAAGTTGATAAACAGGGCCCGTAGCACGTTCTGATGCCGATTTGTTTGGAATGGAATAAAAATATAATTGTTGTTTTTAACGTATTCCAAGAATTGACGCCATCAAGAGATGTGTTTTTCCACATGTATCCCGCATGTTTGTCAACAACAATGATTAAGTTGTTTTCTAAATGACAGATTTGTGCTTTTTTTTTTTTTTGCAAAATAGCTTTCGGTCGGTATCAGAACCATTCTCGCCCTAATGTCGAGTGAATCATTAATTAGAACTTTCGGAACAGATTGTTACTTCGGCTTTGAAGGCTGTCATATTCCATAGCCTTAGCCGTTGACAAATGAAAATCTATAGAAAGGTGTCGATCTGCCTTTGTAGGAAATCCGATATGTAGAAGCTAAGCAAATCATTTTGATGTTACCTGAATGGAGTAGTAACCCCAATCCATCCAGCTGATAATGCTGTTGTGTGACGATCAGCATTCAGCCTTTCGATAACACAATCTGTCAAAAGTAAAAAAAACAAAAACAAACATTCTGAGCAGCGAGCGTTTGTATGACTCAGATCGCTTGATAGTGACAAAGAAAACAATTAGGTTAATATTAAAGAAAAGTTGTTAAAAACGTTAATGTTTTTAAAAAAAAGTTTAAACAACAGTCTGAATTCGTTCGGTAAATATGTGTAGGTACAAGATTGGTAAACAAAAGAAAATTCGAACTTCGTATTCCACCTGTTCTTTATCTTAAAATAAATCAATGCACAAACTGATGTATCACAAATCTGATAATAACAATCATAATTCCAAGATAAGATATCGATTATTTCAGTCATGGTTAAAACATTTTTTAAAAAACGAAAAATAATACCGTCCACCCCCCATTGAAGAGGTCGACCATATGATAATGTTTTCGTTATCGTCATCGGAGAAGCGTTACCAAATTTTCTGAATGGGCGGCACGTTATCATCAGCAGTGCCACTCGAGCTCGAGCGATTCTGAATGCCTTCCACGTGTTTATTGCTATAATTTTGTTTTCTCATACTAAGATGACAACCATCACACTCACGTTTGGTGAATCTAACACAGTGAAAGTGAACTTGAAAGTTCCCCAACTACTACGAAGAAGACTTCATTGATGTGGTGGGAAAAAGCTTTCCCGAGAAAAACAACTCCCACACCCATACACAAGTCGAATAAACTCAAGTGAGTCCAATCGATGCATGGGCGAGAAATTATTTCTCAATGGGCGGTGGGAGAGTAAGCTTTCGTTTTTGCTGTATTTTCTGCTCTTGACTCTCGAGTACGATTTGATGATAACGCTCGGTCGAGTTGGTTGGAACCGATCCTCCCCCACACAGTTGCATCAGCCCTGTTCAATGAAGTGAGCAAACAATGATTGTCGGCCATCTAGCTCTAGACAGTAATTTGTGATGTTGTTTTTGGAACACTGGTCAACACCTAATCGATGGTCATGCTGACGAAATTGTTGTTTCTGGTGGATAAATACACAGTAAAAAAAGGGGTTTTGATAAATTTCCACTTACAAATAGTATGTGTTTTCCATAGTATTGTAACGAACAGAAATGGGTGCAGTCAGATGAGAAACAGCACCTATATAAATATTTACAGATTTATTCCTCACATATGATAAAGGTTATGCAATCATAGCCTTGGTTCTTCTAATCAAGAGGAAAAATGAGGATAAGTTTTCACACCAACATCAGGCAAACAACTATCTCAATAGAAATGCACGATCATGATTTTCTGTATTTCTCGTGTGAGCTTTCATTACGTCGTACGAAACATTTTAAGAATTCTAGAAAATTGCTGCAAAAGTTATCAAAACAACTATAAAATATGTATTTCACATATAGAATATGTTGTCCAGACTACAAATATTCTAAATGGAAAAAAGATGCGACTAATTTAGTCAGTGTTTTTTTTTGTATTAAAATTGTTTGTTTACATTTAGTTTCATACGACGTAATGAAAGCTCACGCGAAATTTATTTAAAAATTGTTCCACCAAAATAAAATAAATACTAAAGTAGTACTTTGAACTACTATGAAAAAATAAATCTGATTTCAGTCAATTTCTCTAAATATGTATTTTTTTGGGTTGAAAAGCCCTTTAACTTTAAACCTTATTAAAAAAAATACAGATACAGTAGCGTTCATAAAATAATGCAATCGCGTGAAGCAGCTCACACTCTAACAATTTTGAGAAGCCATTTCTCTCTCTGATCTTATCTTATTATCAGTTCAATTATCCAACTTATTCGAAGACTGTATAATGACTGAAAAAAGAGACCTGTAGAGCAAGGGAAATTTCAGATTGCTTCACGTATTCGACAATTTTCATTGAAAAAACTTCCAATTTGATGACGTTTAAGCAGCTGATTTCTGCTGTGTGTTATTGTTTACAGTTCAACTTAAAACTCTGTGCATCTTGAGCTTCAGTTTTCATAATATTCGTGAAAATGAGAAGCATTTTCCCGGAAAAGTCAGTTGGCGAAAATGGAACAAGTAAGCATTGAAGCGGACAAAAAAATCTAGGCGGAAAGTGGGTCCGGTGGACAAAACTTTGGACCGGAAAGTCATGCGTGCTTGCGCCAGTATGAAGACTGCTGCTCGTCGACGAAACCTTTTGCAAATTTGAACACAAAACGCTTCCAGGTGACCAGTATTACACTGTTGGAGATGGCCAAAAAGTTGATGAAACGGAGACATCCATTTTTCCGAAAAATTCGGTAAAAAGGCAATGATTTGGCAAGCCATATATGAGCGTGAACACTGACACAATAAATACAGCTGTTTACGTCTGAGAGTGCCTGAACTAGGATTGTTCGATCTTCTACAAAAGATCGATTCCCAAGATCGATTCAGCTGAATGGTTCCAGGATCGATCCACCTAAAAAATCGAAACAAAAGGATCGATCTCTGCAAGATCGATCTATTATTGTTTTTTGTGAGAGGTGCTGCCTGAGGGTTGCTTTATGCTGAAGCAAATAGTGGAAAACGGCAGGAAAACTCAAACATTTGAATATAGTACGAGGGACGAGCTATAAAAAATATTCTTTAAGTTTAAATTATAAGCACGTTAGTTAGGAATTAGTCAAAATATTGTATTTTGACTGATTACTACAAATCCGCCATTTTAAATTAGTTCACGGTAAAATGCTAATTTATAAAAAGGCTACAGTCAAGATTTTTAATTACGCTGATGTTTTGATTACCACAATTCCGTTATAGGTCAAGCATTCAAGTGCCCGGATTTATCAGGGCTTGTAAAGATTTTCAGAGAAATAATTGAAAAGAACGGTTGCCCGGATCTCGACAAAAATAGTCTGGATTTTCCTCATTATTAGAGAAATCCAGATGAAAATCTAAAATTTTCCTGCATAATTGTTGGTTTTTGCGTCCAGGTACAATATTTGTTGAGCCTGGTGAGATTTGCCCGGATACAGCCTGGCTTTAAAGTCAAGAAATTTAAAACCAATGAACAGTTTTCACCACGATTTAGGGTAAAAATGCCCTGATACGGCCCGGGTACGTTCAGAAAAAAAAATGGAAAAGCTTAGTTATGATACAAAGGTAACGTGTTCAGCTATCATCTAGAGGCTCAAGTCCAATCCTTCAAGCAACAAATTTTTCAAGTTTATTTTCACCAAGCGTAGATTCACGCTTTATTTGTCTAGAAATTCTTTTTATTGTGGTCTCAGTTAAAAACTGAACATCATTCTACAGAGCTTTGACTATGAAACTTGAAAGTTTCGATAAAAACTTAAATCTTGTGCTGAGTGAAATGCTATAAATGCTTAATTCATGCTGAGCAAGCTTTCATGTGACCGTTTAAAAAACTTAAAAAGATCGAAAGATCGGATCGGAAATAAACCGATTTAATCGATTTTTTCAAGGCTAAAGGATCGATCCAAAAAATCGGAAATTGGAGTTCAAAAGATCGATCTCGCAAAGATCGATCCGAGATCGACCAATCCTAGCCTGAACCGTCACCTGCTGCCCATGATCCATAAGCATGATTATCCAGTACTGTTTTGGCCGGATTTGGCATCAGTTCAGTATTCAAAAGACACGATGGCTTAGTACAGATCCAAAAAAGTCCAGATCGTACCGAAGAAGATATATCCGCCAAATTGTCCTCAAGCTAGACCGATTGAAAATTTTTGGGCACATACCATGACTTATTTGAGAAAAGATGTGAAGCCTGCTAAAAAATAGGCAAAAGACTGAAAAAATGGTCTATATAATCGCATATCAGTCTGTGCTGAAACTAGTGAGCAGTCTTGTATAAAAAATTCAATCACTGGTAATCTAAAAAAAAATTAAAATATATTATTTATTTATATAATAAGGAGTGTATTCGAAAAAATGCAACACTTAGTTTTGCTAATAATTTCTGCATGCATGAATGAAAATTGAGTAAATTTTCAGTGAAGCTACCTACTAGTATAATGATTACATGTGCAAATTTTTGTGACGTTCTTTCAAGTGGTTATCTATTTAATACAGAAGGTCGTTAAATGAATTTTTTGGGCAGGATCACGAAAAATTCAGGAAAGTTCCAGTGAGAAACTCAAAAACAGCTAGAAATCAACTAATCGACTATAGCTCATATGGTGAATCGTTTAAAGAGTCCTAGAGGATCTAAAAGTGTGCTACTTCATTCTAATGTTTAGTATTCATGAAGTGAAGATGATTCATACCATGAAGGTAGGGAATATTAGAGATTTATAAAGCGCAAAGCAGAAATTTTGATTGGGGAAGTGACAAAAAAAAAGTTCTCACTAGTTCATCTAGCTGACTAATGAACACGCCTGACTTCATTTCTGCTAGATAAAAAGCTACCCGCGGTAAAAATATACAAAATACGGTGGTCAAATTGTGCGCAAAATACTGGAACCTAGCGGAAAGATATTTTGAATTATTTCGTAATGGACAGCAAAACGAAATCTTTAGCGTGCACCTGACAGGTTTCCAGCCAGAAACTTTTCATTGACAAGTTTTGCCTTGATGTTCCGGAGATGAACAAAGAGAAAATAAATGTAAAATTTAATGTATAGCATTTGAAGTGGCTGACTGAAGCTGCAAATCAGTCTGTGTTACATAACTAAAACAAAACAATGAATATACAAAGAAGGTTCCCTCCAAATGCGACCTGTCTCCCTGAATAACGCTTGCATAGATCCTAAAAAATTGATACTGTGTTTTGGTTGGATCTAGAATGGTGCAATAATTCGAAAATCTATCTCAAGAACCACTTGACAGAACGTCACAAAAATTTGCATATGTAAACTTCACTAGGTAGCTTCACTGAAAATTTCATAAATTTTCATTCATGCATTCGAAAATTGTTCACAAAATTAATTGTTGTAATGAACTTGCAAAAAACTTTCTTTTATTGTCTTTTTTTCAATGTGATATTCGAATTTAAAATGTAAATATTTCATCTTTTGAGGATCGGAACCTTTTCCCGAATTCTGACATTATGCTCCATTCAGACCGGCAAGAAGTAATCAAACACTCCGTTTTGTATTTTTTAAATTCTTATAAAAATAATAAGCATCCTAGTAGAATCTCGTGCCCAAATCGAGCTAGAAAATCAATTGTATTGTTTTTTTTAAGGTGGAGACAATATAATCACTGATCACACTGACATGACACTTAGAACAAAAATTTAACCATTTTCTTTTTTTTGACAGATTTTGTAGGTTCACAATACCGACGGCAGGTGGCGAACCTGAAAAATTTGACAAAAAATGCCCTGAAGGAAAAATCTACCTGTTTAGCCCGATTTTATCGTAAAAATTGCCTGTTTTTCTTTAAAGTTGGGTGGCATTTCCTAACTGGGATAGCATTTCTTCAAATCGATCAATGCGCACTCTGGAATCGATATTGCGTACTGTTAGAAAAATTATCCGGAAAACGAAATTGGACAGTCAGTATGGTCAGTGGTATAATGTTCAATGATTAAATTGTAACTTTCTTCCCTCCATTAAAAACTGCATTCTGTCTTCGATAGAAACAATTTTAAAGAATACATCTTTCTAATAGTATTTTTGTACAATTTCTTTAGTGTAGCCCGTTATTTTTACACCTAATTCTGAAAAAAATATTTATAATTTTTAAATTTTCTTTGAAAAATATAACTTTTTGTCCAAATTTTTGGTTTAAAAAACTTTTTCATCTAAATGTTTGCAGTTATTATATTTTTTTTGAGAAATCTTAATTCACTTAAGCTTTACAATAAAAAAATTAAAGTTTTAAGGAAACTATTTGTGAAAATTATAAAAATTTACCCGTGAAATTTGTTTGCAAACCTTCAAAAAAATTGTTCTAGACCCCCCGATTGATTTTTTTTGCGTATAGAGCGTTGGATAGGGGAAAGCATCCTGTAAAATGTGGTAAATTTTCAGAAATTCCAAATTTTACTTTTGAATGGCCACATAAAAAAAAACTCCGTGATGTGAAATAAAATGAGGGAATAAACCGTGAATTGGTCTTTTTAACATACCCTAATGGTAAAATAATCTTGAAGTTACCAACCTTCCAATGAACTATTTGAAATTCGAAAATATTTAAAGAAACTGGAAAGGAAAATATCAGCATTTTTAGAGGGGATGATTCTTTTTTCTGTTGGGCACTGTAAGTGGTACTATTTTTGGTAAGTTGGAAATTGGAGAAAATTTCAATTCATGGCAAGTTCAATAGGATTCTTTATTAATAATTTTAAGTGAAACGGATACAAAAGATGTAGTTTATTCCCGATAATAAATAAAGTTTAAGTAGCGGACATGTATTGAATTGGTTGGATTCGATATTATTTTCTGAAAAAAATTGATCCTGCGAAGAATATTTCCATTTTTTGTAGTTGAACGTAGTGCTTTAAAAATCTTTCTGATAAGTATCATTTGTTTTAAAAGAAATGAATTTTCAAAATTTAGAATATTCATAAAACTTTTACTATTAACCGTTTTAAAATTAATAAAACACGCTGCCCAATATTACTCGATAAAATAGTTATCAGAAGTCAAACTGTACAATTAAGTATAATAAATTAATATTAATATCCACCTAATTACAAGGAAATGAAAAATCATCTAAAATTTACTACATATTTACTTTAACTTTCAGGTTATTGTACTGCAAAGACATTCAAGTGTCGAATTAGATGAGGAAAAATGTTTACATATTAAAATAGTAATATTTTTCTGTATTGTTTTCAAAACACAAAATCCCAATAAGTCCCAGAAAAAACTGAAAGTTGATATTCACTTGAAAACCAACAAAAATATTTTTTTTCTTTATATTTAAAATGAATAAAAAAAGGCCTTTAGATAAATATTCATAGAATCAGAAAATTCAAAAACAAATCTAAAGATTTATGTTCGTACAGTTTTTTTAGGAAGAAATTCAAATAAACATAAAAATTACTTAACTTTGATTATTTTTCCAAAGTTTGAACGTCACAAAAACGATAGAAAGGCAGCCAAAAGCCAGTTCGCTAGAGAAGAAAAAAAAATTAAGACAAATCTAAATTCTATTTTCCATTGAATGTAACACTATTTTTTTTGCTGGAAGAAGCAATACAACATATTTTATCAATAAGTATTTTAGTTGATACAATAAAACCAAGTCTCAAGATATCGAAAGGTTATTACTTTTCTTACCTAAAGTAAATGAATTTGATTCAAAAAAGTGTGTAAATCTTAACTTCCGGATAAATTTAAATATGACCTCTTCAGAAGCACAGAAGTTTCGGTAGAGAGCTTAGAAGATTTAGAGAAGAAATCTGGGTAGATGGCGTACAGCCGAATTTTTAGATCTTATATTTTAACTATACTTGCATCCTTTTTCTCTTATTTTCCACTCTATCTATTGACTACTAGGACGTGGTCGGCGCCGTTATTGATGTATAAAGAGAGCATCAGTTTTGTTCATTGAGGATATGCTGTCAATCCCAGAAACGAATCTTTTGACCCACTGGACAAAGTTGATGGCCTCGGTCAATCACGGAGTAGCAACCATGGGCGATGTGGAATTCGTTCTACTTAGCCACTTTATTCCACGATGGCGGAATAAAGTCGAACACAAAAGTATTAAATCAGTTTCGGTAATAGTTTAAGGTGGCATTTCGGGACTTGAGGTGGACGTGAGTAGTCAATCAAGCTAAGCTAAACTAATTATTTATGTTAATTTGTTTGGAAACGAAGATTTCGAGATTCGTTGAGGAAATTATTACAAAATATTCAAAAAGTGATGAAAAAATTGTTAATTTGTGTAAAACTGGATTATAATATTTTATCAGGAGAAAATAAGAATTGAGAAACAAATTAAGAAGACTGATAAAAATTTCATAGTCTGCGATGAAAAATACAACATTTTCAATTCATCTTCTTACAAATTTGTATGACAGTGTCAACCATTCACCGCGGTTTCGTATTGGCTTGCAGAACACCCACGAAACGAAAAAGGGGGAAGTACCTGTCAAGATTAGAAAAGACGGAAATACCGCACGCTCTTGCAATACTCATGCACCTACATCGTTGAAATTAGACGTCGACGTCTCGTCGGCGTCATCGTAAAAAAGGGTTTATCGAACGAATACCAGCAGAACACAATCGAGTAGGTAAAAGGGTGGGTAGGAGTATGAGATGGCAAATCAATTGACGCCTTTATTTGCCATTTAGTTGCAATTCAAAAGAGAACGGGTCGTTGAAATGGGTTTAGTGCAAAAATTAGTCAAGCCTTTCGGGAGTGGAAGTAGATGGCACTATTCAATTATGAGATGTCACTTATAACCGACTGAATGGCGATCATTGTTTCTGAGAAATTAATGCATTGCTCACGTGGTTTGGAACACGTTGGTCGTACGGAGTTTTTTTTCATGAATGTTTGCTAGTTGAAGGTGACCTCTAGATTGGATATTTCTTTAACTGATTTATTATAGTTTAATAAAGGTATCAAAATGTGTCTGTATTTAGAATATGCACGAAATTTTACCAATTTTCGGAGGATCGATCGAATTGATCTCCAACATTCCATGTGCCCCTACCAGGCGTCAGAATTGCATATCGTTGCTTTGCTTGCGCCATGAGTTCAATTGATTCCCGCATTATCGATGCACATGAAGGTACATACTATAGGCAGTATGCATGCCAGACGAAAGCAGAATGTTCGAGTTCTGTTGCTCTTTCTTGACTAAATAGCCAGCTTCTCTCGTGCCGCGGCCACCGCCACCGAATCAGATTGACGACATTATCACCAAAACCAGCTTGAACTGGATTCTTTCTGGAATATTCATGGATGCTAAAGACTGGATCCCGATCCGATGATGACCGACCGGTTTGGTGGATGAGCGAAATTTGTGGAACTGGCACAATCGGTGCCAGGTTTAAGTCCCTGGGAATCGTGTGGCTTTAATAGGAATCTTTTATGATGGGACGTATTTTGGGGTGAACGGTAGATTTTTTTATTATTGTGAGATAGATTGTTTTTGTAGTCGTTTGGAAAATCCAATTGAGTTCATATAATAGAATTGGAGATGTGCCTGAGATATTTTTATCTGCTTTAAAATTTGATACAGGAACTTGGGTAGAGGCGCCAAGGACAACGGCTTAAGGAAGCTGTTTTGATTATTTCAATATAGTTCCTGTTCATCTTGGTTCAAAGACTGATTTTTGAGGATTGATGATTTCTCTTACATTGTTTATTGAAACTCTGCAGGAAACAGATCAATTTATTCCGTACTTTTGTTCCTATTAATGATTTATTTTTCTCATTCAAGTTCCTTTATTGTCTTGCCAGGTACATGTTGGCCCTTATTCTGCGCCGCGAGTGACGTGACGATAGTCGACTCACCCAAGTCACACTATTCCAGTAGTCGGTTTGGGTGAGGAACGTCACTTCGGATGAACTTTGTGAGTTCTTACCCTATTCTGATAGTCAACGTGGGTGAGAAACGTCGCATTCAGGTGACGATTTTAGGTGACAATTGTCGGTACCTTTTCAGGTGGCGACGAGAGAGAAATTGAATGGAAAATTGATACAAAATGGAATATTTTGGTTCGAAGTATTTATTTACATTAAAGTTTGATAATTTTGAACACAATCAGATTAATTTACTTAAATTTAAAAAAAAAACTATCTTTTCTCAGTGAAAAAAAAAGTTTATTAAATAACTGGTATCATAAGATATTTTCATTAGATTTTGGGAAAAACATTTTTCCCTTTTAAAAAGTACATTTTTATTGATTGAACGAAAAGTTGTTCTATGATCCATCAATCGAAAATCAATTCCATTGAGATTCGTTGCTTTTCCAGTTGGTGGATACATGTGTGATTTCATCGGTTAAAACTAAAATTTAAAACAATTAACATCAATTGCATTCTATACTTACCTATAGCTTTTCTAGGGAACCTGTCGTCGGAATGAGGGCATCATTTTCTGCATATATTAAAACGTCGATGACCATTCCCCAAAGTTCCTCGCAAAGCAGCTGGTCCTTTTTTTCTCTATAGACGCCCGTTTTTCGATCCGATTTATATCTACACTTCAGCCCTATGGTGGCCATCCATCGATTTACGCGCAAACAGAATTTCCAGCAACTTGCAGCACAAGACGAAAATAACTTTACTTACTTGAGAAAGTTTTGAAGTTTGGCATTTAATCCGCTCCTTTTTATACCGATCGGTTCGGGCGACAGTCGTCGACTTCCACATTCGATGCAACTCGATGCAGGTTCCGGACTCAACCTTGGATAATGAAATATCCATTTGGACCACACAATTTGACCGTTTTTTTTTTTTCGAGCAGCTTGCTGTTTCCGTACAATCCGAATGCGGCCTTTTCAAACCCGGAATTTTTACTTATTTTGTTGAAATTTGATTCGCAAAATCCGAAATGCGATCAAAATCAAAACAAACCAGAACAAATTCGACCATTTTGACAGACGTGTTCATTCAGTCACTCACGTTGAATGAACGTCTGTCACTTTACCCATATCGACTCCGGGAATAAGGTGACAAAAGTCACGGTGACTCCGAGGTGAGGTGACAATCATCACGTCACGCGCGGCGCAGAATAAGGGCCGTTGTGTTTGCCAGGTGCCCAGATTAGTCTGTAAAACACAGACTTTTGACCCTTCGTCCAGATATTGGTCAGCCACACACTTTGCTCTGATTTTACAGACTTTCAGAATTGAGTTATAAAATCGATATTCATGTACCGGATATGACCAGTAAGTGCCATATTATACAAGAAATCTTACTTGTAGGCATTGGTATTTCATTAATCATTCCTTTAATTTTTTTTTTCTTAAATTAGATCGGCATGGTACCAAGGCTAACGGAAAAAATTCTGTGTTTTGACGAAAAAAAATCTGATTTTCTATGATTTTTTCCAAAAAATTGGTGACGCTTTTGTGTGATGCTTTTTCCATTAATTTCATTCAAAAGTCATGTCAAATTGCGTCTTTTTTACATTTTACTTTTAAAAAATCAATGAACATTATCAATTTTATCATATTTCTCCAATTCAAAGATAATTATCCAAAATTTGAATTGCCTAAAAAAATATTAATTTGAAAAAACGCCCAAAATTTAAAAATTCTGTGAAATCTGTGAATATTCCAAAAATTCTGTGTTCTTTGATACAGATGTGATGAAATTTGGCTCAAAATTCTGTGAAATTATAGATTTTTCTGTGATTTCGGAAACCTTGCATGGTACATGGATGGAAAATGTGTTTGTTATATAGTTCTGAACTCGAAAATAACCCGAATACAAAACCACACCAATTCTACCAAAGCTGTCTCAAATTATTTCCCCCCTTTAAGGGATTAATTAATTAAAACTTTGGCGTTCGGGTTCTTGCAAATGGTATCAATTTACTTCGCACGGATCAACCGCGCAGGACAACCGCAAACGTTTTTATAAGATCTTAGTCGTAAAAAATGGTAAAAATATTTTATTTTTGTAGCGGCCCACCACACTCCCCCACACCAAAAGGCTCAATTGAGCCCCCTGGTAATGGACGCTACTGTTCTCAGCATGTCTGGCAGCAAAATGATAATAAGAGTAAACGCGAGAAAATTTTAATCATGCTGAGAACACAAATATTTATAATGTCGTGCGAGGAAATGTATTATTTAACTAAATTGACTACAATATGAAATCTCAATGGAAAACAATTTCCTTTGAAGAGATTCATTATTCGATATTTACTAATATACTATTTATTTATTGCTAATTTTATTATGTTATGTTCAATAACTTTATATGATAAAATACAAACTACAAGATTTTTAAGAAAAATAATATTAAATATTAACGCTACAAAAGTACAAAAGGTAAACAAAACAAAGACTGGTTGATGATCGACTGTTTTAATGGTTCAATTTTTCTTTCAAAAGCTGTATCACTTTGAACATGGAACGATTGGTTATGTTTTTAATATCCGTTGGTAAGGTGTTGTATTTAGTAGGTCCAATAAATGAAATTCTTTTTTGCCCTAATGATGTTGTGGATCGGCTTCGTTGCAAGAAATCTGACTGGCGAGTGTTATGAGTTCGCAATCCCGTAGTAAAATGGATGTTTTGAATATTTTCAATTGAGTGTAGATTATCATAGACATATACAACAGTTTGCAAATCACAGAGTTCAGATATTGGAAGAACGTTATGCGTTCTTAAAAAGTAAAGCTGAAGGGTAGGGAATAACAAAGGGAGCTTTAAGATGTTTTTCAAGCATCTATTCTGGAGCGTTTGAAGTTTCTGTAAGTGGGACAAGGAGGCTCTTCCCCATATCATAATAAGGTAGTTCAATTGAGAGTGAATAAACGCAGAATAAAATTTAAAGAGAACATGTTGTGGAACAAAATTTCTCAGTTTCCAAAGAACACCGCAAAGAGGAGTAATTTTTTTTCCAAGTGTTCAATGTGACGATTCCATGAGAGAGTTTCATCTAAGTAAATTCCCGAGTATTTGAAATAACTAACTCTCTCAATAGTATTTCCATTCATAGCTGGGTCATTAGTACGAAGTAGCTTTTTATGCGAAGAACGAAACAACATGTATTTTGTTTTAGTATAATTTAGTGAAAGTAGGTTTGAATTGAAATATTTTGAAAGCAGTTTTAGGTCGTCTTCAATGTGCTGAATTATAATATCAGGTGAAGTTTCAGAATAAAAAATTGCTGTATCATCGGCAAATAAACGTGCTGTGCCTTTAAGTTGAAGGTTACATAAATCATTGACATATAAAAGGAAAAGTAATGGCCCGATATTACTCCCTTGTGGTACACCGATATCAATATTTCTTAATTCGCTTCTTGTGTTTTCAATAGCCACAAACTGCTTGCGACCTTCTAAGTAGCTACGAAGGATATTATTTGCTGTTCCTCTTATCCCGTATTTATACAGTTTGGACAATAATATGTCATGATTTAGAGTATCGAAGGCTTTTTTGAGATCCAAAAATAATGCCCCAACAATATTTTTTGACTCTATTTTACATATAATGGAGTCAACTAATTCTGAGATGGCAATTTGAGTGCTCGAACCTGATCTAAATCCATATTGCAGTTTATAAAGTATATTGTTCTGATTTAGAAAGTCTACAATTCTATTAACAAGAAGCTTCTCGAACACTTTACTAAAAACGCTTAAAGTCGAGATAGGGCGATAGTTATTGACGTCAAGCAAATCGCCAGCCTTAAAAACAGGGAATAACTTTCGCAATTTTTAGACAGTTCGGGAAAACTCCTGACTCCAAAATTTTATTAAAATATTGTGTAAGTATGTGCGAGAATGTTTCGTGGTTATTTTTCAAGACATTAACAGGGAAACCACCTGGTCCATGACCCTTTTTATTTTTAAGTGAAAAAATTACAAGTCGAACCTCGTTTACACTAGCGGGCCGTAAGAATATTGTATTTTCTACCTGTTCGATTTGGGACAAATGATCATTTTCAGTATTTACTGGAATCTTTTCAGCCAGGTTCTTTCCAATTGTGGAAAAGTGTTAAATTTCTCACAAATCTGTGTACTATTGGTTATAACACCTCTTTCATCTGAAAGGTTAATTGAGGAAGTCGTTTTAGATTTACCTAAGAGCGTATTAATGTTTCTCCAGAGCTTTGAATGTGGTGAATTATTTAATAAGCGCTCGTAATAGAGCCTTTTACATTCTTGTTTTTTTTAACTCAATTTTTTATTTATGTGAATTAACATCTCTTTTAAATTGATATCATTTGGATGCTTTTTCGATCGTTTTAAATAATTCTCTTTTATTTTGATGAGTGTCCAGAGGTCAAATGTCATCCACGGACAGCAATTTCCTTTAAGTTTTACCCTTTTATTAAGTGTTCGAGAAGAAATTTTCACAAAGCGATTGTAAGTTGATGTTATTTCTTGTAGGCCTTCATCAACATTTTCTGGTAGTTGAATACTGTTTAAATAATTCACAAATAAGCTGTTTAGTTTAGCGTTGTCAACTATCTTTTTTAATATGGTCTTGCCATGCAGGGATGCCAGGTTGTTTTGTCAAAAATCATGACAACATGATGAAAAAATCAGGATTTTTTAGGACACCACAAATTCTGATTAAATTGCAATTAACCACCTATATTTTCATGTATTTATACACATTCTGAATTTAAAATACGTGTTTCCTATCTGTAAAGTTTTCTTATGTTAGGTAAATGAAGAGTTATGGAAAATATTTTGTCCATCCTATATAAGGAATTTTGCCAAAACGTTCGCGAGCCAGGTTTTTGAATCAATTCGATCATACACAGCTCTCTTTTTATTTCATCATTTGAAATTGCTTGAAAATAACGAAATGAATTATGAAATCACAGTTTTGGGTCATCTCATAAACTTTGCATGTTATTTGGTCTATTTGGATTTAGTGGCCCAAGTTTCCCCACCATTTTTCAAAATCCAAAAAATATTGCTTTTTTTAAAACAGTCAGAATTAGGGAAAAATAACTTTTTAAAATTTTTAGAAAAATACCTTAAGATACCTTGAAAATGTAGAAAACAATACCATTTTTATTTTCATTTTATCTTCTATAATAAAGAAGTTATGGAACATCGAAAAAAAGTGGCCCATGATTCCCCACTCTCCCATACTAATAATTGAACTACAAAAAAAAATTTAAAGAAAAGAAAAAATTTGCAAAAGAAAAATTTGCAAAAAAATCAGCCCATTGCACGTTTTTAAGTTAGCATATTTGAATTTGTGATGAAGCAATTAAACCAAAATTTGATTTTCCGGACTTTTTTTCAAAACACATGTCGATGAACATTAATTGAGAATTAAAAAAAAAGTAAACAAGTGTCCAGTATTATTCTTCCTTCTATAGGAGGAATCAGAATGAAAGCGAGGTAGAATTCATAGCTGATTATTCTGTAGAACTAGAAGTTTTCCGTCCAGAATTTTAAATTTTCCTATCCAAAGAATCTGCAGAAATATTTGTTTTAGTTTTCAAGAATTTCTCAGTGACGTTTCGGCAAAGCTAACCCAAGCAACCAAAAGTTACATATTTACTTGAATGAAGGCATTGAAAGTTACATATTGGCTGACAGAGAGAATCAACTGCCCAATTCCCTTTAGTGAACTTTATGTACTCATTAATAAACTTGAAAGTTGTAAAAGTGATTAATATGTATGTAGTATGTGACTTGTTTTGCCCAATTCCCATTAGTGAACTATATGTACTCATTAAAGAATTTGAACGTTGCAAAACTTATCTATACGTACGTTATACGGGACTTAAGTCACATAAAGGGCACAAAAGTGCTCAATACGGGATTTGGTAAGTCACATATAGGGCACACAAGTGCTCAAAACGGGATTTGATAAGTCACAAAAAGTGCATTGATATGCTTTCAAAATCAAATCACCACTTCGAGTTTTAGTTTCAGTTAAAATAGCATCTAGGCGTGGTCTTGTGGTAGCGTGTTCGATTCTCACCACGAAAGTCGGGGTTCGATCCCCAAGCCGGGCAAGTTTTTTTTTTTCAATAAGTAATTTAGTAATTGAGTGACCATTCTGGTGCAATGTATGTAGGAAATGTAGGAAAGAAGCAATTGAGCAATTTGTCGAGTTTGGAATCCACCGCGTGGCATCATTGCGGCACCGATACAGAACACAGTAAATAATCAAGAAAAGGTGATGTGAACCGAAGCCAACGGTTCAGTTAAGATATAAAGAGAGTTTTTTGCTCATTTTGCAATTTTTTTGGAAGCTGAATTAAGAAGCCGCTGAATGTTGAATAGAAGATCATTAAGACTTGTTCTGGAACTTGAAAGTATCAATAAGAACTTAAATTTTGAGCTGTATAGAACGTACTTCATATCAATGATGGGGCTGAGTAAGCGTTTTTGTACCAATTTTATGGGACTTTCTGTTGCTTAGGAAGTATTTGGTCGTATGTGAGATATCGTAGTTTGAATGAATGAAGTTCAACAAGTTAAATGTTTCATTCATTCATAGAATTGCTGTTTCGCTCTCAGGATAAGAGTATTTGAAAAACGTTTAATGTTGTCAGATAATAAATCCAAAAATAATCAAATCTTTGAATATAAAATTTAAAGAAACAAAATCATTAGAATGAAACATTAAAAATGTGTAAATTTGAAGATGTTTGTGTATGCACGCCAATTTATACAGAATCATGTACGGTGCAGTTAGTAAATAATTTGCACAAGTTGGTAATTATCTCAAAAACAATCCTCTTGATTGAACATCAACCATAGCTAAAAAAGCTATCATTTCATTGTTCATTCAAAACCATGTGTTGATAGCGGTGCTGAATCATACATGCTGATGACATACATGTTATTTATTGCTATACATAGGCTTTTGGGAATTATCGTTCAGAGCATCAAGTTCTCATCTCCAATAACATCAAAATAAACAAAATTACTTAGAAATGCAAAATTAGTGAAAATGAATCGGTTTAATGCAAATTCTTGTAAATAGGTTTGATTCAATTGCAAATTGACAAAATTATATAAATTAGAACCAGAAATGGAAAACGAAAAAAAAAAACAAATAAAAAAGTGCTTAAATGTCAAATTGGTCTGGCATCAAAATTTGTTTCATTAGAATGATCTTTTTTAAACTTTTTTGAAGTCTTTGAGAATGTTGTGCATTGTACATTTTATGAATGGATTTTGTTTAGTTCGGGCACGAGTTTTTATCATAAACGATAACAACTTTTTTCAAAATGTGCTCGTTTTTCTGTCTTAAAGTAAAATAAAAATGATGCAGCGAGTTTCTATTTACCTGACCTACACGGGAAAAAATAAAAAAAGGTAAAATTTACCAAAATACCAAGGTGAACGCTCGTAAAAGCCAAAAAGGTAACTTCTACCTCTTCGAGGTGAAAATCACCTCACAGCGAGGTAAAGTTTACCTGAATTGAGCTGGAAAAGAGATATAATTCAAAGAGAAAAAAGGGTGAATTCAATAAAGTTAAATTTTACCTCATAGTGAGGTGAAGTTGACCTGGATTGAGCTAAACAAAACGGTACAACTCAACTCAAAAAAGGTAACAATTTTGTAACTTGGCTCAACAATATTATTTTATAAACACGGTGATGCATTCCAAAATAATTTATTAGGTAAAGTCCCTTTTTTTAATGTCTATATTATAGAGATTTTCAAGGTAAAGTCCCTATTTATCATCAATAAATATCAATTTTTGAACGAATTTTGTTTTTTTTTATCTTTATTGAAGAAACCAACCAAACCAGCTAACCAGCTATGCCTTTTAAATCAGAGAATGGGACAACAGTATTATTAACTATTTTGCTAGATGAATGCGAAAAAGATAAATTTAACCTTTTTTCTGGGTGAATGAAAAAAAGGTAAAATTTACCTTTTTGCAATATTTTTCTAATTTTATTTCAACTTATTTCTGTTAAAGTTTATGTTTTTGATAGTCGAAAACATTGTCAGGAAGCGATAAAACAACAACGTCTAACATTATAGTGGAGTGCACCAAAAATTCATTTCACTTCGTGATTTCAATATCAAATATATCGAAAGATAATTTTAAAATAAACCAATTTAAGGCAAAAAATAGTTACAGTAGCGTAAGTTCATCATGTGAAGTAGCCAATTATATTTTTTTTTTCGACAATAGTCGTTTTACCATATTTATGGCATTCGCGACTTTATCAACGTTACAGTTGGCGGATAGTTATTGAAAAACTTATCCGGTATAACTGAGTTCGATATTTACTCTTGGGCTCGAACTCATGGACATCGGCTCAGGAGACAACAGACTTGCCAACTGAGCTATATCACAAGCCCTAGCCAATTATAATGGAAAGTGATATTTGGCTCTAAAACCATACATTCATGAATGTAGACAGATCATAGGAATACGACGGATATGGGTGCCTTTTCCTTAGTTTTTGTGCCAAGATAATAAGAACCAACTAAAATAACGAGACAGGACACCTTATGACAGGAAGTTTCTATACCAAATACGACACAACTCGATCATTACCGCGAGTATCGCCAAAGAGAACTATCGTGAAGAGCTTGTAAGAAGCCAAAGCCTCTTCGCTTGTTTGGAATTGCCAGTTCACCTTTAGGCCATCGTATACTTGATGTTGGCTTCTTGATTTACTTTAAATAATTTCTTGTTTCGATCATCCGTAGCTGGAATATTATTTAAAATCGCGCTGTGGATGATGTCCGTTTTAGCAACCATCACTTTCAAGAGCGTTGTAAAAACCATAATGTGTTACGTATAGAAAAGCAGCGGCTAGACCAGCCAAGGCAAGGTACTCTAAGAGTACGGAACCTCAGGGCCGGCTGGCTACTGGGTAACCAAGGACTTACGGGTAAAATACAGAAATCGGAAATTTCATGTTACTATGTTTGCTTTTATTAATGTTTTTATGTGGCGTGTTGTCTGTGTGTATAAAACAATGTTCTGTGTCTTGTGTGGCGTGTAAATTCTCACTAACCGTGGTTGTGCTGCTGGCGATTGCTGCGTCGCGACGTCGTGGCTCCGGAAATCCAGTTCCGGAAGTAGGAGAGCCGTTGATTTATTGGCGTATCAACGGGGTGCCGAAACCGTCGGCGCCAGCGGGCGTTGCTGGACTCGGTCGTTGCAGGCGTCTTCCTTCATAGGCTTTTAATCGGTCTGCCCACGAGAGTGCCCCGTATCCGGACAGATCGAGAAGGGAAGTTCTCCTTGGTGTTTAGGGGTCCTCAGACCCCGAGAACGTTATTGCTGGTCCTTTACGTTGAGGCGCGAGACCACAAGGGATCTGCGGGACGAACCGTGAAGAGGTCAATCCGGTATTCGGGTGAATTCCGTGGACGTTCACAAACACTATACAGAAACTTGACTACACTCACGGACGCCTGGTACAGAAGAGAGCAAATTTTCCTGAAGCAAGCTTCCTTTTCGCCTTCCATGTTCTCTTTTTCTTTCCTCCTTTTCCTCCTCTGTGAATTGACAGCAGCCAGCAGTAAAATGTAGCCTACTGTGGTGCTATCTTGTTGTGAGACTCGACAAGGAACATGAATTTTCTAGAGCTAAATATACAATACTACAAAAATGAAAACAAAAATCAAACGATTTGTTACCAACTGGTTACAAATGTTAGAGCGATTTGATGCCTGAAATTAACAAAGGACTGAAGCAACTGTCAAATCACATATAAACAGACCGTACCGACTTTTTGGAACCAGAACGTCAGTTCCCCTTTGATTTCAATGGCATTCAATGGCAAAACGTCAGTGCGGTACTGAAATGTCAGTTTGGAAATTTCCTTCTCTTTCAGCCCCTTGGAAATTAAGCGTATTCTCTCAAAAGGTTATATAGAAAACCGTTAGAAACAACAACAAGAATTAAACAATCGTAAATTGTAAGACTATGGCATACTCTGTTGATCCAAGATTAACTATCTACAGTAATTTTGCGTCGATCCGTTTGCAACTATGTATGTTTGTTATGGATATCAGATAAATGTTAAAGTTCTTCCGGTAGAAGGGAAAACAGCGGCGTTCTTCATACGTGCTGAAAAATTAAGTTATACTTAAAATTGTCTCTCTCGTGGGACAAAATTAATGACCACAGTACTAAAGACCATGATTATTGTCTCTTAATGACGGGTATCAGCATCCCCGAAGCACCGCCTCTGTTTGTGTTGTGCAGGCACTGCCCATTGACCCGTGCTGAGGGATACAGCTTGTCAGATGCTGAGACTCAGTTCCTAACTGCGTGTAGATACGTAGTCTGTATAATTGCCATCGATTCGGAGATTGTACAAAATCAACAGCGAGTAAATAGTAAATACCGGCAACCGAGCTGGTTGTCCTTTAATCATCAAGCAGGCTAGATAAACCCAACCGCCGATTTCTGACGCACGTTCCGGGCTGAATTAAGTCATTATTTCACTACCGCAACTGCAGCCATTTAAACTAGCAAATACACCAACGTTACCAACCAATTGCGACGTGTATATTGTCACGTTAAGCATATTTTAATCGATTCCGAAACGTCGATTCAATTCCATCATTTTTCTCGTGACCACTTTGTGATTCCTTTTTTTTTTCTTTTCAAAAATTCAATTCAAAACAACGTGGCAACAAAATAAACCTAGTTTTTCCTGAATATTCGCAATTTCTGGTTTGGCTTGAATAATATTTTGCATTTTTTGCCTCCTACTTAAGAAAATTTGCCATCGTTGGTTGTTGTCGTTCTGTCTTTACCCATAAATAAGAAAAGGGGGCTCGATAGGCAGCAAATCCAGTTTGCACCTCTCGTATTTATATCGATTTGTATTCATTCACTATACAGACACCGACCACACGTTCTCACTCGAAGGGAGGGAGGAAATACTTTTATTCGCATATCGGTAACGTTTCCAAGATATTAGATTAGCCGCCATTATTGGCGGTGTCGTCTCAAGGTGGGCGTCCTTGAATAAGAGATTGGTTGTTTCGGAGGGGTAAGAAAAAGTTGTTCTTTCCACCTCGATCTAATCCTTGGACAAGTTTCCTTCGAATAGAAATTGACCTTTGCCAAAAAAAATGCGGACCAGTTTTCTAACTGGTTACTCGATTGGTCCGAATCAGGCTATTTGTTGGAGGACCAATTTTTTTTTTCAATTTCTATATGGAAGCGCTTTTTCTTTACCGTCACGATAGGAATCCTCTAGCAAGACCAAACGCAGGGTAATAAAATAACACGTGGGTGGAACAGGAAAGTGACTTGGTTTATTTATAGAGAGCATCATGAGAGCCGTAAACAGTCGAGAGCGTGTTATGAGTAGGTATCGACTGACTGAACTAACAGTGACATCCATCTTCCCTACTCACCTACTCTAAATGGCTCAACTCGTTCCGTTTGGAGTGAAAACAAATCGGCAAACAATTTTCATTCATTGACTGCTGCACCAGCAGCAGACATTTGAAGTGTTATTACGCGTTATGTGCCAAAATAGGAATGTCTCGGGGATCAAGATGTCCGTAAAAGGAAATACTTTTGAGAAAAATGCATGCTTTTGATTGAATTCAAACAAATCACATTAGCAATATTTCAATATTGAGTTGTAAAAGAGATATTTAAATTTATGAATTTCTGAAAACATCAAATTTGCTTCACTGTCACTAGACTTGTCAGATGTTTTGAATAAAGCGGAACATTTTGAAGAAAAAACAGAACACAGCCGAAACAAGGGGTACGTTTAAAAAACCATCAGAAAAGTGATAAAATGTATGTAGCTATCAATGTGTTTGGTATTTACTCAGGGTAGAACAATACGGTGTTTTGTTACCTGAACATAACATTCTATAAACCGACAACTTATTTGTGTGTTGATGGGGAGATGAGAGCATTACGAGCACCCGGGCCGAACTGGGCGCTCCTCTTTTCTAAGGAAATACGTATTTTCTCAAATAAATTTTCACGAGGAACAGTTTTTTAGTTCCCATAGTATTAAATTTTCAGCAAAAACAAATCTGCTGATCATCTTTACAGAAATATTTAAAAAAAAACCAACTAGGTTCTCGAAAGTGACTAAAATATTATAATTTTTGAGCACCGGGAAATAGGTTCTTATGGTTGTTAAATTATCTTGATCTATAATGATGTACACATTGTTCCTCGATTTTCACCATAATTAAACTTTTGATTTTTCACTACAATCAATTAACTTTTATAGGCTTTTTACTATAACTTGTTGACTCGGGGCGAACAGAGCACCATTGATCGGGGCATGATGAGTATTTGTTGTCGTAGAATCTAGCAGCGAATTCAACTCGATAAAATCAACTGACTAGTTGAATCTGACGATTTAGCCTATTGGTAAGGTGTTGGAGAGGTAATCAGAAGACTGGAGTTCAATTCCTGATCGAGGCGATTTTTTTTCATTTCCTATTCATGATCGATTATTTTTATTGTTGTATTATTCGGCTAGTAGCATCATCCGCCAAACAAAGCACCAGAAACATTATGTATGAGTGTGTATGAATTGTTTGTATTCTACAAACAGACATACATTATATTGTTATTGCTTTGTTTGACGGATCTTCGACTCACCGTTTAGTTCAAAATGCATCGATCATAAATGTTGAGTGAAAACAAATCCCATCGACCAGGAATCGACCTTGAGTCCTCTGATTATCTCTCTGACACCTTACCAATAGGCTAAATCGTCAGATAAAACAAGTCAAACTGTAGCTCTATAATTCAGTTGACTTCATCGAGTTCAATTCCCTGCTGGATTATACGGCATGCCCTGATTAATTGTGTTTATACTGCCCCAGGGGGGTTCTCATTATGCCCCTACAGTGTTCGGCAAGAAATTTGTAAATGCATTTTTCAACGTTTTTAATATACTTTTTCAAGTTTAAGCCAGTTAGAAAATAGACTTTTTAGTGTCTGGACACGAAACAATGATGTAACTCACATATTAAAGCTGTTTTCTTTGGTTAAATAATCGTCCTCCTTAAGGTGGCCATTATGCCCATTATGGCCATTATGCCCATTATGGCCATTATGTATTATTTTGAATTGATTGCTTGATTGCTTTTTTTTACTAGTTTTCTTCAAACCACTCGAATGTGATTTTATTTAACAAAACTTTTTTAAGCCGCAGCCCGTGGCGTGGAGGATAGCCTTCAAATCTTCAAAGCCAGCAGGCATGAGATCGAATCCCGGTCACGGCACACATAGTAACACTTTCTGTGGGTTGGTGGTTTTAGCATTTGTAAGATGCTAGCCTTTATATCCTCGAAAGATGTACGCTTAAAGTTAAGAAAAAGGAATCTTTTCAAGGAAACATCAAGTTTCATTGAGATCCTGTGTGTGTTTGTGTTCGTTTTTTAAAAACTTGACGGCAGTGTATCATTTTTAGTTTTGTGAGAAACTGCTTTACTGGGAATGTTGAGAAAGCAATATTTAAAACTTTTCAACTTGTTAAAAACGGGAAAATCTACGTTATAAGATTTATACAATTTTAGGGTCAATGAGAGCAAGTTGGGTGTCCTAATTTTATAAATTGTATGGATTTAAAATAACCTTGGACAGGATTCTAGCTTAGCTAAGCTTAACTTGATTGACTACTCATATCCACCTTAAGTTCATAATTTATTCCACATCATCACTTCAATACAGTGAGCGAAATGAGAATAGTACCACAATGTGTTTTGCTTGTTAAAATATGAATGATTTAAAATCGCCAAAATTTTCTTCTACAATTTACAAAAATGTCAAATTCCTTCGTGCTAGAGGAAAATCTCTTGAAATCCCTTTAAAACCTTTGGAATACTAGAAAATTCCTTAAAATATAGTTATCTATTCAAATAGGTCGTAGAAGCATTATTATTACTTTAACACAGTAAATTTTAAGAAATAATCTTGATGTTTGTTGAAAAACATAGGTGGTACTGTTCTTATTTCGCACCCTTTCTCATATTGTTGGTCCTCAGCGCCAATTGCAGCATTCAAAAAAAGTGAAATTATGCTTGATTAATACGTTGAACGATTTACAAATTATAGTTGAATTTTTTTTCAATTATTCATATTTTAGCAAGCAAAGCACATAGTGGTTCTATTCTTCTTTCGCTCACTGTATTTCGGATTCCATAACCGCAGGAGTGACTCAGTAAAACAAATTCCACATTGGCAATGGTTGCTACTTCGTGATTGACCGAGACCATCAATTTCGTTCAAAGGTCAAAAGAATGGTGTCTGAGATTGACATCACATTCCCAATGTCCAAAAATGATCTCTTTCTTTATACATAAATAACGGCGCCAGCCACGTCCTAATAATCAATAGATAGAATGAAAAATACGAGAAAGGGATGTCACATAATAAATTCATGCCTTCGAACCAAGGTTTCCTCTCCATCCTAGCAGAATAATTTTGGTGTGGATGGGGGAAAAGGAATACACTTTTGGCAATTGTAAAGATCTTAGTTTTGAAAACTTTTTTCCTAAGCATCTATTATTTACTATCAAGACCCTAAACTTTCTAGAAAAATGTAACAAATTTCTTTGGTTCACATTGGTTTATTAAACTAAACAATTTAATAAATTTTCCAAATAGAAGAATCTTAAACATCTTTAATTTTGTATGTTTATCTTCCCATATTACTCAACTTCATTCTTGAATAAACATTTTTCAAATAGTTTTTAAATTTTATTCTAATGGATTGAGTTTTCTTTTTGATTATTACATGATCGTTGAATCATTGCATTAGCTCTGTAAAAACAAAATTTAAGGGTTTTTCATACTTTAACCGAGCCCATCGATCGGATACATAAATAAGTGATTTAGTTAAAAATACTTTGCAATGTACTTTTATAAAATCAGAAACTCTAATAACCTCGAAACAAAATTTTTTTTTTTTATTTTTCTTTTGTTTAAGATAAGGTTTTTTTTAATAATATTCTTCTAAAAATCTCAAATCAATTGACGTAGGTAAATTTTAGAAGCATAAGTAATGAACAACTACAGATTAACAATAAAACAAATAAATTCACGTTTCCTGAAAAAAAAAACGGAACTGAGCATTTTGATAAATCTCTTTCTGTACCTGAAGAAGGTGTTCTCATACTGTACAATGCATTTCACGAAGCGAAAGTTTTTGATACGCAACATCTATTCAAAAGAATTAGTTAGGTTCGCAAACACTGATAAAATGCGAGGAACGAAAAGAAAACATTATTTTTCGAAACAATAAGTTAACAAAAACCAAGGCACCTCGTTAAATCTATCTGAGCATTAAAATGGACTGCTTAAGTAAAGGATAAGTGCTTAATCAGTTTATTTTAAGACTGGACAGAACATCTGCGTTGCAGAAATCCTCATAGATCTTTTTAACTTTACGCTAGCTTTATGTTGGAAGTTGAAAAAAAAAACACCTTTAATAAGTTCATTATAATTTTTCTTCAAAAACTGTTTTTGACGTAGTTTTTCGCGCGAGTCAAATATTTGGTCATTGAACATTGTAGACGCAATCTCAAAAAAACACTTGTCGGATTGCCACAAAATTTTGCACACGTAAACATTACATACTAGGTAGTATCACTGGAAATTTCATCAATTACGCTAGTTTACAAAATTTGAAAAAATCGTGAACTTCATTGACTAAATTTTTAATGTAAAATCGGGCGCTAAATCTAAAACTGAAATTCAAATAAATCTCAGTAGAACAGTTTTTGAGTTATGTTCCAAATATAAAATTATGGAAAAATAATAAAGTACTTGAACTTATATTTAAATATCTCGGACTACATAACACTAATTAGAAATATCTTTTCTGTATATTGAGGGTGAATAAATTAGCTATCGATCATCTGAACATCACTTCTGTGTATGATCAACAGGATTGTTGATAGTAGAGAAGTTTTGATATCGAAAATGATAATAGAAATACATTTTTAGAGAAAATTTTGTTTAATCGACAATTTTATACTCAATGGTAAAATTTTAAATCTCTGATTTTCTATGTACCGTAAATTTAAATTAAAAACAAAGATTTCAAGTGGTATCTTATCAAAATCGGTTGAAAATTGAGGTTATGGTTATTTTACTAAAACAGTAATATTTGCATTTTTGAATAATTTAACGAACAATCTTAATATACGAAGAATTCAAGTTGATAAATCTCACTCACTCCAAGTAAAAATTGATCATTAGCTTACCAGAAGGTTACCTGCCAAATTTCAGAAAGATCTGACCATGGCGAAGAGGTGCTTGAGTCTCAAGCGTAAATGAGATTCAGAGGTATTTTGCTCGGAAAAAAAAAACAAAAAATACTGTTTTTTCAATGATAACTTTTTTCTTAATTGACTGAATGCTTTTAATGAATAATTTTCTAAAAGCCTTAACTATAAAAATATTCCACTCTAAGACTCCAACAATATTAAACTTAAAACTAAAAATTTATTGCGGTTCGAATATTGTATTTTTGCCGCAAACTTTCGTCTAACTTGTAGTGAGTAAATTTTACCCATTGCGTTTTAGATGACAATTTGCGGCCAAAATACAATCTTTGAACTGCAATAACTTTTTTGTCTTGAGTCCAATTGTATTGCAGCCTTGAGATGATATATTTGTTTTAGTTAAGGCTTTAAGAAAAATATTCATTAAAAGCAAACAGTTAACTGATAAAACAAGTTATCAAAGAAAAACCAGAATTGTTTGCTCCTTCCGAGCATAATACCTTAAAATCCCATTCACGTTTGGGTCTCAAGCGACCCCTCCCCATGGCCAGATCATACTGAAATTTGACATGTGACCTTTTGGTAAATTATTGATCAATTTTAACTAAGTGCGAGTAAGATTTATCATGTTTAATTCTCCCTATATTAAGATTAGTACACTGCGATTCGTTAAATTATTCAAAAACTAACTGAATTATAAAAAGTATTTATTTAAAAAAAAATAGTTATTGTTCGAAAAATATTTTTATACCAGCAGTGTTGGTATAGGATCATTAAACTAGTAAAAAGTTTGTAAGTGATATCATTAAGCCAAGCCATAATGGGTAAAGTTTTTACGGCATCGAAAAATGTTAAAATTTGTACATTTATTGAAGGATTTTTTAAAATTTTGAATGAAAATGAAAAACTTAAAAATACTAGTTTTAAATGTGAAA
The DNA here is from genome assembly GCF_029784155.1 of Uranotaenia lowii. Classification (NCBI taxonomy): domain Eukaryota; kingdom Metazoa; phylum Arthropoda; class Insecta; order Diptera; family Culicidae; genus Uranotaenia; species Uranotaenia lowii. The sequence continues at coordinate 316,744,225 of NC_073692.1, forward strand.
AATAATGTCATCATTATTTTGTATTCATTAAAATATAGCTCTATTGTGTCTAAAATTCAAAATTATATCAGTGCTGTGGTATACAAATGTTGCATCTAACCCGGCTCTTGCGTGATGCCCCGTTTGACGGTACTGATTTTTTTAAAATAAATTTCTTGAACAATCATGTTAAACACTATTGATTTGAGTCACAAAATAATAAAAAATCCAATAAAGTTAGATTTAAAAAAAAACTAGCTACATCAAAATTAACAAAAAACAATGCTTGGAAGTCTAATTTTTTTTTAATGTTGCTGATTGGCTTCGAAAAGAAAACATAACTATTTCAAACAGCTTCCCATCAGTTTGTTCTATTTTTGTTGTTGTTGCAAATCACCGGGATTTTGGGTTATAAGAGCACCTGTATCCGTGGTCTATTCTTGGGTCTAATTCATACAAGAATTGGACCAACGAAAATAGATCCAATACAGTGAAAAAATTGCAACCCCACTCGTGTTCAATTAACTGTCAAACGGTTTAGAACTGCGTCAAATTGGATCCAAATCTCATCAGTTTTGGATCAATCCCTATACCGATCTATAAAAATTTGAGTTGGAATTGGTATAATGGACAACGGGTGCGGTTGCTTTGGTCGGAATGTTGGTTTAAACCGGCTTTTCGGACCACGGATACAAGTTAGTTAGTGTTGATAAACTGATTTTATTTCTACTCTCCCAATCTGAGAGAATCATCGGAATAATCAAGTTAAAAAAAGTTTCAAAAATATTCTCAACTTTAAAATCGGTTCAAGTTGCACCTCAAAACTTTTTTCCATCTCTTCTGTAATTAATGTAATAATTGATTAAGATATTTACACAATTGTATCCATTTTAGGTGTTAAAAAATCAAGTTTAACACGAGCATTACTTATATATTTGTCGATACAAACCCGTTAAGTCCCTAATCCTAATTGATTGATTTTCAAAACTTTAAAACATGTTCAGAATCAGACATAAAATGCCGAGGATCAGAGGGTTGAGATTGCAATGCAATGATGCTTTAATGAGTCATTTGAATTTTGATTTTCTAAAAATTACAAATAATTCGGAAAAAAAAGGAAAGATCTAGCTACCCAGCAACTTCGATGCACGTTTAGTCAAAAGTAGCTTTTGAGAACTTGAACTGATCAGTTGGTCGCCCCTCGTAGGTCTTAAAGGCCACCCAGAATATTTAAAAAAAATATATATCTAGGCCATAAGTAGCATCTTATGAAATTAGTGTGTATTGCTGAAAGATGTGTCTCTCAAAATTTTGACATTTTTTTACGAATCTTTCCAATCTTCTTTCAACAATTTATTTTTCCAATTGACTTATAAATTAATTTTCCAAACGATATCCTTCAATGATCAATTTACATTGTTCATTTGCAGCCTATGTATTTACCATAAAATGATTTCATAACAACAATCTTTAATGTCGTAATGCTGTCTTCATTTCTCCATATCGGCAGCGCAGCTATCGGGAAAGCACTCCCACGCCAAAAATGGAAAGTGAAAAGCCATGCAGCGCCACATAGACACATATTTGCTTCAAGAACTTTTGTGCACATACACCAGCAAAGTATTTTTTTTTTCATTAAGGAAAATAGGAGAAAACCCGAAAAAAACTAACTGACGATATAAGCGATCTATTTACAAGACTATACAGTAAAAACTGACTTTGGGTCGAGCACCGAGTCAGTGTAGGGGTCGTCTGTGTCGAGACATTGCTTTTGGGGATCCATTGATTTTCCATCATATGTCCACCACAATTCTAATAACGTTTTCCTTTCCTAAACGAAGGAAAGCTGTATGAATTCATTGCCGGTTTCGTTTGCTGGGGAACAACAAATCAACCGACACAGTTTTGTGGGTCGGGAAAAATTTGTGTATGACGCAATCCCTTCTGGGTTGGTTTGTCATTTCCCGTCAGTTTTTCTTCGCTCGTCTATTTTGTTTTAAAATTTCAACCGTAGCCTGCTTGTGTTGTGTAGAACCAAGCCGAGAAATTGAACATCAGTCACCGACACGGTAAAAATATGTCCTGGAGACACAGAAACTGCGCAACTGTTGACGAGCCCCTCGGTTGTCATGTCGTAAGAAAGCGAGGAAATTTTGTTCAAAACAATCCCATAAAATATAACTCGGGTAATATGAAATGGATGCAATTTGATTTTGAGCTTTATGCGAATTAAGAAAACCACTTCAAGTTGGGTTTAAGTCGATTGGAAGGAATTGAGCTCTGTTGCATCAGCACTATGAATGGGTACACGACTGATTCAATCTGCGGGTGGGTATTTCTCCAAAAGTCGAAAACCACCTTTGCAAGTCGTCCTTCAAAAATAGCTACCAAGGTCAGTGGCGTCTGAGGCGACTGGTGGCAACTGAACTGGTTGTCGAATGATTTTTTTATAGCTCAAGTGGGGATTTCCTCTTTAATTAGTTATTCTGGGATTCCTGAGGGATAACCCAAGGGGTTTTTCGAGGTAGAACTGGTACTCACTTCTTTGCTGACTCGATCCACCTGCAGGTTCATGAAGGGTTTAACCAAATCCATTTTGCTTTCCTAGGGGTTTGCTGCTGCTCCTGGGATGGTTCGGGTTATCTGTTCCTCCGGTTGGTATCCGTTTTATCCGATTTCTTGATGGGATTAAACACCTTTCTGGGTGAGCACTTTGCCGGAGGCACAAAGTTAAGGGTGATTCCTGGATAGATAGATTGATGGCACACACGCACTTCACCGACTCGACTCGATTTCACAGGTATCACACTCTAGAGGAGCGCCTTCTAGTTGCCGCAAGGTTTAGCTCAGCACTAAACAAGCTTTTTTGCGAAATGCTATTTCCTGATGTATACAGACTACAGACAAGCAACTCCCCGTCTATGGTGGGCTGCCACACAAAACACACCGTTGGTTGCGTTCAGTTCAGTCGATTCGTTTCACAGATTGTGAGACCGTTTCGTTGATTCCACTATAATTCTACCTTTTTTGCCTCCGACTGAACCTAAACAGCTCTATAAACTATACTCTGTTGTTATACTCTACACATATATTATACTTATTGAACACACGATCGCGATCCGATTGATGATAAACGGCGTATACAAGTACGTCGTACAGCCAGCCAGCCACACTTGAGGAGGAGAGAGAACTCTAATTTGCTTGGACAAAGAAAATATTTATATTTTGATAGTGGCCGCACAGGTTTAACCTTTCCTGAACCGTAACAAACCCGAGCTCAGATCCTGTCACGCAGTAGTTGGGAGACGAATTTTATTGATTACCTACGATTGCACTCACAGAAACAAAACCAGAAGAAAACGGAATACAATTTTTTTTTCTGGGGTAGGGTAACTTCTTACTTATCGCGACTGATGCACGAAACACGTCCGATACCAGATATCGACTAGGAGTAACTAAACTGGGTAAATACTTCTCGATAGAAGACCCGGCGGCAGCAACGAGTGGATGGATCGGTATCGAAAACAACTTGCTGCAACCCTCTAGAGCTGAGCGAGAATTCACCGAGCCAAGGTACGTGTGTGGGAAAGTGAATTTCGATGGAAAATTTGTCCAGGAAGGTCACCTTGATGACGACGACGACGACGACGATGACAGCGACGACTATACAGTGTGTTACGAGAAGACGGCCAGAAACTGTAACGCGCGCGATGTCGTCTTGTGTTGGAGAGCGCCAGCTAGCTAAAGGGCGCACACCATCATCGAACACATGCTTCTCAGAAGAAAACAACAACAACAAGAAAAAAACAGTCCGCGCTATTCAACATAAACAGCTCTTCGGATCCGATATCCATGTGCATTCTGGCTGGCACAGTCGATATGGGTAGGTACCTACTCACACTAGCAAGCAACAGCACACGCGGTAAGAGAATTTCCCGCTTTTCCACTTCAGACAGAGTCCCTCCCCCTCGAAATACCCATCAGCCAGCAACAACAACATCGTGAGAGAGTGAGAGAGTTCCCAGCACAGTTGAAGCGATAAACGATCGACCAATACATGGGAAGTTTATGCTGCTATAATATAATACCCAGCGGTAACATACGCAGCATAAAAGCTCTCGACAGAGAAACACGCTTGGCAAACGCTTCGATCTACATTGACTGTAACTTATGGACGTTTGAGCATAACGACGTTTATCACCGGTCAAGGCAGCATAAAATCGGGTGACCAGAATGCTTTGAAAACACACATCGCACATTGACAAAACATGTATCAAAATATTTTTTTATTTTTTCATAATTTACCAAAAATAGCTGATTTTGAATCAATTTTATACTTCAATCAAGGATTCAGCTCTGATTGAAATATTTTTGTTTCAGATAACAACGTATGTATGTATGTATGTATGTTTGACCCACCAGTGGCTGATAGGTCTCTCGACCCGAGGCGGTACGGGAAGTCTCGATCGCACATTCAAATATTGTTCATGCTTAACTCATCAACAATAATTGCATTACAACCAAGGGGTCCGTTACCACTGGCTTGGGACAGGTTTGACTCATCTTACTCCCTTCAAACTGTTTGAAACAAATAAAGAATACTGAAAAGGTACCTAAGTATCCTCATCAGAATTCCAAATTTGCCGAGATACTCCGGCTGGCTTGAACCCACAATCCATTGTATATCAGTCTTCCGATCGTTCAATGTCCTGTCCATTCCCCCCTCTTATCCCCAATAATAGAGTTAAGCTATTTATAATCAAAGAATTTTAACACATTTTTAATCATGTTTTACATCTTACCTTATCACCATTCAAAATTCCCATTGTACTTACCTCAACACCTCTAAAGTTAAAGGATACTTATCATTATACCACTACAGATTTCAGGAGTTTTTAAGCGGCCCACGACGCAACGATGTGCGTCAAACCTTACTGCAAATTTCTAATGCCAAGGACCAAGAATCCATCCAATATAATACACTAAAATGTGCTAAAATGCTACTTTAAAGTGCATTTGCAATCTACATCATAAAAAAGCAACAAAGCAGGCATAGAAAACAGATTCCACAAGTAGCATTTTCCAAATAAAACCTGAATATTTCTGTCGGGTCAGCTTCAAGCCACGAGAACAACATTGATCTTTGAAATCTTTCTCCAGGAATCATTTAAGAAAATTAGAGCACACATTTTCGGGACCCCATCGAGCACTACTTTAATACTTTGCCAGGGCGTCATTTCTTCCTCAGCCTTCATCTCTGCATAACCCGAAAAGCAAAATTCAGTCAAAGTGAAGTGCTTTTATATTCCTGCCCTCAACGCCTTCCAAAAATTCACTTAACCCTTCACTCATTTGAGAAACTTCGTTCTCCACTATTAAAGACGTTTTCTCTGTACGAATGATGATCACATTGCCCGGGATCATAATTATCACACTTAACAACTAACTGTTTTTCCAAAGATTTTTATATTTCTTCACTAAATATTCTAATTAAATCAAAACCTGTCACTGTCAGCAACGGAAATAAATTCGTATTCGCAGTTCAGTACACACCTACCCGAGCACAACAAACACATCTTAAAACAGTTGCATCAAATGCGCATCAGTTCCCGTGATTAGCTGGTAAATTTTCCTAATTTTGTCCACCTTTTTCCACCTGAATTAGATTAATTTTCTAGAAAATTTTGAAGAGCGCAAAAAAAACGCGTTTGTTCCAAAACGATCAACGCCTACTTCTCCATATATTTTTGTTTCAGATAACAACGGTTAAAATAAATAAATTTATCCATTTTTGGAAATTTGAATAAATAAGGTTATAAACGTTATTTTGGTATATAAGATTACTTGGCGAAACCGCCAAACGATTTGACTTACGGATTTTAAAATATCTAAGATACAATTTTTTTGAAATGTTCTTCAAAAATTCGTCAAAATTACCGTTTTTTTGCTGGTTTGGGGAAAATTAACAAAAAGAGTACTTCAATAACTTTTTTCTCAGATGTCAAAATCACTCACTGTCTTCGGTAAAGTTGTTTATTGAGTTAAAACCTTATTTTTAAAATATTTTTAATGTTCTACAGTTTTGCCAAATAGTGCACACATTATTAAGCAATTGAATTTTTGTCTGTTATCAAAAGTTATCTCGAAAACAGCTGATCGAGCTGATAGTAAAACTACATGAATATTTGAAGCATTCCAGAATTATTCAAAATTAGCTCTTAAGAGCTCTGCACCTCGAAAAAATATGAATTTTGTTGCCTTGTGTTCATTAATCATCTAATGCCCAACGCTGCTTTTAGACGAAAAAAAATGGATGCAAACTTCGAGTTTATCCATTTTCTTAGAAAAAACAAACCTACAAATTGTCCAAGTTTACCCTACACACCCAAATAAGATTTTTTCAAAACCACTAATACAGTATAAGTATCAATTGAATTGAAAATTCTACAAATGCACTGAAATTAGAAACTAGCACATGTTTGACGGAAATTTTAAAGAATAGACTCGAGATTAAGCTTGGTACAATATTGAAAAAAATTGACTGATAAATGAAAACGGCCACAATTGGAAGATGATCCTTATAAAAAAGTCACTACACATTTGGAAGATCCTCATAAAAAAGTCACAACACATTGACACAAGATTGAAAATAGCTTTACAGTATGTTGACCGAATATTGACAAAAGACTTTCAGAAGCTTAGTGAAACATTAACGAAAGATTCAAGGTAATCACACAAAAAAGCGCAGAAATTCCAAAAGGATAAACTTTCACGTAGAATATGATTTGTTAATTCAAAACTAACTCAAGGCACATTTGTTTCTAATAAAGAAACATCAAGTAGAATTTTGAAAAATCATTAAAAAAAATTAAAAGGTTTTATTAAGTTTAAGAATGCCTCGTAAACTTTGACAAAAGCGCTTGGATTTTTTTTTGTTGGAAACATTTCAGAACTCTTCAGAATACTGTAGAAAATTCATGAGCCAACCTGCAAGAAGGTGGAGATATAACTGAAATAGGTTTTGAAATCATCAACTGATACAAAAATGTCTTTTAAAGGATAATATCTATAAATATGCACACTCTGCAGAAATAACTAGATTTTTGCGATTCGATGGAGTCACTTTTCACAAGCTTTCCTCACATTCAATTCAACCATAAACTTTATCAGCAAGGTAAATGTGACCTGCCATGCCGTTTTTAAAAGTTCTAATACTTTTTGCAATTTTCCGATACAGCACCTATAACATATACATATTTTTCGAAGCTTTTAGCACTTGAGTGTGGTGAGTAAAGTCTGTTTCACATAGAATCTGGTCGCATCTTTTCATTTACTGCAGCGCCCCTAGTGGTCTCATCGCGAATCTATTGACAGTGTTTTGATCCGGATGGTTTGTTTACTTAGTGGTGAAAATTTCATCAAGATTGAAGCAGTCAGTCAAAAGTTATCGACGATGGAACGCGAAAGGTGAGAGAAAATTCTGCACACTCACGTAGAGAAACCGACGTGGTCAGGGGTAAAGATCGCGATATTCCTGAAATATCCATAATCGACTGTAAATTCGGTGCTGCAACGTTACCGGGAGACCCTTACGGTGGATCGAGCAAAACAAACCAGGCGTAAAAGTGGAACATATGGCCGGAAGCTGCGAGCAAAGGTAATTAGATCAGTTTACAATAATCCTGGAATCTCCTTGCGTGATTTGGCGAAAAAGTTCAAGACGAACCACAGTACAGCTCGGCGAATTTGTTTGCGAGAAGGCTTGCGGTCGTATCATGCAAGCAAACACCCCAACAGGACGCTGAAAACAAAACCTGGTTGCCAATACCAGGGCAAGGAAGTTGTACGAGAAAATGTTGACCAAGTACAACGGATGCATTTTGATGGACGACGAAACTTACGTCAAAATGGATTTTGGACAAATACCCAGTAACAAATTTTACCCGTAAAGCGTAAAGGGAATGTTGCGGGTAGATTCAAGTTTGTTTTTGCAGATAAATTTGCTCGTAGGTTGATGATTTGGCAAGGAATCTGTAGTTGTAGGAAGAAGACTAAGATTTTCATCACTGGGGACACAATTAATAGAAATGTTTACAAAGAAGAATGTCTCCAGAAGAGAGTGTTGCCATTCATTCGGTTCCACAAAGGTCCGGTGAAGTTCTGGCCGGACCTGGCAAGCTGCCACTACAGCCGGGATGTCGTTAAGTGGTATAAGGAGAACAAGATCGATTTTGTTGAAAAATGTATCAATCCACCAAACTGTTCGCATTTTCGTACCATCGAGAAATATTGGGCAATAGTTAAGGGCAAACTGAAGAAATGTGACAGAACCATGAAAAAACCCGCTCAAATGGAAAAGTGGTGGAACAAGATGGCGAATGAGGTTACCAGCAGTACTGTGCAGAAAATGATGGGTGGTATCACAAAAAAAGTTCGAAAATTCATCCGAAAAGCTGAATGATTTTTATGTATTTTTTTGCTTAAAGTGCAATAAAACCCCTACAAAATGACATTTTTACTTTTGTTGTACGTTATTTCCTTGCAGAGAAATGATCTATTTCATCCGACCAGATTCTATGTGAAACAGACTTTATTAGTTATCATAATGCTTGTTGCTTTACGAAGTTTACAGCATCGACGTTGCGCAGGTGTGCTTCATATTTAGCAATTATTAACACTAGGTTTACGGAAGAATATATACATTTTTGTTTAAATTCAATTTTTCCTACCAGAAAATGATCAAGTTTTAGCCATATATTAAGGCAAAGCAATCCAGTTCCTTACTGGATCTGAGTAATTTATCCAATTTTGAGCGTGCGAATTTTCCACAATCGAAATGGAAAAAAATAGTGTTAAACCTGATAAATACTTACTACGTGTCTTGAAACGAGTGACATAAAACAAAGTTTTAAATAATTACATTTTTTTTTAAAATTAGCTCAGTTGTAAAGTCATTATTGAAAAATGTTACTTAAGTGACCCAATTTAAAAAAAAGTAACATTTGAGTGACCAGTCTGAAAAAAGTGACAAAGTTATAAAAAAAGTCTCCAACTTCTAGCCCTGTTCTACTCAATATAAAATTATGCCTTCTTATCAATTGAAAGCTCCCAATAGGAACTAATAAAAGTTAGGAAAATAATCTATTCGATTCACCTAGTTCAAAATGTCTCCCAAATAATCCATTTCACCCCCACTCCAACCAAAATTATTTTGCTAGGATTCAGAATTGAAGCGCAATTTCATATATTTCATCCCTTTTCTCTATTTTTCCCTACTATCTATTGATTACTGGGACGTGGCCGGCGCCGTTATTTATGTTCAAAGACAGAGCATCAGTTTTGTACATTGATAAAGAGCCTTATGGTTAAAGGTGGGGATGTGAGTAGTTGATCAAGCTAAGCTAAGCTAAGCTAAAAACTCATTACGTAGAACAGAGATAAGTCCAAAAGATCTAAAATTTGTCAGGAATATTTGAAAATGCTATAGCAACAACCTATATGATTCCGGGGTTGATTTGCGAAAATAAGCTGAAAAGTGAACTAGTATACTGTTCAGTCTGTAGCATAAAAACGCGAATTGGTAATTAGTCCGCTAATTTGTTGTTGATCAATTTATATTCACGCAACATTTAGTATAGTATATATCAGCACTCTTACTTGTCTAATCCCACTTGTTGGAGTTTGTTTATCTGCTAGTTAGCCGAGAATTAAGTGTGAAAATAAATCTGTATACAAAATATTAGCAGGATAATTATTTTTGAGCGGTTTTAATCCGAACTGAGAAGGATAATTAGCAATTAGCATTTCAATGCCAGAATTGTTTTAAAGTTTTATTTTCAAACTAGACGCCAAACAAGTTATTTGTAATTTCGTTGAGAACTTATAGATCAGTTATCCCATGAGCCAACAATGGCTCAGTGTCCTGAATTTTTTTTTCAGAACACTAACGTACAAAGCTGAACGATACGTGCGGTAAGGAATTTCTGTTTAGTTGTGTTATCTGCATGTCATTCCTTTGTGTGTAAGATAACAGTGATGCAGAATTTGGGTCGCATCAAAGCAAAATAGCAAACTGATAAGAGCCGGTAGTAGATGCACTCAGCTGATTGTTTCGGTCGAATATTTGTCCCTAATTTGGAAAGATGTATAAACAAAAACGTGAAAATATAAAATCATTTTTATAATTTCCATGTGATAAAATATTGTGAAAACGATCTGAAAACCATTAACGATTGAGTTTATTTTAAATAATTTCATAGACTGATACAAATCGTAACGGGTGTTCGGTTACGTAATGATGTCAAATGAAAGACATATCGACAAGCATCTACTGAGTACACAACATGGCGTGACACTCTTCTATTGCGGGGAAGCACCCCTTGTGACCTTCTGATGTAAATACTGGATAAGAAATAACTAAAAACTAAGAACGTGCAACAATGATCCGCTCTTCATATAAGGTATGCACTCAAACTATTTTTAACAGTTGGTTGAATTAATTGAGATAGTTCCCAATCGAACGGGACCTAAATAAACTTTCGCAACAATGATGAAATTGCTTCCACATTGCTTGAAAAGGTATAAATATTCTTCTCAATGATTTGGTATTGGTACTACTAAAATACTGTACATTCACTAATCCTTCCAAATGGAAATTGGAAGGTCATGGTGACGACCGCGAATTGTGAAACATGTCTAAATGTAGCTGCGGTACATACAGCTACTTACACGCAGCTCTCTTAATACCGGCATGCACCTTCATCCAGCCTATTCGTTCATGGAACTTCGATTTCCTGCCATTCCATCATGACGTCAGCTGTGAATTTACCTCCGTTTTTTTCTTGTTTTGGAGGTGTGTCACGCCACCGCCATTGCGCAAGTTTGTTATCGAGAGGCAGTGTTTAAGTATAATATTTTGTAGGTGTTTATCAAGTTAGTCGATATCAGCTACCCATACTAAGAACCCAAAAGCACACAAAAAGCTCCCCCATGTAATGGAAAGATAACAAGTACATGTATCTACGGTTAAAAATAGTAGAACGTGATCGGCAAAGTTCTACAAATCGAATCAACCGTTATTCGCTTCAAGCTAATAGAATGCAAAACACTCCTTTGAGAAAACTTGTTTGAACAACAACTCTGCATGCCCTCTAGCTTTGACATCAGGAATAACACCAATCATCTGTAAACATTAGAAGGATGCATTAGGGTTATCTTGATTTTGTTTACAGGAAAACAATCGCGACAACAAATCTATTCGCAAACACAAAACAAAACACTCACTAATTATAAGCCAACGTGAAAAGCATTATAATGAGTGTCACCCTCGTTAAATTTTACTAGATGAAGCTTCCGATTGATAATACTGATTTCTGCTGCTCAAGCTGATTGAATTGCGTCTCCATTACTTTGACCCCAAATGGTCCCAGTTCAGAAAGTAATTAATCTATCACAGATTAAACATGGGAAATAATAGAATTTTTAAAGTTAGACTGCTGCATGCTCTGTATGGAAAGCATTCAGCCCTGAATTAGCATAACGAAATTTAATTTTCAATGGGAACACAATTTTTTCATTCAAAAATCATCAGAGATGTACTACTTGTTATTAGTAACTAGTGAACTAGTTACTAATATATAAAATAAACTTTTGATTTTAATTATTCCTTGGTTCTTGCAGTACATTTCATGTGAACAAACCACAAACCTAACTTGTAAATACCCCCGAAAAGATATTCGATGCTGTCCAATTTTTTTTAAATAGGCATAGGGCAACCTTTTGATGCGGCTCTTTTGATATAAAGTTGCGGCTCTTTAGTTCACTGTGCTAATATTATATATATTTTAATTAAATATTTATAAAATTGTGCTTAAGCGATATTTGAGTCTTGTGACCTGGCACACGGAATTTTATAGGTCCAAAACAGAACTTATAAATTGCATCGGCTGCAGGAACAAGCGGAAATGACCAAATGGCTTTTTTTTCTAAGCATCAGCTTTGAGATCAAGATTTCATTTATCGTATTTACATAGTATTCCGTCTTACGACATAACTTGACGAACATAATTCCTAAAATTCACTCGGTCCATGGCAACCGTTCTCCAATTTCTCGGGCACCCCACGTTCGCCAGATCACGCTCCACTTGGTCTAACCACCTCGCTCGTTGCGCCCCCGCTCGTCTTGTTCCAACCGGATTCGTAGCGAGCACCTGTTTTGCAGGACAGTCGTCCGGCATTCTCGCAACATGTCCCGCCCAGCGTATCCGGCCAGCTTTCACCACCTTCTGGATACTGAGTGCGCCGTAGAGTCGCGCGAGCTCGTGGTTCATCCTTCGCCTCCACACTCCGTTCTCCTGTACGCCGCCAAAGATGGTTCTTAACATTCGTCGCTCGAATACTCCGAGTGTACGCAGGTCCTCCTCGAGCAATATCCATGTCTCGTGCCCGTAGAGAACAACCGGTCTAATGAGCGTCATATACAGGTTACACTTCGTGCGAGGGCTAAGTCTTCTCGACCGCAGTTGCTTGTGGAGTCCATAGTAGGCACGACTTCCGCTGATAATTCGCCTCCGGATCTCACGGCTGGTGTCATTGTCTGCGGTCACCAGTGAGCCGAGATAGACAAAGTCTTCGACTATCTCCAGCTCGTCGCCATCGATCGTGACCTTGTTATTACTGGACAAGCGAGTTCGGTCGGTCTCGGATCCGCAGGCCAGCATGTACTTCGTCTTGGACGTATTAATCATTAACCCAATCCTTCCTGCTTCGCGTTTCAGTTTGCGGTAGATCTCCTCCACCGCCGCAGATGATCTGCCGACTATATCAATGTCATCGGCAAAGCAGATAAGTTGACTGGATCCGTTGAAAATCGTGCCCCGCATTTCGCCCACCGCTCGTCGAATAACACCTTCTAGCGCCACGTTGAACATCATGCAGGATAGACCATCACCTTGTCGAAGCCCCCTGCGTGATTCGAATGAACTCGACAATTCACCCGAAATCCGCACACAGCACTGCGTTCCATCCATCGTCGCCTTGATCAGTCTGATCAGCTTCCCGGAAAAGCCGTTCTCGTCCATGATTTTCCATAGCTCGTTACGGTCGATCGTGTCGTATGCGGCTTTGAAGTCGATGAATAGATGGTGCGTGGGGACCTGGTGTTCACGGCATTTTTGGAGGATTTGCCGCAATGTGAATATCTGGTCCGTCGTAGACCGTCCCTCCATGAAGCCGGCCTGATGACTTCCCACGAATCTGTTTGCTTGTGGCGTTAGGCGGCGGAGTAGGATTCGGGACAACACTTTGTAGGCGGCATTGAGGACCGTGATCGCTCGGTAGTTCTCACAGTCCAATTTGTCGCCCTTCTTGTAGATGGGGCATATTACCCCATTTATCATTTCATTTATCATTAAACGTAAATTCAAAAAATAACTGTTGTTTTGAAACAACAGAACTTAAATAAAACTAATTCAACAAAAACACAGGAAAATCATAGTTTATCATTTACAAAAAAGTTGTTCTTAGACAGTCTCTATTTTCTTATCAAACAACGGAACCCTCATCAAATTTTATATTTTAAGCACTGCAATAACATTTTTCTCCTCTATGAAAATAAATCAGTTGAAATTTCCAAAATCTTATTTCGAAAATATTTACAACTTTGACGCGTAAAAATTTAAAAATATTGGAAAAACCACCTCAATCCTATCATATTTATTTGCATTGAAAACGACAACTTTAACGTATCTGAATATTGATACGTCATTAGGCCGGAACAAATTTAAAATCCTTCTTTTGTCACTTGGAGTTGGATCAATGCAAGGAGGGAAAGGGAACAATAAAAAATAATGCAAAAACTAATAAATTGGACTAAATTGTATGAAAGCTTGTATGCAATAAAATTGCATACTATATCATAGCAAAAAACCCACAGGTCAAGTAATTTACTATCGAAAAGTTCAATAAAATGAAGCATATAAAAGTTGGTAAGACTCCCATCTTTCACAATTTGTTTTGTGCTCTTGCCATCTTTCGGATATTCGATAAGTTTTCCGAAATTTTCATAAAATACTTTAAACTTTATTTATTTATTTATTTATTTATTTATTTTTGGAAATTTTGAAAGGGGGGATGACAAAAGAAGAAATTGATATTTGTTCCGGCCTTAGCATTCCAGATTGTCCGGTTTACCCTGGGCCTGCCCAGAAAAAATTGGAAGATGCCAGGTCTAGTCCGGTAGTCCGGATATCGAGGAGAAAGGCTCGATTTTTTCCAGGATTATTCACTATTTTTACGAAATTTCAAATTCTCAACTTGTTTTAGCGTAATAAATTAGCATGATTTTTTTTTAATTGTGAAATAAGATTTGAACGTTGCTGATGGGCTTTGGTAAAAATCATTTTTCGTGTATTTGTTTATCAGCTTTTCTTTTATCTTTTTTGTAAAAAACCTAGATTTTCGCTAGATTTGCCGGACATCACCCGGTTTTGAGTTTATAATTTAGAAACCCAATGCTCGGATTAGCCCGGCCTGGATACGTTCAGAAAAATTCTGGAAAGCTAAACTAAATAAATAAGAGGTTAAAAAATTGATTAGATACATGAAATTCAAACACAAGATTCCAAAACTAAGAATTGAGAATTACCAATTTAAGTTAAACAGTTTTTCAAACTCGAATCAGAATTTAGAATGAATTAAAATTTCAATTCAGAAAATCTATTTGAAATCTTAAACACAGGCTAAATAATTGTTATCAACATGCTTGGCATCGCTCCTCAGATTTGCCCGTTCAGTGTAAGAGCGTGTATTTTTTTCGCTGTGCTCTTCCCAAACGGAGAATCTTTAAAAAAATGCTCCGTTACCTCCAGAGCGACCAAGCGTCCACCCGAGTGTGGGCAAGAGAAGCAAGCAAACTGATGAAGTGCGTTCTCGGTGCAGATAAATTCGTTCGCACTCGGGCGAAAGAGAAGCTTTACAGAAAACTCGGTTTGTCTTCATCGGTTGCGTCTGGATCGATGTTTGGAAGTGCGTCAGAATTTACAATGCAGAACATAAATCTAAATTAATAACGCCGAAGGTAGTTAAGATAGAATGCTGGTGTTTTCGACAACATTGCTCTGTATAATAAAGCGCATATTTTGATATCTATATATATAAAAATGAACTTCTGTCTGTCTGTCTGTCTGTCTGTTCCCTATAGACTCAAAAACTACTGAACCGATTTGCGTGAAACTTGGCATATGTTTTTCAAATAATTTGCCAGGAAGTGCCCGGCCCGGCTACGTACGAAAATAGTTCATACATAAAGCTACATTGGACCTCTTCAACTGATGCACTGTTCCGCACTGCATAGCGGCTTTTTTGTAGAAAACATTCCTGCATTGAAATCTTTCTGGCTTGATACACTGAGCGACACAGCAGCGTCGCTAGAGCACAATTTTCTAGCCAACTCCTTCTCTTTTCTTTAGAGCGAGCGACGTCCACCCGACCGTCAGAGCAACCGCAATCGGGCGCACTCGGCAAAAAGATAAGTGAACGTTGATCGGCTGAGCATTGCACTCGGAAACCGAAATGATAAAAGTGTAATTCGTTCTCTGCTCTGTTCTGTTTGCGAGGTGTTGGACAAGCATGGTTATCAATAACTAAATTGACCCCAAATCAGTTTTTTTTTATAATTATATTGTATGTATTAAACATAAAAATGTGAACCTTTGAATCTTGAACACAAATTTCAAGTGTGATGCGTGCATCCAATAATTACCAAAAGTACGCAAATTTTATCAAAGTTTCGGTAACGGACATAATTTTTATTTATCATTTTCGATTAAGAGTTTATCACCGTTATTTTATTTTTATTAATTTTTTATATGAAAAAACTTAAAAAGTGTCCTTCAACTGATTTTGTCAGTTAAAATGTGCTCATTCTTTATTATTTGTCACGAATTTTCTATGAAGGCTAAAAAATCACATTATTACAAAATTAAACTGGTCACGCAACACCTGCACTTTCAATTTAATTGAACGCACAATACTGAAGAATCACACTTGTCATAAAATGAGATTTAAGATTTTTTTTGCATAAAATTCTGAATACACGTTCGCTTGATGACATGAATTTAACAAATTCTACCAGTTTTCAGGTTCATTGTTTTTGAAGATTTAAATTCGACTACATAAATTTTAGTTGAATTTTACTTCATACTTCTGAATTTTTGAAATGATAAGCTTAATCTAGGGACTGTCTTAAAAAAGCCTAATAGTTTTAAGAAAATTTAATTCTCTAATTTGTTAGTTTAAAATCTTTTCTTTGTCGCATCAGTCATAATTATTCTGCTTTTGTAAAAATATTCATATCTGTATTTTTCTTCGTCATGCAAAGTATACAATTTAACTTCAATTGGATTTAAAGCTTTCTTGACTCGATATTTGCCAACTTATTAAAATTGATATACAATCAAACCATGTTTGAAGTGTTGATGATCTCGATGAAAATCCATTTACTTAATCAGAAAAAATTAAAAATAAAAATCCAAGAGTTAGAACTCTAATGAGTTTAAAGTTATTTCCGTAAAACTAATCTTTATTGATTATTCATGCATTTTTATTTATAACAAACTAGCTGACCCAGTAAACTTCGTTTTACCTTCTAAAGTATAAATCGTAATAAATGTTTAATTTCATCTACACGTCCTTAACTGCACCGTGCTCGTGAATAGATTCATATGGAAATCGTAACAAATAAAGTTGAATTTGTATTGGGACCACCTTCCATAAAAAGTGAGATCCTTAAAACTATTATACAAACCATCTCTGACCCAAAAAACCCTCGGATACCAAATTTCACTTCATTCCGACCGACCACTAATACGTGATGTTGTTACAAAGAAAACGCCTCCATTTTTATTTATAAGATAAGAAGATGTGAAGAAGAGATAACTTTGTATGGGACCCCTCTTTCATAAAAAGTGAGATTCTTGAAACTATTATACAAACCATCTCTGACCCAAAAAACCCTCGAATACCAAATTTCACTTCATTCCGACCGACCACTAATACGTGATGTTGTTACAAAGAAAACGCTTCCATTTTTATATATAAGATAAGAAGATGTGAAGAAGAGATAACTTTGTATGGGGACCCCTCTTTCATAAAAAGTGAGATTCTTGAAACTATTATACAAACCATCTCTGACCCAAAAAACCCTCGGATAACAAATTTCACTTCATTCCGACCGACCATTCATACGTGATGTTGTTACAAAGAAAACGCCTCCATTTTTATTTATAAGATAAGAAGATGTGAAGAAGAGATAACTTTGTATGGGGACCCCCCTTTCATAAAAAGTGAGATTCTTGAAACTATTATACAAACCATCTCTGACCCAAAAAACCCTCGGATACCAAATATCACTTCATTCCGACCGACCACTAATACGTGATGTTGTTACAAAGAAAACGCCTCCATTTTTATATAACAAATACAATTAATCTTGTGGCTCTTTCAAATATGAGGTTTTGAAAATTTGTAGTTTTTGGCTCTTGCGACTCAAAAGGTTGCCGACCACTGGCATAGGGTAACGGACCGATTTTGAATAGCTTCGAGAAGTGTCGATGCTATTCCTTGAAATAAAAAAGTATAAGGTACACCGGGGTAAGTGGGGACGGTTTTTCGTATAGTTCAACTTTAAAAATCATTAAAAAATCAGCAGTGGATCAATTTTGATAAAATTGCATTCAATGTGATGCAGAACATGTTGTTTACAAATGCTGAAAAGATGAGCTTGATAGACGCAAAGCGAAAAAAGTTATCACGTAAATTGTTATGGACCGCTGGTGTCTTCACTTACCCCGCTTTATGGGGTAAGTGGGGACGGTAGATTTTCCCTTTGATTTCTCAGGAAATTTTCAAAAAATTTGTGTTTTCTTGGTTGAATAGGTTACTTTATTACTCGGTCCGTCCAAAATTTTGAAAAAAGTTCATGGTACTGATTATTGTGTTTAATTTATGTTACAACACACGAGATCCGATTTTATCGAAAATATATACTTATTTCAGTACTTTTCCCAACTTTTCATGATCCGAATGCTAAATAAAGCTAAAATCGTCCCCACTTACCCCAGGTAGGGTTTGGAGACAACATTTTAGATTTTTGAAAATAAACTCTTTTTTCTTAATTTTTATTCGTCGTTTCTTGTCCTAACTTGTTGTTTCGAATTCAAGGATTGGTCCAATGTAAAGTTTTTCGTCAAGAGCCAGCTAGTTTAAGAGAAATTTGCGATTGAAAAAGATGCACATCACCTCCACATCGTAGTTAAAAATAGAAAATTAACAAAAAGTCACCGTAAACATCCGCTATTGTCGGAACCGTATCTCTTTTACAGTTTTTGGATAGATTACAAGTAAATTTAACATTCTGCATCAAAAGTTTGAAAAAATTGTTTACAGCATTGTTTTTATAGCCACCGTCCCCACTTACCCCGCGTCCCCACTTACCCCGCGTCTCCACTTACCCCGCGTCCCCACTTACCCCGCGTCCCCACTTACCCCGCGTCCCCACTTACCCCGCGTCCCCACTTACCCCGCGTCCCCACTAACCCCGGTGTACCTTATGTTAAATTTTTTTACTGCTCTCTCCATTCATAGCGACTCGTCACTATGAACGACGACATAACTCGTTTATTCGATAGTTACTCTGGACGGTATGTTGGACCACCCTTAAACTAAATAAGATATTATTTAGAATTTTGCTACAATTTCGACAGGCGATTGGTTTATATGTATCATTTAGTTATCCTATTTATTTTTACCTCGTAAAGGGTGATACGGTCAAGATTTGGTCAATATCAACTTGACGTATTTCTTTCAATATTGCATTTAAAAAAACCTGAACACCCCTCATGTTGAAGGTGTTTGTGTGTAAAATGTTGCTCCTATTTTGATTTTGGAATTCGCATTTCAGTTGTCAAAACGCCGTCCAAGGAAAAAGAGCTGCGTATCAAAATTTTGCTCGCGCATCGCGAAAATCCGAGCTACTCACACGCAAAGCTGGCAAAATCGCTAAAAGTTGCCAAATCAACCGTTACAAATGTAATTAAAGTGTTTGGGGAACGTTTGTCGACAGCCAGGAAGTCTGGATCGGAAGCCGCTGAGACGACAAAGAGAGTTGCCGGTAGTTTTAAGCGAAATCCTAACCTCTCTCTCCGAGATGCCGCAAATAAGCTGGGTGTATCGTCTACAATCGTGCATCGAGCCAAAAAACGAGCCGGACTATCGACTTACAAGAAGGTAGTGACTCCAAATCGCGATGATAAACAAAATACGACGGCCAAAGTGCGATCCCGGAGGCTGTACACGACGATGCTGACGAAGTTTGACTGCGTGGTAATGGACGACGAAACCTTCGTCAAAGCCGACTACAAGCAGCTTCCGGGACAGGAGTTTTATACGGCAAAAGGAAGGGAAAAGGTAGCAGATATTTTCAAGCACATGAAACTGTCAAAGTTCGCGAAGAAATATCTGATTTGGCAAGCCATTTGTACCTGTGGCTTGAAAAGCAGCATTTTCATAGCTTCCGGGATTGTCAACCAAGAAATTTACGTGAAAGAGTGTTTGAATAAACGTCTGCTGCCTTTCGTGAAGAAACACGGTTGTTCCGTACTGTTTTGGCCGGATTTGACATCTTGCCATTACGGTAAAAAGGCCATGGAGTGGTACGCCGCCAACAATGTGCAGGTGGTTCCCAAGGACAAGAACCCTCCAACACGCCAGAGCTCCGCCCAATTGAGAAATACTGGGCTATTGTCACGCGGAACCTAAAGAAGATAAAAAAAAACTGCTAAGGACGAGCAGCAGTTCAAGGCAAACTGGCTTTCTGCGGCGAAGAAGGTGGACAAGGTGGCTGAACAAAATCTGATGGCAGGGGTTAAGCCCGTTAAGCGTAAGGCCCGGCAATTCGGATTTGGAAAAGCGGAAGCCTAACTGAATATTTTTCCTGAATTTTATACTAATTAAACTTGAAAAAGAAATTTAATTTGATTGTTTAAATAAACGATTTCACCGATTTACACGCGTTTTCCCTTGACCAAATTTTGACCGTATCACCCTTTACTAAAACTGATAAGAGATAAAATGATTTCGAACGAGTTATCTTGATCGTCTTTGGGAACGGATGCGAAGGTATCGTGCTCTCATATTTAAGTGTTCTAAGTGTATCTAAGTGTGTAACAAGTGATAAACCAGTTATCAGTATCAGTTCAGCTCGATTTTCTTCTCTGTGTAGAACTCAGAACAATTAATTTATTTTATTCTTGTTTTTTGGGATATTTCTTAACTAAGCCTAGCCGCAGGGAGAATATAACTGACGTGCCTTTCAAGCCTTTTCTTCAACCGATTTCAACTTTACTATGCCAACATATTCACATGAGCCAAGCATTCTCTACTGTTGACAAACGGTAAACAAAAACGGTGTTTCTGAATATCTTTTAGGTCATGTTTCAAGGTTTCCGAGAACCTCAAACGTACAAGGCTAACCATATATTCATAGATTGTTTTAAAAAATTTAAGTGCAATTTTAATTTGTTGAAAATAGGGCAGCTGATCGGTACATTTAAAGTTGGAAAGGTCTGTTGAGATTTATTTGCTGAAAATCGCAACCATTGTATGGTAGTGTTGTTTATAAGGATTAATAGACTTTAAAAGCTTTATTGATAGCATACCTAGAATAATTGTGCTATATCGATAAAATGATTGTAAAGAAGATAACCAGGGAATAAAGAGAACTCACCTCTTCGGTCGGTTCAATCATGATGCGTAGATTGGTTGATTACTCCGGTGATAAGTTAAGGGAGGCTCGAATTACCCTCGGCTTCAAAGGGAATTCCCCGACACGTTCGGCTTTTGTTGACTCCTCAAAGCCGCAACCGATTGATGATGATTGGGGAGGGGAGACTTTTCCGATTCGGCGGGTGCAGCAGAAGTCAAACGATCGTTGTTGTCGAACAGAAAGACAACAAAAATCTTTTCCGATCAATCAATCAACAACTCGGTACGCCTGCGCCAGTTACTTCGAGCGATGATCCTCAGTGTACCAAAACCCGTCGTTATTTTTGACTACCCAACAACTATAATAGCACAAAATTAAAACGATCCCTGCTGCAACTCGCTGCTGATTCCGGACGTTAAGCGGTTATGTAAAGATTGTAACTTTTCAATCGGGTTATAGAAACAAAGCTCTATCTATCATTCGATGGAACACCAGTTGGAATAAAATAAAATCGAACTTTCTAGACTCCACCCTTTTGAATTCTACGGACGTTTGCTGGAAGAAATGGCTCAACGCGTAGCGATATACACTTGTGACAATAAACGACACTCAATTGAGCAATCGTTTGATGACAATGAATAGAAATACAGAACAGGGCTCACGTAATCAATTTTGCACTTTGGTGAACGATTCCTAATTCTTTCCCTCCTATATTTTATCAGCCAGAAATATAATCCTGAGTAGGAACTTCACTCCAAACGCAACACGCACGAATGAATCCCACACTTTTTCCTTAAACGACGCGGTATACTTCCTTCCCGAAAAGATCGTAAAAATCAGAAATCAACCGGATCGAGATAAAAAGCAGTAAAACGCGGGCAGGAACGACACACTTAGACTGATTCGAGTAGATCGTGAACGGCAACTAAGACCTAACCCGAAGAAAGAAGTGTTCGGGCAAGTCCAACAACGGCAAGATGGGTCAGAGAAGATGGGATCAGGGATGGGATCGGGAAGCGGTTCTTCAATTTTCTTCGTTTGGTGCGCACATACTTGTACTCAATTTTTTCGGCTACTAAGTAGAGCGGACATGAACGATGTGGGACATGAGGATCAAACAGAATCGTAAAAAAATGAATAAGTTTCAAAGTGGACATAAAATTTGTTCAGTAGAAAAGTTCGAGTTTTCGATAACGAATGGTATAAGGCAAATCACGAATGTTGGAAGCTAATGTGAGGTTAAATGTTTTGTGGATAGAGTTAAGAATTCTGTATGTATGCATGTTTGACCCACCAGTGGCTAACAGGTCTTTCGACCAGAGTCGGTACGGGAAGTCTCGATCGCACTTTCAAATACTGTTCATGCTTAACTCATCAACAATATTTGCAACACAACCAAGGGGTCCGTTACCACTGGCTTGGGACAGGTTTGACTCATCTCACTCCCTTCCAACTGTTGAAACAAATAAAGAATCCTGAAAAGTTACCTAAATAATCTCATCACCAGCAGCACATCAACCGCTGACTTTTATCATATTTCCAAAACAAGTCAAATGGAAATCTGATGGAACAACTCAGCGACTACCCATAATTTTCTTTTACTCAACTTACAGTACCGTTCATAATTTTATAGAAATTGGAAGCACGCGCACTGTCACTTCGACTTTGAACTTCCATAACTTTTTACTGTGATGATATTTTTTGATCTAATTTTTTGCTTTAAATAGATCAACTATCACACTATTATATCACCAAATTTGAGCTTTCTGGAAATTGTGTGGCCTGAGAAACAGTAATTCTACGAAAATCGGACTTTTTGGACATTTCCCATTAAAACTGCAATATCTCTGAAATTACGCTACATTTTATATTGAAATTTTGCAGAGTGATTGTTGAAATGTAAAGCTAGTATGTCTGAAGTTTTCAAAAAGTTCTATTGATGAGATCAAAAGTTACGCGATGTGCAATATTTCAGGCATGGATGAAGAAATGTGATTTCTATAGAATTTTGGACGAATGTTTCCATAGGAAAATCATATTCTCTGTTTAACATCCAGTAAATCTATTTCAACCGAAAAATCACAACAATATCACGAGATTCTGATTTCAAAACACAAATGGATCATTTATTCCATTTTTTCTTTTCTTCATTGCTTTTTACAGCCTTTTTTTGTCTGGTTGGTGGAGGAAACGATATTGTTCTCATGAATCGTCCAAAATTCTATAAAAATCGCATTTCAAGGTTCATGCCTGAAATATTGCACCTCGCGTAACTTTTGATCGCATCGATAGAGCTTTTCGAAAACTTCAGACATGCTAGCTTTATATTTCAGCAATCACTCTGCAAAATTTCAATAAAAAATATGGCGTAGTTTCAGAAATATTGCAGTTTGAATGAGAAAAGTCCAAAAAGTCCGATTTTTGTAGAATTACTGTTTGTCAGGCCACACAAACTTCAGAAAGCTCAAATTTGGTGATATATTAATGTGATAGTTGATCTATATAACGCAAAAAATTTGATCAAAAAATATCATCAGAGTAAAAAGTTATGGTAGTTCAAAGTCGAAGTGACAGTGCGCGTGCTTCCAATTTCTATACAATTATGAACGGTACTGTATACACACACGATTTCACTCTCGCACCACTATAAGTTACACCGTATTTGAATGAAATAATCTATTAAATATATTAAATTTTCATTTTACTTTTTAGCAAAATTTTACAGCCGAAAAAAAACACGTCTTGACAATTTAGCAAACGCCTACTCTTTTTTGTGGATAGAGTTAAGAATTCTCATTATAAAATATTTAACAGAAGCTTTTCGTAGACCATCGATGCTTTAGTACCTTTAGATAATCACTGTTAGTTCTCATGAATACAAATGAAAATAATCAAGTTGATAACAATGTTAGGGTTTACTCTCAGGAGCCACCATCAATTATAAATTGCTAGTCTTAACGCAACCGCCAGTCATTTTAACGCATTGAAATGTAGAGAACGCTTCGAGTTTTTTTTTGTAATGAAAGAGTTAGTGTTCGAATCAAATTGAAAATTATGTACTTTCTTCGTCATTCATAGTTTGATATGTTAACAACACTGAATTAGGCTAAACAATACAAATTCCAGGGTGGTCAGCGAGTGTCAATTTTGAAAATTTCCGGTTTTTTCCCCTGTTTTCTCGATTGAGATTTTATTATTTTCCAGGTTTTAAAATACACAAATGCAAATGTATATCAGGTTTGAAATGCAAAAAATAAGAACATAATTCTAGCTATTCTAACCTCAACTTAATCCTTCGAACGATGTATTTTAGATTGAATAACTAATCCATAAATAAAAATTTAATTTCAAGTTTGCATTCATAATTCGCATTCTTGTTTAAATTTCCAAAATAAGAAATCAAGTTTGGTGGTCATTGCTACTAATTGATATTTGAATTGGATTTTTTTTTTTTGCAATTTTGAGAACAGATTTAGGTGAATCTTACTCTGGCTAAACATTCTGAAATCATCACGACATCTCGAAAAGAATTCTTAACCTATTTACCTAATCAGAATTAGGTAAATAGGTTAAGAAGTCTGAATTTTCAGTCCGACCTAAAAAATGTAAGGTACACCGGGGTAAGTGGGGACGGTTTTTCGTATAGTTCAACTTTAAAAAATCATTAAAGAATCAGCAGTGGGTCAATTTTGATAAAATCGCATTCAATGTGATGCAGAACATGTTGTTCACAAATGCTGAAGAGATGAGCTTGATAGACGCAAAGCGAAAAAAGTTATCACGTAAATTGTTATGGACTGCTGGTGTCTTCACTTACCCCGCTTTATGGGGTAAGTGGGGACGGTAGATTTTCCCTTTGATTTCTCAGGAAATTTTCAACAAATTTGTGTTTTTTTGGTTAAATACGTTACTTTATTGCTCGAACCGTCCGAAATTTTGAAAAAAGTTCATGGTACTATTAATAAGGCATCTTTCAATTATTATTGTGTGTAATCCGATATTATCGAAAATATATACTTATTTTAGAAAAAACAAGTACTTTTCCCAACTTTTCATGCTCTAAATAAACCCTTTTCTCTCAATTTTTAACCGTCGTTTCTTTTCCTAACTGGTTGTTTTGAATGTAAGGATTGTTTCAATGTAGAGTTTTTTGCCAAGAGCCAGCTAGTTTATGAGAAATTGGCGATTGAAAAAGATGCACATCACCTCGACATCGTAGTTAAAAATATAAAATTTATTAAAAGTCACCGTAAACATCCGCAATTGTCGGAACCGTATCTTTTATACAGTTAGTGGATAGATTACAAGTTAATTTAACATTCTGCATTAAAATTTTGAAAAAATAGTTCACAGTATTGTTTTAATAGACTCTGTCCCCACTTACCCCGCGTCCCAACTTACCCCGGTGTACCTTATCTTTTTTGGAACTCTAAATTAGAGTTTTTTTTCTCAGTTTTTGAAAATTATTCTAAGGTGAAATTATCCTTTTGAATCCTGATTTTTGTGAAATTCTTAATGTATATAATTCCGAAATTTCAAAGGTGATTTGTTTTTTTTTCAGAATTTATGTGATTTACCATAAACTCAACTTAAAACAGTGAAGAATGAGTAATTTATTTAAAAACAATCTTTGATCATAAGAACTCGGCTTCTCATGAAAATTAGTCGACGTTGTTCACAAAATTTATTTGATATTCTGGTTGAACCGTTCAGAATTTTTCCCACAGTTTGAATATGTTTTCACATTTCTGCTTAAGTATTTTTCAAATATCGATTCAGCATAAAGTGTTAGGGGAAAGTGTTCCTAAATGCGCATATTGGGTAATATGCGCATACAGCCGATTGACGATATGGCTGGAGATTCATCATATCTAATCAGTTCAGTTTGAGGGTAATACGTTTCTAACACTTGGCATGAAAAAATTAAATTGTTGTATGAAGTCGAAAAAATTTAAAAATTCAAATAAGATTTTTGTCAGTTTTGTTGTAATATATTGAACTTTAATTATCGTGCGAACAGATTCTGTGGACAAAAATTTTAATGGTTATTCTTTCTTATTCATCTGGAAATTGGAAATTCAACTAATTGAAGCTTTAGGCAAAGTTATTAATGATAAGATATCGGAATAAGAGACTGGTTCTGAATGCCCATATCAAGGCAGGTTAAATGCCTATATCAAGAAAAATAGATTAGTCTTATAAATTTTTTACTTTTTATCATTTAAACATTAAATCTACACTCAAATCACGATCTTACGGCGAAAAAAGAAGAACTTCATACTGATCCGATAAAAATACGATAAGAACAAAATATTACCATGAAATATGGCCATATGGAATACCTAACTATGTCTCATGCAAAATAACTAGTGATGTAAAAAATTTCACCAAAATTTCAGTCTTGGCGTATGATTAACAATCGTTTCTACCACTTTCAATTCATAATATCAAAATATGTATTAATGAAATATAGCTAAATATGCGCAAATAGCCCGCCAGTTTCGGAAATCGGCTATTTTGACTTCTTCTAATACAAAATTATTTTCACAAAAACTGTAAGAGATTTTAACAGAAAAATGGCTATAACGTATATAAAACAGATGTCTGCTCATGTGGATATAGTTTTTAGACTCCTATCTATTGGAATATGGGAGAAAATTTAAGTGCTTTCCTTAATATGCGCATATAGCCCGCCTTTCCCCTAATCTTAAAAAAATAGCTCCTGTAAAAGTTTTTAACATCATTAATTGTGGCCTAGAGAACAAAAATTCCAGTTATATTTAAGATAGCTATTGAGCATAAAACTTGGTTATCTAGAACTGGATCCAGTCAAAACTTGACTCAATTCAACTTTTTTCCATGCTTCATCAATTAACACTATAAAAGTTAATTACCAAAATTTAACGTAGGTACTCAAACTGCACAGTTATGAGAGCTTATTCATTTTCAAAACATTTTTTACAATTCACTGCAGTGCACAATGTCCGAGAGCTAAAAATAGTTTATGCTCAAGATATTTTTCTACGACGTTTTGTTATGTTATTGCATCTAAATACATAATAACTGGAATACTTCAGAGCACTGAAATGTATACAATGATCCTAAAAATCACGGTTTTTATGTAATTTCCGACTTTTTCACTCATGGGATTAAAATCCCGACCTCTTCAGCTTTTCCCGAAGTGTTGGCAATTCTTAAATAAACGATTATGGAGAAAAAAGTTTTCTCATGATGTTATAAATGAACTTGAGGATTCAATAGGTTGATAATATACAACTCGATATACATATAAAAAAAGATGCGTTAAGAATTTTCTCGGTTTTGATTCGAAATTCAAGGTTTTATCGGATCCATTTTCAATTGTCGGGGTTTTCCCGGTTTTCCCAGTTAGCTGGCCACGCTGAAATACTACAATAAAGGGTGATACGGTCGAAATTTGTTCAAGGGAAAACGCGTGTAAATCGGTGAAATCGTTTATTTCAAAAATCAAATTAAATTTCTTTTTCAAGTTTAATTAGTATAAAATTCAGGAAAAATATTCAGTTAGGCTTCCGCTTTTCCAAATCCGAATTGCCGGGCCTTACGCTTAACCTCTGCCATCAGATTTTGTACAGCCAACTTGTCCACCTTCTTCGCTGCAGAAAGCCAGCTTGCCTTGAACTGCTACTCGTCCTTAGCAGTTTTTTTTATCTTCTTTAGGTTCCGCTTGACAATAGCCCAGTATTTCTCAATTAGACGGAGCTTTGGCGTGTTGGGAGGGTTCCTGTCCTTGGGAACCACCTGCACGTTGTTGGCCTTTTTACCGTAATGGCAAGGTGCCAAATCCGGCCAAAACAGTAAGGAACAACCGTGTTTCTTCAGGAAAGGCAGCAGACGTTTATTCAAACACTCTTTCACGTAAATTTCTTGGTTGACAGTCCCGGAAGCTTTGAAAATGCTGCTTTTCAAGCCACAGGTACAGATGGCTTGCCAAACCAGATATTTCTTAGCAAACTTTGACAGTTTCATGTGCTTGAGAATATCTGCTACCTTTCCCCTTCCATTCGCCGTATAAAACTCCTGTCCCGGAAGCTGCTTGTAAATAGTCTGCTTTGACGTAGGTTTCGTCGTCCATTACTACGCAGTCAAACTTCGTCAGCATCGTCGTGTACAGCCTCCGGGATCGCACTTTGGCCGTCGTATTTTGTTTATCATCGCGATCATCTTCTTGTTAGTCGATAGTTCGGCTCGTTTTTTGGCTCGATGCACGGTTGTAGACCAGGGGTGAGCAACGCGCGGCCCGCGGGCCGCATGTGGCCCGCGAGACCCTTATGTGCGGCCCGCGAAGCTTTTCTCAAATGTTCATGCCTAAACTTTCTTCTACAATGGATTACTAGGAAAAAGGAATATGACATGGTCAAATATGCGCTTATCTGCATTTTCCCAATAGTCATTCAGATTGTCAACCTTTTCCCCAGCTTTTAAAGCATTTATTATGTTCTGTTCAAGGCATAAATGCAATATTGTTTATTGGCGTAATGTAATATTGGAGTTTTTTTTTATTATTCAGGAATCAGGATACATTTTTCCTAATACTCCTATAAACTCCTACAACTTTGAAAAGTAAAATCCATTGAAGTGAGGAAGAGCAGCTAAAAATCGGAAGCTACACATGATCAAAGAAATTTCGAAGCCTGTTAGTCAAGTCATTATTTTCGTTTCAAGCAAAAATAAAGTTTTATGATAAAAAATATGCTCAGCAGATAATATTTATAAATCATTTTATCGAATTCGGAAAAAAAGGATGGTTTGGTTAGCATTAAAATACTGGGAAAAATTAAAACCAAAACCATGTGAAAATGTTTTTTTCTGAATATTGACGAAAATTACGAAAGTATAATAATAATGATTACGTGAACGTTTTTGAATTTTTTATCAACTTGAATTATCCGGCATCAAAGTTACCGATAAAAATCAAAGTTTTTGATAAAAGCAATAGATATCTGAAATTCTGTGATTCGACCCAAAAGGTCTTTGAGAATTATCTTTGATGTTTTTTTTTCAGAAATTTGATAGAAAATTTATAACAAACATCGATAAATTGAGTTATTTCATTTTTCAATCGCATTCCCCATTACCAAAGTCATTATATTACTAGAGAAATTATTTCCCAATAATATCTAAATAAGAGAAAAAATATTAAAAATCTGCATAAAAATTCTAGAATTAAGAATGTAGTTTTGTAGATAATTGCTTAAAAATATGTGTAATTGAAAATTTTTCTGTGATTTCGACCACCTTTTTCAATTTCAATTTAAGAAACGGGGGTTTTACCGTTTGAAGGAAAAAATCTAGGTTTGAGGACAAGTTTTAACTGTGGAAAAAAATCCTACAAAGTCAATTTGCGATTCAACTTCCAACGCTGAGAAGACGGCGATTTCTTTGAATACATATTTTTCACAATCTTAGTTATCATTCTGGGAGGCTCCAGGAGATTTTTAAATGGAAGTGATGACGAATAACAGTAACAGTTTTAACAAGAATGTTTTATGAACGAATGTTTGCCAGGAAGTACTTTAAAAAAAATTGAGAGAATTGAAAAAATGACAAAGATTTAATGATACACCTTCTCAATATCGGGTATTCAAAAAGTCGTGTTGAATTTCTGATGTTGAAAAAGTGAATTCGATTTATCTTTCCTTTTTCAGATTTGTTTTCGCCAAAAACTTTCAGTTATAAAAAGGCCACAAAGCTCTGCTTACTATTGAAAAAAACAAAAAGTCATTATAAGTGCGGCCCGCCGACAAAATTTCAAATTTAAATTGGCCCGTTGGTTCAAAAGGTTGCTCACCCCTGTTGTAGACAATACACCCAGCTTATTTGCGGCATCTCAGAGAGAGAGGTTAGGGTTTCGCTTGAAACTACCTCCAACTCTCTTTGTCGTCTCAGCGGCTTCCGATCCAGACTTCCTAGCTGTCGACAAACGTTCCCCAAACACTTTAATTACATTTGTAACGGTTGATTTGGCAACTTTTAGCGATTTTGCCAGCTTTGCGTGCGAGTAGCTCGGATTTTCGCGATGCGCGAGCATAATTTTGATACTATGCTCTTCTTCTTTGAACGGCATTTTGACAACTGAAGAGTGAATTCCAAAATCAAAATAGGAGCAACATTCTACGCACACACACCTTTAACATGAGGGGTGTTCATGTTTTTTAAATGCAAAATTGAAAGAAATACGTCAAGTTGATATTGACCAAATTTTGACCGTATCACCCTTTATATGGTTTTGTATGCAGTAGAATGTTAAAATCTTCTTTTCAAATTCTGGGAAAATGATCATCAGATTTCGCGATTCCAGCTATCACGGAGCTTTTTATCGCCAATCGTGTTCAAATCCTAGTATGCAAATATCGTGCACATACCAGTATGTCATGATTGGAGTAGATCTTACACTGTGGGTGTGTAGACGAAATGATGCCAAATTTCCATACAAACTTAAGGGTCGTTGAGTGATCCATTTTTCTAAAGAATAAATAGATTTTCACATCAAAACTTGTTGTTGTACCAATTTCGATTAGAGAAAGCTTAAACTTGTGTAAGTTGTGTTATATTACGTTGATTTTGTAAAGATTCCCTTAGAAGCGACGGATTTGCAACTGTTATCTGGATATTCCTTGGTTCCAAAAACCTCTGGGATCAAATTACAATTATCATTTTGGCTTCTCGGTTTAAGGAGATGATGCAACAAAGAAAAAACTTCTATTTTTCTAATGTAAAATATTCTGAAATACAGATAATGAAGACAAACGTTCATACCGCGCAATACAACATTGTAATTGATGAATTTAAAAAATATTAGAAGCGCAACCCATAAAGATTGGAAGATTGGAAGATTTATCTCGATTGACTGAGCTAATCTTATAGTTTCGTAAGATTGCAAATTTTATCTTTCATACCTCTTACAGTGAAGAAGCAGTTAACACTTAGAAAGAAAAAAATCATATTGTGTTTAATATCAGCAGAAGATGTGATCAAGTGTAGATATTATGTTTGAAAATAGATAAAAAGATAGTCACTTACCGAACCGAAGAAAGGAGAGAGGATGTTCCGGGGAATTATGTTGTAGGCCGATTCGGGAGCATACGATTGAAGGCGTTCATGTTCTTTTATAGTCTCGTTTCAACTTTTTTACATCGATTTCGAATTTCTCGGGTATTGACACATCTCTAAAGACTTCTGCTTCCGGGTCCTGTTGGGATAAAAATGTATGTCTATCAATGTTTTCATACCACAAAGGATGCATAAAAAATTGATATTTGCTGATTTTATTGTGACAGTAAGGATCAGTGCTCGTAGTTAGTTATGTTAGTATTCTGATATGGTATTTTACGGTTTAGAAAACTGTCTGAGCGTAATTGTAAAACATTTGTTGTGCAGTTTATTCCAGCTAGTGGCGTTATATTTTTGTGTAAACTTAAGGATAAAACTACAATGACCCTAGCGTGTTAAGTGTAATAAATATTAAAGCTTCCAGGAGACGAAGAAACCTGACAATTTGAGATCAGTTTTCGTTTTGTGCAACTTTGTCAGATCTGCGTTGAAGAACCATTCTTCAGCACATGTTTTGCCACCTGACAGCATGCGACATCAAACAATAATCGTCCCCGTCACATCGCAAAGCAAACGCGGATGTAGATCGAAAGATTAAACAAAACCTGTAACCCCCGGACAACGACGATGATGTATCGGTTCTACAAATACTGGCCAAGCAGCTGTGGCGTTGCATTTGCAGCCACGATAATGTCCCTCTATCACATCCAAATTGCACCAACAGTACCTTCAGTAAGCATTCTGATTTGTTGCACTTGAAAGTGTGTCGTAAAACGGATGGGATCATTTAAAATTATAACGCGCTGATTAGAGAGAGCGCACTGATAACGGGGCTCATTATGGGCACTTGACATTCCACCAACAGACAGGCTGGACTGAGCCTGTCATTTGTCACCACACACAAGATTGCCAGGGCTTTGTCATCGGCTAGGGCAAATAATGAGACCGATCTCAACTTAATTATGATTTATTCTCTTATTTTGTTGAATATATCGCTAAAAGTATACACGATACGACAGTTTGTGTGCCTGTCGGCTTGCCTGCCTCTGTCGTTAAAACCGTTTAAAATTGATATCTCCCGATGCCCAATCGGGAACTTTTCGGTGATGGTTATCGGCTATCACATTCATATTTCGGAGAAATTAAAACTAAATGGCATCATTTCGGCTAATTCTAAACAATCATTCTAACAGAACATGAACAAAATGCTAAGTATAGCCGGACAGTTGGTTGAACAGGTTTTTTTTTTAATAAGGCCTGTTCTCTGAAAAAATGCCGCTTTTTCTTTTATGAATAACTTTTGATTGAGTTAATTTGGTTTCTTATATCTTCATGTTTCTTAGCTATCTCAAAAACCACTTGGTGAAGTTTTGCTTTTGCTGAAAGTTTCATTGAATTCCATACACACAAACTAAAGTAATTCATAAAAGAAAATGGTGCAATTTTTTCGAGTACATGCTTCAAATTGGCTGAAAATGAAACGGAGTTCTAAATCTGTAGGCTGAAATTTGAAATCGGAAACTGATTTTTGAAAATTAAATCTAAGGTCTGAAACTGAGATCAGAATTTGAAATCTGAGTCTGAAATCTAATTTTGAGGTAAGATTCTTCTGAAATTTTCAATTTTATTTAAACTAAAACCTGAACCTCAATCTGATCAGAACGTTAAATCATAATTCTGAGGTCGAAATTTTGGATCTCAATTCTGAGCATCTGAGTTTAGAATCTGAACTAGAATATGAATATGTAAATCAGATTCTTTCATTAAGAATTCTGTCGCAGATTTTTGTTTATTTACAATATATATTAAAAACTTTGGAATAAAAGTTCCAGATCCAGATTTGAATATTGGAAAAAAAATTAAAACAAAATCAAATTAAAATACTTTGAATCACAATTTGTGTAAAACATAATTTATGTTAATTTAATAAGTGTTTAAAAATGTAATAAAGGAAAAAGTTAGAAAAAAGAGTGATTGTTCAACCACCAACAAAGAACAAAAAATTTAAAGTAGGTACTATTATTGTACATATAAGACATTGGAAGCTGCAAAATTTTCTTGAAAAAGGAATCACGAAAACTAATTTGAACATCCACTAATCTACACCCTTTTTAAAATAGATCGGTACCTTAAACCTTATAACAACTCGATGGGATTCCCCACACAGCCCGTCAGATCGGTGATGGTCACGGCCAGGCGCCGGCAGTGTTCCAGAACGTTCGTAGACGTCACGAGACCAAGGTGAACGCAAAACAGCTCATAGCAGCGAATCTTACTCGGCGATGTCCTCGGGAAGCAGGTCTCTATCAGTCGACTGAAAGCACAAAAACGTAACAAAACAACAAAATCGTCTCGAAAATTCGCCCGAAAAAATAGAATTATCAATGAACCCGTACGTAATAAGGTCACACACTTACCGATAGTAGTCCCCCGCCAGGATTCCGGCTATCAGCTGCGGTTTGGTGGAGATGGCGGACAAATCCGGAATCTCCTTCGGCTTCAGGGCGGTCCCGTTGGGGTCCTCGAACCACAGGAAGTAACCGTAGCTGAAGGTGACGTCCTTCCAGATCATAGACATGTGGCCCTTGTGAAGATAGGTCCGCGACAGCTCCACCATGGACCAAATCTAGGGGGAGAAAACAAGATGAAACATCAACTTTACACGACATTTGTCGGTGTCATTAGCCTCTATTTTCGGGAGATTAGAGTTTTGTTTGATTGAGTAAATATTTCCAAACGGGTACGTTCATTGATGAAAAGTTAATAGTTTTCGAAGCGAAGCAATCACGAGAGAGATAACACATGGAACCGAATACATACAACAGAAGACGAAAAACTGACCTAAACGCCAAGAAGTCGTTAGTTTATTAGAGTTATTTAAAAATTTTAACGAGTTATTTTAAAATGTTTAATCTCAGCAGTTGCCGTTTGAGGTTTCTTTTTTTCAATTTACCACGGGAAATTTGTATTCTTGGTATATTATACCGAAAAAAGGCAATCTTAGAGCTTAGTGACATGACATTTTCTGAAATATTTCTGTCATCCCTGAAAATGTATAGAAAAGAGCACTTCCGGACATATCGAAGAGGCGGAAACTAGAAATTCTACCAATACCGGGTAAGCCTGAAGCCACCAAGGGATTCATCGGCATTGTCGATTGGTAGAAGTTAGAGAAGGTAATCCAAAAAAGGTAATCCAGAGGTCCACCACCACAGGTTAGCCATCGAGACAGTGAATAGAGCAAGCCAGTCCGAAACGGAGGGACCATATTGTTGCCACTCCCTTTAGGTTTCTACTTTTTCTTCTTTATTTGCAGAAGCTGCAACAATTCCAAAAGGTTGGGCCAGTTACGTTTTAGGTTTTGAGTAGTGTACAAAAACACGTGTGATGTTTAGCTGTTAAGAATAAGCCTCCCAACAGGAATCAAACTGGTGGAACTCAAGTACGGCGTAGTCTGCCTAGCGACGGGCCCCTCTTCTACTACGCATACGCTCTGACAACCTGCGCCTATAAAACCGAGATGGTGTTGATCACCAACCTGATTTCAGCTCAAACAGGTACAATACACAGGTTATATTTATAAGGTTAAACGCGCAGTTAGGTACCCCATGATGATCGACGACTAGCTTAGAGCGGAAATGACCTCTTCAGTCATGCGATATGATGAAACAGTCATGGATGAACGTGTAACCTGCAGAGGCTTAGCTGTGTTCAGAGGCTGACGAACTTGCGCGTCATTTAAGAATATTGATTCGTATCTCCAGCCAGAGGCGTCCTCGCTAGTGACGGACGTCATGCACATCTCGGTTTTGTTAGCGGATGATGTCTATTGTTATAGCCATACGGTAACAAGAACACGCTCTGCACCGAGACGCAACGAGCTAGGCACTTCGGAGACCCCTGAGCCCTTCGACTCAGTCGTGCTGATTCCAGCCAGCGTCATCAGTCGTCCCGGCCGTGAGTTCGTCTGAGGCGAAGGTTCCCCAGCTTTTTCTTTTATTAACTTTATTAATTGATGCCAGACCCAGGTGGTAGATCCTTTTTACGGATTGCATTCCAAGGCACTGCGAGCCACCGCTTCTCTCCAGTATGCTACTCTGGGTTCATGGGTGCAATTGGTCGACGCTAGATACTATGTACCCCTATGCCATAAAGCCCACCTGCACAGAAACAAATTTTGACTATTACGTGTCACTGAAACTGCAACATTTAAAATAAATCAACCTGTAATTAACAAAACCTGTAATTTTAAGTTGTTTTACTTGAAAGTTAACGAAGATTCATTTATTATTACAGCATGTCCTGTAAAAAAGTTGTACACTGAAAATTAAATGTCACGTAATTTGTTTTTCTACCTGTAAAATACCGGTAACTGTCCTGCTCCTTTTGTTACAGAACATTTGCGTAATTTTACAAGAAATATTTTTGCTGTGTGGGGCCTCTGGTCATAATTCCCATCCGGAACTGCATCGAAGGCTGTACCCGAGATGGGAGACCAAGTCCGCGCTTAAGCGCTCATCGGCTTATTCAGTTTCAAGTCCAAACACCAGCATACATTCCCTGCCTCTTGTCACGATTCAAGACTTAGGCCTTTACTCGTAACTCGCGGCTCGCTTGGTTTCCACGACTATCGTGCGCTCCGCCTCTGTTCGAGACCACTGCAAGAGACCAATGACCTCTCTTCTAACGACTCGAGATCTTGGCTCCCCTTGGCTTGGTTCGAGGCCCCTTCCTTTTGCCTGCCGTGTGCCGAATCGAGAGCAGCTTATCCTGGACTCGCGCCTGTTACAGCCCACTACGGGTCTTTTACGCTTATGACTCAGATGAATCCCGACGGTGTTGTCATCCTACCGGACTCGAGCTCGAGCATCCGACGACGACGTGAGACCACTCTACCCGAGAGTATTCCGCGACGTGAATACTCTTCCCCCTACGAGTTCGACTGCGGAGAAGGTCATGTCTTATCCCCACAGCCTCCGTCGCAGAGGGCGCGTTCAACTAGGATACTCCGCGACAGTAACGGTGTAGGTATCCTATGCACACACGCGCGATGTACCAGGCAGCTCGGCATACGTAGAAGGTATAGTCTTATTTTTTTTCTCGAGGGATTTTAAGCATGTATAGTCTTATCATTGTATGCTTTACTGTCAGGTTCAGACGCACACTACTCAGATGCTCCCTGAAGAAGAATCCCCTAAACCGGTCCCGGACTGGTGCTGGTTCCAACTCCTCTGCAGCGCAGTCATCATCCAGGTGAACCCATCGCTAACCACGCGCCAAGTATTGGCATCCTCACACATCCTCCGCACGATATAGTTGGCTGTCGTGTCTGGTCCTCAGTGGACAAGCATGTTAGTGCGTACCCCTTCGAACTTCAGACAGTTGAACACTACGTGCTCTTGTGTCTCAACTGTGTCACCGCAGGTTGGGCAGAATGGCAAGGCCACGTGTCCAAACCGATGGTGGTACTGCTTGAAGCATCCGTGATCAGTCAGGAACTGTGTCATGAAGAAATCCACCTCTCCATGACTCCGATCCATCCAAAATCCGACGTTA
This sequence comes from Uranotaenia lowii, assembly GCF_029784155.1. Taxonomy (NCBI): domain Eukaryota; kingdom Metazoa; phylum Arthropoda; class Insecta; order Diptera; family Culicidae; genus Uranotaenia; species Uranotaenia lowii. Next base: position 316,780,613 of record NC_073692.1, read on the forward strand.
AGGATCAAGCGTTAGGTCCACCGGCCACGTTCCGAGATGTCCCACAGGTGCTGCCAGCTGGACATCTAGGCCTCTCTGGCATGTATCCGCACATCGGGCATGTGCCTGTGCTCGTAGCAGAAGATATCTTCCTCAAGCAAGACCGAGATGGACATGACCCCCACCAAAACATCAACAGCTACCGAGGACACCGTTCGGTATGCGCTGTTAACTCGTAGGTTCATCAGCCGCTGCACGCTGCTGAGCTTTTGCAGATTACACTGCCTGCTCAAGGCTGCCGCTCCGTACCGCAAAATGGACGAAGTCACCGTCACCAGGACCCTCGTCCTGCTGCAGCGAATCGCCGAGTTATTCGACATGGCCCGTGCTGTCGCCATTGTCGCTCTTTTACAGGCGTAGTCGACGTGGGCCGTAAAGCTAAGCCGGTCGTCGATCATCATCCCCAGGTACTTGATCGCACGCTAGGATTCGATTGCGCACGGTCCAGCTGCATTCGTTCCTGATTGTGATGAAATCAGGTTGGTGATCAACACCATTTCGGTTTCCACCTTCTCAATCTCTACTGTAGCGAGTAGCTGGACCTCTTCGGTTGATGGGCCACGTCGTCGGCGAATCCCACAAGTTTCACTCCCTTGGGGAGACGCAGTCTCAGCAGTTCGTCATAAACGATGTTCCACAATACCGGGCCAAGTATAGGACCCCCTGCCGAGATACTCATTGTTTCCAGTCTCTTACTGGTCATATACTGTAGTTGGCGATTACGAAAGTAACACTCCACCATCCTACAGATATATGCCGCAATCCTCATACGAATGAGCGACGACGCAATCGCTGCCCAATTGAATGGCATCCACCGTACTGCGGCCTTTCCGAAAACCAAACTGTTCATCGGATAGACCGTTCACACCTTCGGTGTAGAGCTGTATTCTGCTCTGGACCACCTTCTATAGCACCTTTCCTATGTAGTGACGAACATCATGAACATTCGGTTTTGTTAGCGGATGACGTTTATTGCAATAGCAATCGATAAAAAGAACACGCCCAACACGCGGAAATGCTTTAGGGAATCTCCGATGGTCAACTGGCAGTAGCTGACGGCTAGATCATAGAGAGAAATGTCGACACGACAGTCGATAACCTGGATAAACGCGGGAGAATATCGAAACTTAGCACGTGGCCAGCGTTGGGTTCGCCCGGATCATGATTGCGCTACAAAGGAGTTTGAATCTGTAGTAGATCGCGAACGGAGTAGGATGACATAAACTTTGGGAAGAATAAAGTGCGCTCGATCCAACGGTTAAAGCAACAAAATTAAGGCATTTGCTTTCCAGGGGTATCCCGACTACGTGTTAGGTAGCTAAAGCGTTGCTGAGGAGTATCGCAATAGTGCCGTTTCTTATGCGTAAAGCCTATTAGTAATGCTTCTTCCAAGCTTAATGCGATGGATGGCAGACTACGGGTTTTTAGTAGGAAATCACAAAAGAGTGCATGGAAGGAGGTATATTCGTTAATGAATTTGCCTCTCCCGATTGGAAAAAGCATCATCACGGTTCTGTTTGAATTGAACATCAGATGTACCAGCTGGATTTTTTGGAATAGCGGGTTCACGTGGGTATGCCATCAGTCGACCTATTTTCCACATGAGTGATTAATTAATAAGAAAAAAAAACCATATTGACCCAGAAGATCACTTTTTGCACAAGTTCTTCTCTCGATTTGAGGTAATTTCTGAGATTCGTTTGTACAAACATTCAATCATTGAGTCAATCCTAATTTCTATCTTGAAGGGGGAATCAGCGTTAAAAAGTGTGATTAGAGGTAGTGCTAGATGAAAAGGAAGAAGAAATTTTATCTATATTGCGATGGCTGAATTACTAGATTTGTCCATATTCCCACTATTTTACGGTACAGTATTAGCCAATTGGCTCATTGTCCTATTACGTACCGATCACAGTTTTTACTGCACAGGGGTTTATTAGAAGCATTGTGAATTAAATCTCGTTTCAATAAAATTTGTTGATCAATTTGATGCATGTGAATAAACAATGTTAAGTTGCAATACACATCTCAAATATGTAATTATTGTTTTTATATTGAATACTCACTCTTTCCTTGAGAACGTTTTCCGAATCTTCTTGATCCAATCCGGGTGCAACGATTCGTCCATTGTTCCTATCAATATGTATGAAATGCACAAGTCCAGGGAAATCTTCTAGATACGTATAATGGAATTTTGTTAAGGAATATTACCTATTGAAAAAATGACTGTTAAATTTAAAAAAAATAAAGATTAAGGTACTCTATTTTTTACAATTCTGCCAAATTGGGGATGAATAAACCAATTGGTTTAAAATCCCAAAAAAAAAACAATTCTATCAAATCTATGCATAAATGTTTAAGTAAAAATAAATGTTTTTAATTTTTTTTTTTCGAAAAGGATATGATCCCATGCTGAAGTTCTTCTGCGACTTGACCTGCAGGAAGTTGAACACTTCGGTCAGCTTCTCCTCAACCATATCGGCAATGTCCGAAACTCGCTGCAGCCCATGCTCCAAGGTACTGCACTCGGCACACAGCAGCTTGAACACTTCCTTCAGACTGTCCACAAACATCGGCATGTTGGATTCGATTTTAGGGATAAACGCGGCATCAAAATTCTTGAAATACTCGCTGTATCGCTTCCGAACATTATCCCATTTGGAGATGAAGCTCTTTACTGCTTCGTCTGCTTCCGGGTTGTTGTACTTGAGCTTTTTCATCGAGTCCAACGAATGTCGCACATAGGTTTCCAGACTATCGAATGCCGATCGGAGATTTTCCACGTCCATTTGCATCTGTAGGTTTTGTAGTTTTTGAAGTCCGAAGAAAACGTCATACAAATTTCCCGAAACTTGAATACTGCCATGCTCGATCAAAAGAACTAAAAACACGTCGTCAAACAGCTTGCAGACGTGCACGATATGAGGGATGCAGCCCGGTGAACTCGCACTGGAACTACCCTGTAGGAAGACTACGTGTGACTCGATCCGTTTCGAATGTTCGCCTCGATCCGTGGTCTGACAGAATATGTTTAAAAACAGCATGTCGGCGGGCGAAAGTTCCTGGGCCTGTCGGCTACTGTACAGCGACAGGAACTTATTCCCAACGAATATGATCGAATGACTTCGCTGCGAGTGGGGATCTTGTTTCAACTTTTCAGTTGCACTCTGTAGGGCTCCGACAACGGTATTTTTTACATCAGCATTAACCAGTAGCTGCTCGATGGCTTCCACCAGGATTCCCTGGTTTGCTCGATACATTTTCCGGTAGGTACCAATCAGGTTCGTCAAAAGGGAGGCAACTTTTTTGTTGTTATTTATGCTATAAAAATAGTTTTGAATTAAGGGCGAATCAAACATTACCGAGTTAAAGTAATACTCACGTGTTTATGTTTGGACCACAAATATGCTTCAAGAGACAAATGCAGACTCCAAGCTCTCTTCTTATTGTATCGACATCTTTGTTGCTTATTTGAATGAATAGGTATCCCAGGAACTGAAAAAAAAATGTATTTTTGTATTATTCTGAGTTAATTTTCAAACATAATTTGAAAACCATCCTTTCGAAAATAAATAAAACTTTCTGGTGGGTTGTTTGAATTTCAAATTTTTAGAAATAATCGTAAGAAGCATGAGTCAATTTGAGATCATTTTTTAATTCCTCAAACCTTGGATCTAAAAAGCTTCGTTTTAGTTTAAAATTCATCCATAATTTCTTGCAGAATTTTTAAGTAACGTTAACAATAGAAAATTTTAACTTTTACGTTTGTATGGGAAAATTGAATATTTTGTACTGAAAAATCAACATCATTATTGTTTTCCTCTGTGGAACCGAGCCTGCTTATGGTTTTTGTGCCAATTTATAAATACTTTAGAGGAAATTTTCTGCTGAGTAGCTTTGTCGAAAAGCGTAACTTCGTATCTTATTAGACAAAAAAGTAATTGGGTTTTCGAAGGTGTTGGAAAGTATTAGAGCAAACATGAGCTATCAAAGAAAGAAAGGACATGAGCCGTAAATATCATGAATTTTTCGAAAAAGATACAACGGCTCACCGGCAGGACTTGAACCCGCAATCTCCGCTTCAGTACAACGGCGCGTTAGCCAATTTCACCACGGTGAACATGATGAAATCGACCGACACAAGCGTACAAGATTCACATTCTACTTTTATTTCGTGGAATATCGTTGACCTTGAATTTCTGAGTTAATTACACTAGTTTACAAAATTTAAAAAAAGTTACAAACTACGTCAACTTTTCAATTCACTTTTTAAATTTTTTCTACTGTGACTGAAACAATGTGACTTTTGAACTACTTTTTTACGTTTTATGTAGCCAAGATCCTAGAAAAAAAAACAAATATTCTCATATATGCAACATATAGTTTCTAACTTCAGCTCAAACAGGTACTTGATAAAAAAAATCGAGCACTTAGTAACTGATTTACAGCCTTTTTCCCGAAACATGTTTTAAAAAAAAATAATCTTCGACTTTAAATTACTTTAAAATAAATGATTGTATCTGAATGTTGTCTAAATCATATTTGAGCCACGTTACAAGCTTTTCAAAACTATATTTTTAGTAAAAATCGGTTGAGAAACAAGAGAGTTTTACCGGGAAAAGTTTTTGGGGAATGAATTGGTATACCACAAACGTTTTTGGAAATCAATAAAACTTAGAAAATTTATTGTTATGGAAAAATATTTGCTTTTTGCAAATAATACTCCTGTAGTAAAATTTGCGAAAAAAATAATTTTATTAGGCTAATCATCATTTAAAGTTCAAAACAGGTCTTTTGACCACACTGAGCACACCCCCTCCCCCCCTTCCGGTCCCCCCGGATGCGTTTAGTGTTAAGCAAGTTACAAAAAAATGTTTCTTAGCTTTCTCCTAGTTTCAGGTTTAAGGGATAAAACATTCTCCTAGTACTCTGCCGAGTATATTCTCCCTCTTCAACGAGTTTCATCACAGCTTCGCAATACTTTTTTTCTTTTTTTTTTGGGATTTTAAACCAATTGGTTTATTCATCCCCATTCGCAAGACTTTTCTCTCGAAAGAAAAACAAATACTCTACGCCAGGCATGTCAAACTGGGGGTTCGCGGGCCGCATGCGGCCCGCGGCCTAGGTCAATGCGGCCCACGTAGCCCCGTCTTAAATTGTCAAAAAAAAAACACCACTGATTTTTATGTAAAATATTACTGCAAAAAAACTAAAGCTGAATGTACCGATTTTACTGATTTTGGGTGTGGCCCTCTACGTCATAGAAAATTTTTAATGCGGCCCGCACACCTAAACGAGTTTGACATGCTTGCTCTACGCCATAGGTCGGCAACCTCGCGAGTCGCATGCGGCTCTTTTGATGTAAAGTTGCGGCTCTTCAGCTCACTGCACTAATATTGCATATATTTTTGAATAAAATATTTATAAATTCTTGTTAAAGCGATAATTGCGTCTTATGACCTTGCACACAGATTTATTTACGTCCAGAAGAGGATTCAAAAATTTCATCTGCTGTAGAAACAAGCGAAAATAACCAAACTGCAAAATAGCATTTTTTGAAGCCTTATTTTACTATTTCTCCAAGAATTTAACTTATCATGAACCGTAAATGCAAAGAATAACTTTTGTTTTAAAACAACAAAAAATAAAATCAGTTTATTTATTTCTAAAGCGTGTGTATGTTTTTGAGTGAATCAAACACAAAAGTTTAGTTATAGCTAACAGGAAAATCAAAGTTTTTCATTAACGAAAAAAGTATGTTTAGGCACCGGAACACTATTTCGGACGCGATAAGAAACCCGAACACTTTTTGATTCAACTTAATCAAAACACAACTTTATTCGATTCGATAATTGGGGGGGTTTTATTTGTGATGTGTACAAGCCGACGGATTGGTTTGGACTGTGTCCCAAACTGTGTTGTGTAAAAAGTGGCGAAAACAGAGCAAAAGAATATAAAACAAATTCCCTATTATTATTATCAACACATTCACAAGTTTGTATGAGTATACTATGGACTGAGAAAATAGCATGAATTTTACTCTCTGTGCATTTTCTCCCTGTTTTGAACAGAGCTTATTTCTCCCGAAAGCTGCTTTAGATCGCTTTCGGGTAGGTCTAAATTCCCGTCGGGAAGTGTCAGCTCGTTTCCTTACTACCACTACTGAGTGGTGAGTTACACTCAAACATACGCCGCCCGCCTTGAAATATCATTTCAACACAAACGGTATTTGTTTACTTTTCTGTTCTAAGCTAGAATTTCTAACTTTCCTGCTCTTATACACCTAACTGTGTACCTTTTTACTATTCTTCTTATCTGTGTGTAGTGTTGCGAAAAAGTGTAATGTAGTTTCATCGGTTTCTTCACGTTCTGCTGCTGGATCGCTGGAAAGGACTGAAGACTGGAACCACTGAAGCTGAGTAGAATTTCATCTGTTTGGAACTAACTGCGTGGAATTGGCCGCTTCGTAGGTGTCCGCTCTCATGGTAAGTCCTAGTCCTTGTTGTTGAATTGGTGAATTTCAGTGCCAGTGCAGATGCGAACGTTACCTGAAACTCTGCAGGACAAGTCCTCTGAGTTTTTTTTTGTTACCAGTGACGACGATGACGACTGTTGTGTGTGTTTTTTTTTGTACCTTTAGCGCATCTTCTTTCCCCGTATCATGGGTGAACCGCTGGAATCAGGCGGGTTGTTGGAGCAGAACCTTCGTTGGACGATGCAACCGTATTTCTCGATTCGACGCTTGGCTGGGTGTTTTCGCCAGGTGCAGTATGAGTACAGGTAAGTTTCAATGAAAATATTGCCACTGTAATTTGGAATTGATTGAACCCTTTTTTTCAGAACGACAGCTGGATTGAAGTTTATGTTGAAGTTGTAGGTTCTGTTGTTGATTGGAACGATATGTGGGACGTTGTTACCCCAATCTGGAAGCTCGATGAACTGGCTAGCCTGTGGCGGATTGGAAGTGACCGTTGTGGATCACAATCTGCCCAGAGAAACGTCGTGTGATACCATCAGCCAACGTAATGTGTAAAGCTGGTGCGACGAAACGAATCCGCCTGGTAGCGCACCATCCAATATTGTTGATGTCGTTGTTCGGTCGCTTACGGTTGACCAACGAAATGACCTGGGCGCTGTAGGATTGGCAGTATACAGGGAGATGAGCACTCGAACCACCAAGGATAACTGACTTTCGTAGTTGGACACACATAGGGCATTGCCAGCAGCTGACTGCGATGGGTCTGGCTCGCTGCTGGTGCTGGTGGCGCGTATGGCTGTATAGCGTGAGTACCAACGGATTGACGGGACGGGATACTGAGCATCATTCGGCCCCTGGTACCTGATGCAAGGAAAAAGTGCTTAGCATTTGATAATTGTTTCAAGAATAAAAAGACTTTCCTGAATGCGGAGGCACAGGGCCTCCCAACGCTCCTATGAACGTCTGATGCCCCTTGATCGACTGATGACATCCTCTTAAACCTTTTCGGGGATCTTTTATCATGAACCAATAATTGAATGTTTTTCGAAGTCGTATGTACAATAGCGGGTTCAAACGATGGGTTGTTTGGGATGCTTGGGCTTGATATGATTTTGATTCTTCAGACGATAGGGCAACGATTCTTCAAGCGATAGGAGACTTAATACAATATGATGCTAGATGCTTCACAACAATATGATGACCAGCTTTTAGAGATATGACCAAAATGTGGATTCGGAAACTTCAAACGATATGATGACTTAAAGCGTAAGGTTGTGGAATGCTTAACCCAAATTAGATTGGAATTCAATTGGACTCTTCATGGTATCATTCAAGAAATCTTAGGTCATTTTGGTTTGTGTGGTAGTCTGTGAGATTGAGCTTAAGGAGATAGGTAAAGGGGATTTTTTTCTGACAGGATCAAGCACGATTCATGAAGCTTTGCGCTAGATAAGCACATTTTCCTTAATTGACTTCATCTTCATAGCAAATATCTTGGATTAGACGACATTGAAAAAACTGAATGGATCAATTTATCTTAAGAAATCTGACGAAATGTTTCTCTTGGAGATCACTGACGATTCATTCTGTTTAACGGAGTTCGGAGTTCATTTTTACTAAACCAATCCTTCAAACCAATGCACCAATTGCAGATTAGGGACATAGAGCCTTGACAATGGTCTCGATGATCGACTTCAGTAAGGTTTTCTGACACATTCTCCGAATAATTTCTGACATAAAACTGACTCAATCTTGGGTAGGGTTCTGACGAGTCCCGTTTAATCTCTGACTGTTGATTCTTAAATGGAGTTCGTCTGTTGCATCTGTAGTTTTTTGCAGAACAAACTAAAGTGTGTGAAACATTTTGTGAAGATTCAAGCACTCGACCTGACACTATCCAACCAAAAACTGTATTTTGGAGTGAAGGACCGTTCTTCGTGGCCCTTCTTCGTTCATTTGTTAACAAATCAAAGTAATACTCGGCACCAATAATGACATCAATCCGCTTTGATTCGTGGAAGTAAGGATCAGCTAGCAAAGAGGAATCTGGAATTGACATGGGCGAAGGATCAAACGATGTTGTGGGTATTTGTAGCTCAAGTTTTGGCAAAACGAAGAACTGCATATTTTCTTTGAATCCCGAGATTTTTGGCGATCGTGGACAGACTTCAGCATATATTGACTTCGTCGAAACTGACTGAGACGACCCAATACCCTGAACTGACAAAAATGCAGAAGCTTCTTTCAACTTCAGCTTTCTCGAAAACTCTTGAGACATTAAGCAGTGTTGCGAACAAGAATCCAACAAGGCTCTAGCAATCTGAGCGTTACCGTAACGGTCCTTAATCTTTACAAGAGCGGTAGGAAGCAGAATATTCGAGGCAGACTTAACAGGTAGTGCGACGTAGCTTTGGCTTGTGCTTGGCGTTGGCAAATCGAATTGTGTGGTTGTATTTGGTGAATTGTGTGTTGCATTTTGTGTTTGAGTGTGTGTTTCCGTAACTATTGGCATGGTGTGACTTTGCTGTTGATAAGCTTGCTGTGGATAAATATGGTTGCTTTCTTGATTAGATGGTTGTTCAATTGACTGTTGACTGAGTCTCGGATTCGACGGATTCGGAACGGAGGATCGCGTAGCATGCAACATTGTGTGATGCCTTTGTTGACATAATCGGCAACTGCTACGAGTGCAGTTCGTCGCAAAATGTCCAGGCTGTAGACAATTTCGACAGACTCGACTTCGATTGGCTGCTTCAACACGTTCCGATATCTTCAATCGAAGGAATCTCTGGCAGTGAAACGGTGAGTGCCATGTTTCGCTACAGAACGGGCATCGTGAATCCGACCGGATGCTTGTATTGCACACTGTTGATCTTGTCTGACGTGCTTCGGATGGTGGACTTCTTGCAGAGGTGATTGATTGGAGAACTGAGCAGTGACCTTGCAAGAACAGTAGCAGCTCTTCGTACGTTGGGACCTCCTTAGACCCGTAATGCGTCTCCCACTGACGTAATGTTGCAGAATCTAGTCTAGCGCACAACATGTAGACTAGTATTGTACTCCAAGACTCCGTTGGCTCACCGATTTTCTGCAACATCATCAAATTCTTTTCAAACTCGCTGATGAGAAAGTTCAGACCGTCGTAGTTCTCCTTTTTTAGCGGTTCGAGGGCGAAGAGAGCGTCGAGATGAGCCTTGACAATAAGCTTTTTGTTTTCGTAGCGGACTTCCAACATTTTCCAGGCGACGTCGTAGTTTGCCTCTGACAGCTCGATGTTGTTTATTTCCTTCAGTGCATCACCATGCAGAGAGGAACGGAGGTACGTGAACTTGTCCATTTTCGTCAGATGCTCGTTGTCGTGAATGAGACTACGGAAAGAATCTCTAAACGTAACCCATTCTCTGATTGTTCCGCTGAAGGACGGCAAACGAATCTCTGGCAGCTTCACTCTGGACGTATTCCCTGACGCAGACTGACTCTGGCTGTTGCTGGTTGTGTTTACCCCTAAGGCATCCTTATCGCCTTGAAGTCTAAGGAGGTCACCTCGAATTGCAAAGTATCGGTCATCAAACTGCTGCAGAATTTTATCGTTCTCTTCTTCGCGCTGTTTTGCAATCTCCCCTTTGACTTCGCTGTCAGCATCTTTCTGCTCTTTCTCGGCCGCTTCATCCAGCAACATTTCAATCTTGCTCCGTACTTCGAAAAACTCACTGTATACTGTATCAATCACTTGCAACCTTGAGCTTAACTGGCACCGATCACTACCGATGTGATAGGTTTGGATAAATCTATCAGTACCATCAAAAATCACATATAACTGCCGCTCACGTTTTTGCAAAGCCTTCAGCGTACTTCTCGACATTGCAACACTTTTTGTAATCTGACACAGGCTTCAAAATTTTGATGACTTCAGACTTGTACCTTCAGACAAGCTCTTAAACTGACACGTTGATTCTGACACAGGCTTAATATCTGACAATGTTTCAGACGATTTGAATTCGGACTCGATTTCTGACAAGATTTCTGATAATATTCAGACCAGATTCCTGACTAAATTCAGACAAGAATTCCAACGCAAGCTTATTTTGAGACTCGAGCTTAATTCTGACAAATTTCAGAATAAATTTCCGACAATATTCACTTAAGAATTCCGACACAAACTGAGTCAGACTTAATTCTGACAAGTTTTCAAACTCAAACTTAAAATCTTAAACAAACTAGTATTTTTCTGAATAAATCAGACTTGATTCTGACAATTTTTCCGACACAAACGATTCAGACTTAATTCTGACAAGTTTCAAACTCAGTTTCCAATTCTGACACAATTTTAAATTCTCAAACAAATTTGTGATTTTCCGACAAATTCCAACACCTTGGACCCAATCCGTCCAGTACTGAATAATTCTGACTACAATATCTGACTTGCACCTTCTGTGCTCTGACTTGCACCTTATGTGCTTCTAACTTAGGGTATTTGCACTTAATGTTGATCAACTCAACGTTCCATCCGATCGCGACGCGAATTACCGAGACTAGCAACCCAATATTGACAGCAGCGAGTGGGCACAACCAGTGTAAAATTGCAAAGTAAAATGCCAAAAGAATACCAAGACCAATTTGTAGTTAACGGACAGGGCACACACTTCATGCAACTAAAAGACTCAATTCACAAACAATTCTTTATTAAAATAGCACTTTCTTTGGCCTCATGCACCAAGCCAGTAATACTTCCTGCTATGTTTATTCCAAATAGATGCTCCTCAGACGTTGCGTCGTTTTTTGGGTGAAAATCAGCTGATATCTGTTGCGCTGCTGTTCAATCAGCTGTTCTCTGCTGCGCTGCTGTTAGATCAGCTGTCCTCTGGCTTGTTGCTGGCCAGTATTCCTCAAGAATTCTTTGCACACTTATTGTTCGAAATTGCAATGGCTGACACTGGAGTCCGATGCACTCAGTTGCATCCAAGCCAAGCCAACTTTTATTGTTCGCAATAACAATCACTTCACTTGCATAGAGATCAACTGCGATGGCGATTTCGTGAACAGAAAATGGTTCACACTTTGCTCCGCCGATCGGCTTTCTTCACTCAACTTAAAGTCCAATTATGTTCCGGAACCACTTTCCGGACGGTCATCCGGCTCGAAGGACCAAATGTTTAGGCACCGGAACACTATTTCGGACGCGATAAGAAACCCGAACACTTTTTGATTCAACTTAATCAAAACACAACTTTATTCGATTCGATAATTGGGGGGGTTTTATTTGTGATGTGTACAAGCCGACGGATTGGTTTGGACTGTGTCCCAAACTGTGTTGTGTAAAAAGTGGCGAAAACAGAGCAAAAGAAATAAAACAAATTCCCTATTATTATTATCAACACATTCACAAGTTTGTATAAGTATACTATGGACTGAGAAAATAGCATGAATTTTACTCTCTGTGCATTTTCTCCCTGTTTTGAACAGAGCTTATTTCTCCCGAAAGCTGCTTTAGATCGCTTTCGGGTAGGTCTAAATTCCCGTCGGGAAGTGTCAGCTCGTTTCCTTACTACCACTACTGAGTGGTGAGTTACACTCAAACAAAGTACTTAGTACTTCTGAGACAGCCTTTGATTTGAAATCAAACAATGGAATCCTCATCAAATTTTGAAAAATATTTACAACTTTGACGGGTAAAAACATACATTTTTTGGGAAACACCACCTCAATCGTGTCTTATTTATTGGAATTGAAAACGATAATTATTATGTATATATTTGAATAATGAATACAAATAACACGTATGAGCCGTTTCAAATAAAATAATTATTAAAAAAATATATTTTTTTTTTCTTTTTTTGTTTCGATTATAGTCGTTTTACCATCTTTATGGCATTCGCGACTTTATCAACGTTACAGTTGGCGGATCGTTATTGAAAAACTCATCCGGTACAACTGTGTTCGATGTTTACTCTTGGGCTCGAACTCAAAAAAAAAAAATACAGATATCCCCCAAGCATTCCAGATTGCTCGGTTTTAAACTGGCTTGCCTACACACCAAAAATTTTCTAAAATTACACGAGCTAGAAACGCTTAAACACCTAATGGTTTTCTTTATCTAATCCAGATCAGATCTAATTTTACATCATTCTTTATCTAAACGACACACACCACAAGAATTTACACTTTTAAACGAATGTTAAGCTTGAAAAGATTTAAATTTATGTCATTAAGGATGTATTTTTATGTCATGAATTTAAAAACGATAGCGAAAACGTAAAACAGGATTTGAAATCAAACAGTCATTGACAACCTTTCAAGTAGCTTGCCGCGGTTTAGAATTAAAGGACAAATAAAAACATTTCCCTCTTCCGTTTAGAATGAGTGTTACCATAAAATGAACATGGTCCCCGCAGAATCATTTATTATTTATTTCCCGTTTAGCGAAGGAGTGACGAAACAGTCAATTGTTTCGGGAAATCGAGTGGATAGGATGTTTTGCTGCGGCAGTCCGAAAAGGTAATACTCACGTTACTTTAGTTTTCTAAAGAAATAATACCTATTAGTTTAATTGAACTGATCGTCATCAATTCAAAGCTAGCAGGCAGCGGGATCCCTGAAACGAGGCCTGCCTTTGAAGATTCCCAGAAGCTGCTAGATAAGTGGAACCAACAGCAGAACACTGACTGACGCTAGCAGTAGTGGCATCGTTCATCAACAACAACCGAGGATCCGATTCCAGCAGCACCATGATGGATCTAATTGGGATCTTACAATATCGACACCGAATCTATCGAGCGGGCTATATAAAACCGTAAGTAATCTGTATTATTGATTCTTAAAAACGATACTTGAAAATTTCGTAGTGAACATATCACTACTAGTCATTTTAAAGTTATACCTAATAGTTTTTGTTAGATTAATGTTTCGTAAAAAATATGTTAATTTTGAACCTTTGAATAAATGAGCAAATACAGTACTCGCTCGCGGAGAATATTTTTATAATTTTTAAAATTGTTAAATTTTCTGACTTAAACTTCCAACAAACATTGGGTATAAGTTTAGAAAAAAGCGAATCTCCTATGCGTCTGCATTTGAATGCATAAAAAAGCCGGCAAGCTAAACGTTTAAGTTAACACATTCTTACATTGGGTCGTACAATTTAAAATATTTTTTTAAAAGCGTGATGCTTGATTGAAAATGGTTTTACTACGCACAAGAATTAGATTACTGAGACAAAAATAAATTGAAAACAAAATAAAGCAACATTTTAAATTATGCCTCATTTTCAGTTTTAAAATCCAAATTTGGACTCAGTCGCTGAATAGGAATAGATTTTTAAATTTAGCCTGTTATAAATATTCAAATACACTATTAAGATCCGACTTACCAAAACACTCCTACGAACGGTGAAACTTACTTTGAATACCTTCTTCCCGTTTCCTTCAAAGCATTTCATTCCAGGCAGTTGATTTTGATTTGACGGTATATACCTATACGACTCCCGGACGGTTATACAAGAGTGCCAGTTAGTCCGGCGGCCGGATTTCCTTCTTACACACATTCATCATCCGAATCAATCGATGAAGACATCTAGGGTATTTTTTTCTAGAACTAATGGAGGCGCTTGGGATCAGAGGGGTGCAAGTGCCTAAATGATAGAGTTATGATGGTGCTGAAGGTGAGAAAGTGCTCGATATTTCATGTATTTTTCGAACTCGAGCAGTTTCAACTCAATCAAAAAAGTGTTCAAAAAAATTATAAAAACCTTTATTTCGCACCACATGTACTTGAAACATGAAGAATCGTTAGGTACAATTGATTATTTTGGCACTTGCACCGCACCCCTCTGATCCTGAGGGCCTCGATTATAGTATTCCTGTAGCATGGACCCGAACTTTTAGCTTGAACACGAACCGCGATGGGTGTTTCGTTTTGACAGAAATTTTATTTTTGTTTTCTTTTCGGGCGGTCGCAATTTCGGAATGTTTTGATTACGGGTCGCTCGCGTTGTTGGAACATTTGAATTCTGTTTTCACCTGGTGGTACCAATCAGACAGAACGGACCGCTGTACACGATCGTTGGTTCTTCCCAAGCTGGATGGCGGTTTCGAATGTTCTAGAGGAATCCTGTCGGGGGATCACCCGCTCGGGATGACGATCTAGGTGTGTACTGTTTGACCTTGTGCTGCTGTTTATCGTAGACGCCCCGTTCGCGTTCCACCACTCATTAAGACATTGCCATAGTTAGCACAGCTTCCGACGTGTGATCCGGAGGGATGAGAATGCTGCTGTTCGTTCTTTCTACTGCTGCAACCGCTGTTTCTCTACGTCGTCAAAGTCATCTTTGAAGATTCCAATACTAGCAGCAAGCGGCGGAGGAGGAGGACACAGAATGGCCAACACGTTGAGTGACCACAACGAAGGCCAACACTCTTCTCTTCCCCTTCTGGTGCGTAGAAATCTATTCGGAAGGGCTGCATTGAAACCATCAAAACAGAATCCTGATTTCGGAACATTTGGATTCTGAAAAAATTCATCGAATTCATTCGAGTGAAAAATACTCTGCAGGTAAGTTTTTTTTAAAAATTTGGATGAAAATGAAATCAAGTTCAAACTTAATGTATTATTTTCCAGCTATAGGTGTTGCGCGTAAAAATGTCTCCTGTCGAAAGCTCAATTGAAATTTGGACAGAAATTCCGTATCAGAAATTGTAGTTAGGATCAGGATTGTGCCTAGTATTGATACCTAACTGATTGACACGAAAATGTGAACTTTTTCCTGCAAGTGCAACAGCAACAGTAGCTAACATCAAGGGAAAGTGGCATTCCTTCTCTAGAGACACCGGCTTTACTTCAGACGAAATATTTGCTCGGATTTCCGAATGTGATACTGTGATCAGTGGTGATACTACAGGGGCATGGACTACGTAGAAATCTATCTATTCGTCTAGGAAAACCGTTGGAACCAGCGGACAACCCAAATTAAGACCCGAAGTACTAAGATGACACTTTAATCGACCATCAACGGCAGCGCTGATGACAAATAAAACCGGTGCGGCAATTAAAAGTTGGTATGAAAAAAAAAAACTTATTTTTTTATTTTTTTTCCAGGTTTCTCCCAATAGCAGTTCTATTTCCAGTAAGCTGCTCTGGTGTTGGCTCTGAAAGATGTCTAATTGTTATCCATACAGCCTAGCCAACGTAAGGAGTAAGCGGAAAATTGATAATATGTGCGAGAAAAGAAACCAGCTGGTCTCGGAGCGGGGGTCGAATGTACTTTGCCTCCTTGACGCAGTACAAGAAAAGCCAAACGCTTGTGTCTGGAATGCCGATATACGAAAGTGCATTGCGGAATCAATTTAATTTGTGTTGTTTTATAAAAATAGAATACATGATTTAAGCCAATCAATTCTAATTTTTAATATATATCGGGAAAAGAAATCCCTTTTAAAAACACTGAAATATTAATTTTTCTTAAATTAGCAATTATTCGAAAAAAAAACTGCTTAAGTTTTAACAAAAAATGATTTTAATAAATGAGAAATTAGTAAAAATCTTGTCCGGACATTGAACATTTTACTGGAATTTAGTTAGTTAAGTAGTTAGTTTTTTGCTGATCAAATTTGAAATTGTGTGTATAACTAGTTTTTATAGTTGAAAGCAATAAAGAACTTTATCAAAACTGATTTTTATGCCTTGTTGAGTATTAACTGGACACTGACTATATTTGTTTTGGTTCTCTTTCAGTTTGTTCATTAACAGTTCGCTCACGACGTCTATGTAGTTTTGGAAAGCGTACCCGAAACTTGATGCATATCACATGTTAGCAGCATTCGATTGTTGAATTAATGAAATGTTAAATATAATGAAATAGTCACAAAAATCATATCATCATGTTTTTGCTAGGTGAATATTAGTTACAGATTTTATTAATATAGAATAAACTGGGATCACAGTACCAGTTTGTATGACTGAAGAAAATGTTGTTATTATTTCCTAGAAAAATCCCTGAATTTATGTACTGGTCTCATTTTATGTCAAAAACAATGTAATTTTATGTGAAATGCGATGTTTTATTTATGTGCATCCAATTTGACATAAAATTACATCCTTTTCTTTGCAATTTTATGTCCCCGAGAATTTATGTCTTCAAGCGTTTCTGTCTATTTTAGTGTAAATTTATGTCAAAAATGATGCTTCAATTTTGTGCATCCAATTTGACATAAATTTACACCAAAAAATTAATAGTGTGTAGATTTCAAAAAAAAAATTGGGAATGCCAGGTCTAGTCCGGTTGCCGGATAACGCGGAAAAAAGGCTCGATTTTTTCCAAGATTAACTAATTTTTTTTACAAAATCCCAAATTTTTAACCTGTTAAGCGGAATAAATTCGCAAGCAGTTTTTTAAAATTGTGAGATAATTGTAGGGTTTAGACGCCGCTGCACTGTGGTCCGAAAGGGCTAAAAGTGGAACTTTTTTCGTAGCGCCTCTGTCTTTCATCTTATCTCTTAAGTGTCTTCAGAACATTTGCTTCTTCAAACATGCTTCATAACTTGAAAGCATCAAAAGTTAGTCAAAGTCCACTATAAGAAAATTGAAAATTCTAACTTTTTTATTACAATAGATAGAGCTTTACTTTATACTACAAAGTTGTAGAATACGTGAAAATATGAAACATTGTTGAATGCATCAAAACTCTATCTCTTTTCAGAGCAGAGTTATAAAGGTTTTATTTTGAAAGTTATTTAAAAGTTAGTTTTTTAAACATAACTATAGTTAGATGAGGATTTACATGAATAAGATGTTCTGAACATTTGTTGAAGCATTTGAATCACATGTTTTGCACAAGATTTCAACTTTCTACGACGTTTTCTAATCAAGTTATTGCAACTTTAAGTTTTATTTTTACTCAACTTCACGAGCGTTTATTGCAAAAACGTGCAAGTGGATTTTTAAAACTAATAAACCACATTGAAGCTTGAACTAAGCGCAACAAATTGGTGTTGGTTTCATTTGTCTCCACGCGCTCGTATTTGAACACAACAAGCATACGTTTGATGTGTTTTGCGTGTTTCCATACAAAAATTATTTTCAACTGCCTTCTGCCTTCGTTTTGCGCAGCATCTGCGTAGCCTGGAAATCAATTTTTCCATTTTTCGTATGGAAATACGTGAAACACATCAAATATATGCTTGTTGTGTTCAAATACGAGCGCGTGGAGACAAATGGAACCAACACCAATTTGATGCACTTAGTTCAAGCTTCAATGTGGTTTATTAGTTTTAAAAATCCACTTGCACGTTTTTGCAATAAACGCTCGTGAAGTTGAATAAAAATAAAACTTAAAGTTGCAATAACTTGGTTAGAAAACGTCGTAGAAAGTTGAAATCTTGTGCAAAACATATGATTCAAATGCCTCAACAAATGTTCAGAACATCTAATTTATGTAAATCCTCATCTAACTATAGTTAAGTTTAAAAAACTAACTTTTATATAACTTTCAAAATAAAACCTTTTTAACTCTGATCTGAAAAGAGATAGAGTTTTGATGCATTCAACAAAGTTTCATATTTTCACGTATTCTACAACTTTGTAGTATAAAGTAAAGCTCTATCTATTGGAATAAAAAAGTTAGAATTTTCAATTTTTTTATAGTGGACTTTGACTAACTTTTGATGCTTTCAAGTTATGAAGCATGTTTGAAGAAGCAAATGTTCTGAAGACACTTAAGAGATAAGATGAAAGACAGAGGCGCTACGAAAAAAGTTCCACTTTTAGCCCTTTTGGACCACTGTGCGCTGATGTGCCTCGGTGAAAATAATTTTTAGTGTGTTCGTTTTTCAGCTTTTCTCTTGCCTTTTATGTAAAATACCTAGATTTTGGCCGGATTCACCCGGATATTACCTGGTTTAGAGTTTAAAATTTAGAAACCTAATGCCCGGATTTGCCAAGTCTGAAAACGTACAGAAAAAAAATCTGGTAAGCTTATTCAATAAATAACGGTTTGGAAAACGAAAAGATGCATAAAATTCAAAATCCCAAACTAAGAATTGGGAATTACAAATCAAAATTGGACAGTTTTTCAAATTCGAATCAGCAGTGAGAATGACTGAGAATTTCAATTCTTAAAATATTTTTGAAAACTCATTTACAGGTAAAATACTTTTAATCGAAAATTAAATTAACCTCTACACCCCGAAGCAGTTGTTTATTATTAATTCAATTGTATGAATTTTTGAAAAAATAAAATTTCAGTGATGTCTGAAGCCAAGATCTACCAAGAGCTCACAAATTTTGAACAAAGTTTCATCAGCGGACAAATTTTATTTATTTTTGATTAAGAGTTAGGTAATTACCGTTGATTTATTTTTATTATTTTTTGTTTCGGCACTTCAAAAGTGCCCTTGATCTAATCTTGCCAGTTAAAACTTACTGTCTTTTTATTATTTGCCGCGAATTTTCAATGAATTGAAATGAAGGCTAAAAAATCACATTATTACAGATTTATACTGGAGAAACCACCGATTTTTTCCAGAAATCTAAGCTTTAGTAAGCGATGATGAATTGTCTAAAATATATTCAATTTCATTCTTCATTAATTGGACGTAGAATGCTGAAAATATCACATGTGATATTAAATGAGAATTTGTAATTTTATAGATGCCTAAAATTCTGAACACCTTTGGAATGACAAATGTAACTTATTGTCAGGAGTATGATTCTGAAGATTTAAATTGTTGACTACATAAATTTCAGTTGAATTTAACCCCATACTTCTGGATTTTTGAAAGTATTAGCTAATTCTGGGGAATGATCATAACAAAGTTTAAAAATTTTAAGAAAATTTAAATTAATTTCCCATTATTTTGTTATTTAAAAAGCTTTTCTTTGCCGAAGAAATTATAAATCATGTTATTATGTTCAACTCTTTCACTTCAATCTCATGCAAAGTATTAGTTTAAGCTTAATATGTATGTTCCTTTGTTAAATTTTATCGACCTGATATTTGCCAACTCATTAAACTTAATATAAAATCACGCCATTTTAGAAAATATGACGATCCAAAGAGAATCCATGTACTTTATGTTAATCAGAAACAGATTTAAAAAAAAATTGCAAGCAAAAGTAAGAAAAAACTCTAGATGATTTTAAAGTAATGTTCGTAAAACTTAAGTTCACTGAGCATAAATTTTCATAAATTTTGAATTTTTTTTTTATTAAAAACAAAAACAAAAAATCTTCAATGTGGCTCGTTCGAACTCTGAAATTTTGAAAATTTTATGTTTCTGGCTCTTCTGACTCAAAAGGTTGCCGACCACTGCTCTACGCGAATAAACTCTCAAACTTTATCGAAGTTTTATCACAGGTAAATCACATCTTCTTGTGGCGTTTCTTTCAAAAGGAAACAAAAATACTTGTTTGTCATGATTGAAACCTGTCTCTCAGTTTTATAGTGACTTTTAAATTCAGCATATAGTACTTCAAAACAAGCAACTAAGTTTTGAAGTATGTAAACATAGATCTCATAACTGTGTTGAAACACATTAGGGATGATGTTTTACCCAAGTTTGGAGTATTTTCCAAATCAAGAAATCCGCAAATACTATAACGAGTGCCGTCAAAGTTCCATTTTGGCTAAATAATGATATCCAAGGAAAGGAAAAGGATTTTGAATTGTGTTAACGTAAGTAGCTTGCAAAAGAAAAGAAAATTTCCTCAATTTGGAGTGAATCTTAGAAACTTGAAGGTGTTTATAAAAAAAAAATTAATCGATTAAGCTTTTAAGGAGCTGTTTTGAGAGACTTAAAGTTGGCTAAAATCCTCACTAAATAAATAAAAACAGAGCAGAGTAGAATATTGGCTCAAAACTGTCTGTTAAAGACTCAGCAGATTTCGACCCCTTTGGATGTTTTTTACCATTCTACCCTTCCTTTCAATAGAAGGTTATTAATCTTTCACACTAGCTAGAACGTTATGCAAGTGAATTGTTTACAGTAGTTTAACACTGTGCCACACAGACCGACTGCGTAAGCTCGATGTCAATTAGAACTTATCAAGTCTGGCACACTATCTTATTGCCATTTCACAGTTCAATACTTTGCCAGCTATAAACATTATTATCACCTTCCGCTTGACCAGATGTATGTTTTTTTGTTCTCACTTTAATTAAGAACATCATAATGAATCGCAAAATTTATTTTTACATACACAACTTTTAACGATGTTGAACCAGTAAAAAGATAAAGGATGCAGATTATTTAAACCATGCGATTTTTATCAGAATTCTATGCTGTTGACGTTCCTGACGTTACTTGTTATTAAATTGTCCATGTTCATTTATAGAAACATTGCATCCCATTGTGATAAGAAGCGATGCATTATTACTCAATTCCTTAACCTACCGCAATTTAGCAATCTGTGTCCGTCCATTTTTCCAATTTTTCATTCGATCAGCTGCTCAGTATGAATAAAATGTTTGATGCAAGTTGAAATACCACCAAACAGTTCAAGTTTTAGAGAAAGCTTAATAGAACAAGTGAGAGACCTTAGAGAGCTATATGAAACAATCTTCTATTAAAGATATTTATTATTATTTATTATTTATTTATTTATTTGTATGTGCTTCTTGTATGTTGATTCTATTGGATTTTTGGGGGAATTTTCAAAATTTGTATAAAATTTTGATTGCAACTCGTTGCAAAACTCGAGTTTTTCTGCACTCGACTTTATTATCCAACTTAGCTAGCTTCGTGAAATAAATTTACGACACGTGCGGAAAAAAAAACACTTTTTGCATTCTGTTGCATGAACAACTATTAAGAAAACTCTTAAAAAAAAGTGCACAATATTTTTTTTTAAATAACAAGTCATTTAGAGTCAGCAGAAATTTTGGTAATGACAAATATTTGACTTCTGATTTTATTTTCAATATTTCATATCAAATAAAATTTTGCAAATTGTTTAATTAAAAATGACCCTCTGCACATAATTACTTTTATAAGTTCAAGGCCTAATAAACATAATATTAAATAAAAACTTCTTTGCTTTTACGAGGCTATTGGCCTTTCTTTTGTTGCCCGTTGTTTTGGTTGCAAATTATGAATTTCTCGCTGAGGTCCAGTATAAATTTTTTGGTAGTGTAAATGAATAAAAATTATCGAATTTTTGTGAGTATTTTCGTTTTTTTTTGTATAATCTTGGAAATTTTAACGTGAATTGATTCAACCTTGACCGGACAAGTAATGTTTCAACTTTAGCAAATCTTTTTTGAGCTTTCAATTGTCGAAACAAGATCATAATTAAAATATGAGAAAAAAAATTCTCGGAAAAATGGATAATTGAGATGACCAGTATTATGCCAGAAAATCTTTCAATTTAGGGGAGAAGCAGGCAGTATGCACTTATTAAGCAGAATACTGATTTAATCAAATATAACATCAAATATGTGTACAAAAACTATACACACATGAGCAGGCATCTGTTTTATATACATTGAAATATTTTTTTGTTGAAATTTCCTTCTGTTTTCGAGAAAACAATTCTATTATAACTGTTGTCTAATATGCCGAACCTAAAAACGCCTATTTATGTTTTGGGCAAAATTTCTGTTTTACTGGCAATATTTCCGCATAATTTTGAGGCATTTAACAAACATGATGAGGGCAACCAAAAACACTCTCTTATTTCACTTTCTAATCATTATGAAACCTTCATAAAACTTAAATTTGTTTCAGTTTTTAAGTTCATTTGAATAGGAAACAAAAACCACCCAAGTTTTTGTTTAAAGCTTCTTTACGTTTAATTTTTAAAAGTCAAAATATTACATCAAAATGCATCAAAACCTTGTATTAATTTTCAATTTTTTTTTGAGTCGGTAAATTCATAGAATTCTTGCTTTATGTTCAAAGCGTATTACCCTCAAAACGCATTGATTAGATATGT
Source organism: Uranotaenia lowii (assembly GCF_029784155.1). Lineage (NCBI taxonomy): Eukaryota > Metazoa > Arthropoda > Insecta > Diptera > Culicidae > Uranotaenia > Uranotaenia lowii. The sequence continues at coordinate 316,803,052 of NC_073692.1, forward strand.
TGTCTTGTCAGCCATTTCGCCAAACGGCCGTAGCCGCATTTAGAAACACTTTCCCCTACTCGGAATCAAGTTGCCAGTTGTCGGGCAAAATGACTAAAACCGCAAGACGTCACTCATGGAGCCTGTTTAAGTTGGTTCGAGAAGTGAATTTAAAACAAAATCTTTAAATTTTAAATCAAACAGGATAATGCATTTTTGTACATGGCACAAATCGTTTGACATACATTTGGAAAGAAAAATGCACAGTTTGACCCAGACAAAGCAAAGGATAATCTTCTGTCCTCAATGCTTGAGTTTTAATTGGAGCGGTGCAAGAAGGCCAGAAGAACTTCTTACGGAAAACTTGACTCTCTGTCTGAGTCGTCTAAGAAGCCAATCAAATTCGCCTTAACAAAATTTTACTAAGGCTTCCTTCATTCTTTGGCTTTGTTGTACGAGGTTTATGTAAAATTTGAGCGTCACTTTTGGTTTTAGAAAAAAAAAACGCATTCCGATTTAACTTAATTTCTAGCGAAAACTTACCTCATCGAAAACTAAATTCAAATTGCTCTCCATCTGCACCGAAGTGTAGGCATTATCGAACTGGCACATCATTATCCTTTGCGAAGCCACCAGTGGGCTGAAAATCTGGACCAGCACATTGCAGTCGAGTGGTTTTCGGGAATCCTAAAAATAAAAACAACCACAGCATAAAATATTCAGCAGCCGTGCTGTTTTCTTTGGGCTAATTTTAGTCCTCTGTATAGACTTACCCTTTTTTCGTCCTCCAGCAAACCGAGATCGATGGCATGTCTGGTCAATTTGGCACGCAGGGCGTCGTTCACGTTCTGGTAGATCAGATCGTTGCTTTGATCGAATATCAGCACACCTTCCATCGCTTTGGTGGGAGACATTTGGTTTCCAAACACTGTATCGAGAACAAACGCAATAAATCACAAATCGTTTTTGGCACTTTTTCAAAGGACACCGAAATCCTTTACTTCACCTCAGGATCACAATGCAATGCGAAGAAACACTCCCTTCAACTTGGGCTGCCAGTTCACGTTTGCGCGTCGTCGTTGATGCCGTTTCCCTCTACCCAATCTGTGGGGTGGTGAGTTGTGTTGTGAATTCTGTGTATGAAACCTGAGAAGGACACGACGGTCTTTTTTTCTACCAACGTTCTCTTCTGTGCTGTGTACAAATGTATAGTGATGATGGTGAAGCCTGTGTGACGATAACAGCAAATAAACCGCACTCTAAAAAACCAACGAGAGACGACGCATGGACAGAGGCGGCAACATGTTTACACACTTGTTACGAAAGATAGGGAGATGATGGAAGGTAACGTTTGGTCTCCTTTGGTTTCGTTTCATTTCTATTTTCACTCGAAACTTTCATAAGTTTCCTGTTTTTGTGCGCATATTCGTAAACATTCATGTGATTTACCGTTCTATACGGTTTTTCTTTTCTTTATCATGACATAACGGCAGCGTCTCGACGCTCGCTGATAAGCGGTAGCTTGTATGAAAGTTTCCGACAGAGAATCAATTTAAACGAACAGTTTTGTTGAATATGTATTCGAAATTTATATAAAAATTTTAACAGTATTTGATCCTTCAAAGGTGCATAGAAGTTCCAAATTGGTATCACATGGTACCAAACAGATTATTTATGATTCTTTGAAAAGCACACCCACCATCGATGTGAAAAAGGCACACATATAAGTTGCTGACCCAAGTAACACAAATTATGCCAACTAGCATTAGGAAGTTTTATCATGGTTTAATTATGGCATTTTTTTGTGCAGCTCGTTTTATGGTGGTTTTATTATGGTCAGGCAGAATGCTTATAATTTTTTTACGACCATATGTTTTCAGATGGTTTTGAAAACGCTAATAAAACTTTTATTAAACATGCTGTTTTAGTTATTTTGAAAGAGTTGTGAATGCTTTTTTTAAACTATAATAAAACACAATCCTAGAAGTTTGCTCCAAGCTTTCTTTTGCATATTCTATAATAGCACTCAGTGCATGATTATTAAACCGCCATAAAACTTAGTGACAGTTCTCGATCAAGATGTCAAAACAGGACACGCTCAGATTAGATAGCACATATTTGAATTGGAACTCCCATTTTTACACATTTTTGTTAAGTTATGCGTGTTGGTTTTGAGTTAAAATTTAAAAAAATCATCTTTGAAAACTTGAAATCACCGAAAGTGGTATGAATATCTTTACAATATGAGTATTGAGTGAAAGGGCCCAAATAGTAGGAAAAAAAAATTGTTGCTTGACGCCATCATTAATTCAAGATGGCGGCTTCCGCTTTTATTTTCAAAGCTGTAAATTACTGAAAATATCGTGAAACCTTCACAATATGGTTATTAGGTGAAAGTAATAAGAGAGTAGAATAAGAGTAGAAGGCCCTTATTCTGCGCCGCGCGTGACGTGAGGATTGTCACCTCACCTCGGAGTCACCGTGAGTTCTGTCACCTTATTCCCGGAGTCGATGGGGGTAAAGTTACAGAGGTGAGTGACTGAATGAACCCATGTGTCAAAATGGCGAAATTTGCGCTGATCTTTTGTGCCGGTGTTTACATTTCGAGTTTTGGAAATTGAATTTTAAAATAACGAGTGAAAATTCCACTTCTTCCGGGACCAGTATCGGATTGTACGGTTTCAGCAAGCTGATTGGAACGAAAAATGGGACAAATTTTGCTGCAAAAAGTGGAGTTTTCATAATTTCTGTACAAGCTTAATGTGGGCCCGGAAACAGCACCGAAATGGAGAAAAAAATCCACATAAACGCAGAAGTGGATGGCTGTTGCCTTAAAAGACCAGTGTTAAACTTCCGGATATATACGAAACCGTAGCTGCTGTTTCAGGTTGGTTAAATAAGTTGCTGTTTAGTAAAACAGTTTAAGTAGAATTGTCTTTCGTTTTCATTTCAGCAGTATGTGGAAAAAACTATTAAATGCTGGTAGGAACCAGTAAGTCAATCAACTCTACAGGCACCTGGTGGAGGAGTTTTGCATGGACCGAATACATTAATAGATGATGATTCAAAAAGGCAACCGGCGCTTTTCGCCTAGTGATAATATTACCGACTCTTTCAGCAACGCCAATAGCCAATGAATCTTTTGTTGGTCAGCAACATCGCAAACGAATTTATTTTCTTGGCAGATTTGGATTAATTAGTGTAGAAATTTTACTAGGTAATGTTATTTTGGAGCACAATTTTTCTTGATTTGATTGCTGAAAAATGATTTAGCTAATTAGCCTAGATTATTTTTTGTTAGGCCAATTTCATATTTTCAAATCACAGTTTGCAAATACAGTTTGGAAACAAATAAAACAAGATTTCTCATTTCCTACTGGGCATTTGTGAATTTAATTTACTTATAGAGATGGGGGGGAAAACTACGAAAAAAAATATTTTTAAATTCAAACTACGCAAATATATGCGTTTTTGTATAAAAATTTGCCTCCTCTGACAATGCTCCTCTTCTGCGAATAAATTAATCAAATTGTTTTTAAAATCGTCATACTTTAACGTGATTAAACATGCAGAGTCTAATTATTCAGTTTTGCATTATTTTTCCCTTAAATTTCTATCTCGTCGCCACCTGAAAAGGTACCGACAATTCTCACCTAAATTCGTCACCCGAATGCGACAATTCTCACCCACGGTGACTACGAGAATAGGGTAAAGAACTCACAAAGTTCATCCGAAGTGACGTTCCTCACCTAAACCGACTACTGGAATAGAGTGACTTGGGTGACTCGACTATCGTCACGTCATGCGCGGCGCAGAATAAGGGCCGAAGTCAAATTTCGTTGCCCGTCGCCATCTTAAATCCAAGATGGCGGCTACCACTCAACTTGAAAATACTGCAAATGACCGAAAATCGCATAAAACCTATATTATAGGGGTATAAGTTGAAAGAAATCAACCGGTAGAAGTTGAATTTCGCTATCTAACGCCATCTTGAAATCCAAGATGGCGGCTTCCGCTAAACTTTAAAATGTAGTAAATGACTTAAAATGACATGAAACCCAGGTGGTATTGGGTGGAAGGGCTTAACGAGTAGAAGTCGAATATTGCCATCTTACGCCATCTTGAAATCCAAGATGGCAGCTTTCTATAAACTTTAAAAATGCTTTAAATCATTGAATATCGCATGAAACCTCCAAAATATGGGTGTTTGTCAATTGGGATAAGCTATAGAAAAGTTTATTTTTGCATTCTGACGCTATCATGAAATCCAAGATGGTGGCTTCAGCTGAACTTAAAAATACTGTAAATGAAGGAAAATAGCATGAAACTCCCAAATATATTGTATTGGGTGCTAAGGCTAAATGATAGAAGTCAAATATCTGTTTTCGCGTTTCTCTGAAAATCTGTAAGTGACTGAAAATCCCACAAAACCACCACAATACAGACCCCGTTCGTTTTTGGCAACATTCGACTTTGGCAACATCGAATTTGGCACATGTGCCTAAATCAGACGGTTAACAGAAACAACATAACCTTATAGTTTTCGCAAGAATAGGACCAATACAATTTAAACATAAAAGCATGATAGGAATAATAGAATTACATAAATGGCAAAAAAAAAAACAAAAACTATAAACAAAACAAGAAAAGTGCTAAATGCATTAGAAACATAATGGAAAAATAATAAAAGTGATTTAAAATTATCTAAATTATCTTAAAATAGTAGTTTTAATGTAGTATTACGTGAAAAAAGTTGTGTTCAAGCGATTTTCATTGATTAACAGTATTTTAAATTCAGTGGAAGCTGCCATCTTGGATTTCAAGATGGCGTCGGAAAGAAAAAAATCGACTTCTAGTTTAGCCCTTTCACCCAATACCCGTATAGTGGTGGTTTAATGCGACTTTTTGTCAGCATTAAGCATTAAAATTTGAGCGGATGCCGCCATTTTAGATTTCAAGATGGCGTCTGATAGCGAAATTCAACTTCTACTCGTTTAGCCCTTTCACCCGATACCCATTTTGTTGGGGTTTCATGCGATTTCAAGTCATTTACACCATTTTAAAGTTCAGCGGAAGCCGCCATCTTGGATTTCAAGATGGCGTCAGACAACGAAATTTGACTTCTACTCATGATTTATTCCACGGGTCATTCAAAACCAATCCCTTTTCATCAAAAAGTCTGTCCTCATTTACTGTACTAATGATTAACAACTCAGAAATGAGGAACTCAACCTTAGCGTGTAATTGGTTGGCTTGCGAGAGAAACGTCAAATCGTAGCTTTTTTTGGGGTCATCATTAAACCATAATAAAACTATGAATTGACTCACGCCATGTTGGTTGCAAAATCGAAGGGCACAAAATGACGCCATGTTGATGGATTCACAATGCAAGCATTGGAAAAAATATTTTCAGGCCTTTTTCCATCAATTCCATCATGATTGACCATCAGATTTGACGAGGCGCATTTATTTTAAGATACTATTTCATATACATTTTACCAAAAATCTTGACTGGCAGTAGAAAAGAAGCTCAATATATGGTTAAAACATTGGTTTTTTTAGCTATTAATTTTACCAGATCATATCTGAATAATGCAATCATTATGGTTGCTGGAAAAAAATAAAAAAATAAACTCCGAGAACTGACAGAACCGAAAAAAAACAAAAATTTCTAACATGTTTAATAATAGCTTTTTAAAAGCTTTGGTGACCAACATTGATGACCAACAATTATATGTCTTGATGACGTTTCTAGGGTAGGGCCAAATAGCCTGATTTTGGCTTTATTAGAGTCCAGGTGATGTTATAGAATGCGCTTTAGCTTTTTATGGAGATTAATGCGATAGTCCAAACGATATTTTGCTGACCATAATAAAGCTAAAATTGTTACTTGGGGAACCGCCTTATTAATGAACTTTTAAAGTTCGATCAAAGGTCGGAAATAGGTTCAAAGATCCCAAGCAATCAAAAGTCACATATTTACTTGAATGAAGGCTTTGAAAACTACATATTGGCTGACAAAGAGAATCAACTGCCCAATTCCCTTGAGTGAACTTTATGTACTCATTAAGTTGCAAAAGTGATTTATATGTACGTTATAAGTGAGTTAAGTCACATAAAGTGCTAAAAAAAAAGACTTATTTTGCCTAATTCCCATGAGTGACCTATATGTACTCATTAATGAACTTGAAAGTTGCAAAAGTGATTTATATGTACGATGTAAGGGACTGAAGTCACATAAAGGACACAGAAGTGCTTAAAACGGGATTCTCTTAGTTACATGAAGTGCATTGAGGTACTTTCAAAATCACATCCCCACTTCGAGTTTTAGTTTCAGTTAAAACAACATCTAGGCGTGGTCTTGTGGTAGCGTCTTCGATTCTCACCACGAAGGTCGGGATTCAATCCCCAAGCCGGGAGAGAATTTTTTGATCATTTTACAATTTTTTTGAAAGCTGAATTAAAAGGCCGCTAGAAGCCTAATAGAAAACCAATAAGACTTGTTTTGGAACTTGAAAGTATCAGTAAGAAGTATAGAAAGTACTTCATATCAATGATAGGGCTCCCAGCAAACATTTAAGAAGGTATATCGCAGGAACAACAGAATTATTGAAACAAGTATACCAGACGAAAAGATTGTATTAAACTTACCAAAATAGCATATAGCTACAAAATTGGAGGCGATATATCTACAGTGACAAAATTCCAACGATACGATTTCCCCACAAAAAGCAAAATAAACAATTTCAGTTAATGTGAATAAAACGAAAAAAAAAAATTCCGCGTCCGAGATTTGAACTCCAGCTCTCCGAGTTCGCTATCGGGTATCTTACCACGATGCCAACTCATCAGTTGATATGAACCACGCTATTGCTCTATATATGAGATTTTCTTTTAACGAACCGGTCAAAGAAAGGGAGAGAACGGATAAATACCCAAGCAACCAAAAGTCTCATATCTACTTAAACTCGTTCCTCCAAAGTTCGAATTTCGCTGAATAAAGGTTTCAAAGGGAATGGGTACCAAATTTTCTCGAATGTGAGCATGAAAGTTACAAAAGGTTCCTCAAATAGCCTTCTATGGACTTGAAGTTCCAAAAAGTTCTTCAAATAGCCTTTTTTGTGACATTTCAATCTCACCCACACAGTATAAAAGTTACAAATTAGGTCTCAAATAGCCTTCTGTGAACTTAAAGTTCCAAGAAGTTTCTCAATTACCCTGTTTTGTGACATGTCAATCGCATCCACACAGTGTAAAAGTTACAAATTAGGTCTCAAATAGCCTTCTGTGAACTTCAAGTTCTATGAAGTTCCTCAAAAAGCCTTTTTTGTGACATGTCAATCGCATCATTCAGAATAAAAGTTGCAAATTGGATCTCAAATAGCCTTCTATGGAATCGAAGTTCCAGATAGCTCCTCAACTAGCCTTTTTTGAGACATGTCCGCCATTTCATGAATATGAAATGTGAACGAACATCACAAAAGGGCATATAATAAATAAATCATTTTTTGGAGCTTGGAAATTGTTGAAATGTTTAATTTATTTTGAAACTTCAACTCAGAACAACTTAAAGCTAACTCGCAAATGATTGTTTTTGAAAAGAGTAAATACTTTGACTTTTTGAAATTTTGTCCAACTGTATTTACTTACCACGAATTTATCACACATTGAAAAACAGTTGAAGCAATTCATTGAATAAATATCAAGATAAAATCAAGAATTTGTATAATTTTATGCTTAACAGTTAAAATCATGGAATTTCATTTTTTTTAAACCGATATTGTTTTAACGGATGATTGATTTATATGCCGTTTCGTAATGTTTAATAATCAACATGCGTCTTTGCTGCTGGCCGCTGGTTGCCCTTGCGGGTATTCTAGGAAGCTTATAACCACATCGAATTTTAGCTGCCGGTAAGGCAACATCTTGGCGTGGCGTCGTAGCAGCGTGTTCGGCTATAATCTCAGAGGATGGGGTTCAAATCTGGTACCAGGACTAATTTTTTCCATTAGGTTGGCTGCTTGAGTAAGCAAATCAAATAATTGTGTAGCAGAACTGGCGTGCGTGCCGGCATGTATCGAAAAAAAATTAAAAACAAAGCAATTAAGTATGATCAATTGAGGAAGGGAATGGGAGGAATAAAGATGGATGCCGAGAAACCGGCAGCACCACATGGGCTGGTGATGACCAAAATAAGAGAGGAGAGGAGAATTATTTTTTGTTTTTGCTGATTAAACGTTTACTTGTGGGCTGAATAGAAGGCCGTTCAAATCTTTAATGGAACTTCAAAGTTTCAATAAGAACTTAAATTTTGGGCTGAATAAAAGGAACTTCAGCACATTGATTATGCTGATTAAGATGTGTTCGACCTTTTTAACGAGACTTTTGGTTGCTTGGGTAAATAGTCAAGGCCCGCCCAGTTATCGTAAATCAGTTCATATTTAGATAGCTCAAATCGTAAATGTCGAATTAGCATATTCTCAACTTTATGGAGACATATTTACGAATTGACTAAACTGCTATACGATTCAAATTTTTGTTGGCAAAGCTTGTCGTAAATGCATGATAGAAAATCACTCAGTACCATCTTGTTTACGATGGTTATTGAAAATGTCTTTATATTCGATTTTTATTATCATTTCTATTACGATTTTTTGTTAACTGGGGCTGACAAAGCTTGTACCTGTTCATGGAACTTTCGGTTGCTTGGGATAAACTGTTTAGTTCGCTTAGGTGTCAGCAAAATGGCTTAAAACCTTGGCTTAAATACACTTGTAGGAAAAGAGGGTAAAAGGGACGATTCCCTTAACACTGAAGCGTACATTTCCGATATTATAATGGGTACACTTTTACAAATGCACAAACCACCCTCCCACAGAAAGAATACTATGTATGCCATGACCGGGATTTGATCTCATGACCATTGGCGTAGATGACTTGAACTCTAACTACTTAGCCAAGGCCGCTAGTTTTAATACATGCCATTTTTTTCTCGATGAGCGATGAGATATTTAAATCCCAGGGCTTGGGCTTTGGCTTGGGCTTGCTATCAACTACGGTCTACCTACGGCCCCTCCTGGCCAATGGCATAATGGTTGCACTCCGTGATTGGTTCGAGATAATCAACATTGCACAATGAACCAAATGAAAGGTGCTGGGAGCAAGCAACGCAATCTCACTGTACAATTTTGAGGATCTCCTACTTTTAAATGAACCAATAACGACGCCGGCCAAGTCCATGTAGTCGATAGGAGGAAAGGAAGTGCAGCACATGTGGAGATATGTTTAGCGGAGGCCGGCTGTACGCCATCCCTCCACAAATCTCCACGCCGATTGTTTGGGGAAAAGGTAATATGGTATGGAAAATCACCTTGGTAGGCGATAAAACCACTTGAAACCTAAGCTCCTAATATCCTAACCCGCTTCAGTTTCCTATTGAAACTCCTGATTGAGCCTAGAGGCCATAAGAACTAAAAAATGATAAATAGGTTGTAGATTTCCAAAGTTTCTGATGATTGATTATTTTAATAATTAATTTAATTGTCCCTAGCTAAACTCGGCCTCATATAATTGGATATCGGAATTTTGTAATGTGATTAAATTGATCTCTGAGAAATTAATTTAAAATTATGAATGCGCTGTACAGTTCGTAAAAATTCTATCAACAAACTATTAATCTATGCAAAACTTTAAAAACCATAATTGAGTTGTTTTAAAAATCCTATAAAAATTTGAAAAAGAGGTAATTTATTCGAATTTGTTGGTACAAACTAGGTTGACACTGTTTATTTAAAAAAAAAACAATGGTCGTGATGAAAATTATCCGAGAAGCAAGGAAATTTCAATTTGGGTTGATTATGTATCGACTTTGAAAATTCTACAATCGCATTAAACTTATATTAATTCTCCTGGTGGACATCATGTTTATGTTTGTGAATGAAATATTTACCTCCGAAATCCAAAAAAAACTTCTTTTATTCATACTTTGCATTTTGTGGTATAAACATATCTGGGACTTCTTAAGTTTAATCTAATTTTTTTTTACGATTTGGTTGTATTGTCAGTTTTTCACTGGGTATTTTGAAAATTTTATAATAAATTTTGTGCAGAGAAAATTCATGAAATATAACAAATTATCCGAGTCAGGAAAATAAATGTAATGAACCTTTGAAACATCAAGAATATATTTTGAAAATTATTCATGTAGTATAATTTTAAAAGACTTAGATTCCATTTTGCTAGTTTGGATGGAAAGAAAAGTGTTGGCAAAAAAAATAAAATAATTGGAATTTTCTCACCGATTTTAAGTAGGCTGCGTCTCACTCTGCGATCGAATTCGTTCAGTCTTGTTTTTGGATGCTATTTCAGCGGTCTTCATCATCCCATTCGAAGGAATTCGATATTTGAAAAGAATCCACCATTCACATAAAACAGATTTGAATAAATATAGAATTCTTTCACGAAATTGACAAAAATGTTCTCGTTCGAACAAGTAAGCGAGCTAGAAAAAAAAACTCTTCCCTTCTCATTTTTTAGACTTCTGTAAATTCGATATAAAAATCGATTTTGTATGTGTTTAGAATTTTATGCTTTGATCAGTCTCTATTTTGACGGTTTTAACAAATTTTATTGATCATAAAGGATTCAAAATACCTTCTGAAATTCGCACTCCTTAATGAGTTAAGATTATAAAAACCATTAAAATCGAAAGATTACTTATAAACATGACTTATAAAATTTTAACTACAAAAACAAATGAAATTTTGCCTTCATTCAATTCCCTGGGACCTCCCATTATCCTCCTTTTATTTTTTCCTTCAAACTTTACTATTTGATAGGGTTTCTAGCCTTTGTCCTAGTCTGGATTGCTCTTGGAAAATGTCCCTATTTTTGAAAAATGAAATATTTACCTCCAACTATAACAAAACTACACCAAAAATAAACATTTACTATGGAAAAATTTGAACCTTCCCATAAATCAACCTGTTTTCTTCTAAACGCTTTGATTTCATCAGGAAGGGTATTTGTTTGCGAACCTTCGAAATAATAGAGATTTTAAGATTTTGAAATTACATTTTTACTTACATTTGAAATCTAAAAAAAACAAACCAAGTTTTTCCCTATTTGAAACTCAACTTATAGGTTTTTAAACGTAGAAATATTTTTGAGATATTTTAACTTTAGAGTGATAATTATCTGGAAAAATTTCATGTTGATCAAAGTTTCCCCGGTGATCAATGTTACCCCGTTTTACGATACTTCGAAACTCCCTGCATCTCACACGTAAAATCCGATCGAAGCCTATAAATTAATTTGAAAGTTGTTTTCCTGAACTGTTTTACTGTACTGAGATCGTCCTTTAATTTCAGTTGTTGAAAATACCGAACGAAATCGTCCCGATCACAGGAACAAAGATTAAATGTGTATGTCTGATAATTGAAAAATTATTAGGGATACTTATCTTTGCGTGTCTCCAATACACAAACTTTCTGTTGTTCTCCTAAGGACACAATTTAAATAGTAACAGCAGCATAAAACCAACTTCATATGATCTCAACATTATTCTTCCAATTTAAATCAATGCTAAATCCCCCCAAAAAATTTCTCAGAAATCCTGTACACAATGAAATTTTTTTTTTTTTTTTTTTTTTTTTTTTTTTTTTTTTTTTTTTTTTTTTTTTTTTTCGATGAGATATTTAAATCCCAGGGGTGGAAAACAGAAGAAAAAAAACAAAAAAAGGCATTCAAATGTCAAATTGATCTGATTAAATCACCGGGCAGTGAGCAGGCATCAAATTTTGTTTCATTAGAATGACCAGCGATCTTCAAGCTACGATTTTTTAAGGTGGATCTATACTACAACCATTTTTTCCTGAATCGATCGTGGAGATCGATCTTTTCCTGAAGATCGAACAACCTACACGATACACTATGTTGATTTACAGCAAGATAACCACCGGATTTTCGGCTGAGTCGAAGTGATCCAGATATACATACTGAAGAGTATTCAAAGAAGGCAATCATAGACTTTAAGCATAGACAAATTTAAGTTTAGCGAGAATAAAATTTAGTTCCCAACCTATTCCTAACATATTCAAACCTATCAGGCGTGTTTCATATTACAAGCGTCATTTCCATAGGTTATCGGTCCAGGTCACGTCCGTCGTTTAGAAAATTTTCGTAGATGATTCAAATTTTACCGAAGGTCAGGATTCTGGAAAACCAAGAGGAAATGGTTCGATCCGGTGGAGGCTTTACCTTGGTCATCGATAAGTTGAAAGGCAGAGAAAACTACGTATCGTGGACTTTCTTCATGAAAGTAAGCCTGTGAGGAGATTGGAATCAGGCGATTCACAACCACAACCGGTTCGTTTTTGTGCTGGAAGGTGGCGCAATTTTCTGGGGTGCGAAGAAACAACCAATGGCATCATGTAAAGCGGAACTGATGGCTTTGGCGAAAACTGATTATAGGAAGCACTTTTGTGGCGGAACTTGATGTGAATGATCTGTTGAGAAACGAAGTTGAAGGTAAGCTGCGATAATCAAAATTTCGAATGGAGAAGGGATAAAGAAGGTCGGATTTTCTATCTGGTTTGAACAGCTGACGAAGAAACAAGCCTGACTTCATAACTGCAAGGTAAAAAAGCTGGCCAGCCATAAGGTGAACGAAAACGGTGGTCAAATCGTACGCTAAATAGTTAGAGTAAAGGCATGGTGATATTTTTAAAAAGTCGTAATGGACTGCAAAACAATTTTCACAGCAGGTACTTGACAGATTTCCATCAATTTTTCGTTGGCAAGTCTCATACCGGAGATAAACGAGAATAAAAAGATTATGACCAATACTTAAGATGGCTGTCAATCTGTGGAAGCTGCAAATCAGTAGGTGGTACTTACATAAAAATTGACTACATTATTGGCTGAATATACAAAGGGGATTATTCTGCGACGTGAGTGACGTGACTTACTAAATTTCATATCATTTTGTTGGCTTAAAAAGCTTCTCTAGCCACGAAATTTTCGTTCGGATGAGCTGTTATTGGTCTTTAGAGCTCATCGATACACAAATTTCCTTTCTGAAGCATTTTCTGGAGTCAGGACGAAGAAGTGAAATATCGTGAGTCACGTCACTCGCGTCGCAGAATAAGCCCCAAAGAGGAATACCTCCACAAACGACCGCTTTCCTTCCATAGCACTTCCATTGGTCCCACAAAGTTGAAACCCTTTTTTGGTTGGTTCTGGAATCATGCCATCATGCGAAAACTGTGGTGAAGTGATATTGAAAATATTAATGATATGGGTTTCAAGTGGAAGGAGAATCTGCTAATATTTACATAACTTCGATCAAATACAAAATTTGGAGTATGTAGTTCGTAGGTCAAGCTCCAAAAAATAGAGTAGGTACATCATAAAACACTTTTTAAATGGACATTACTCAAAATCCACTTTAAGATCTTCACAAAACTTTGCACACGAATAAACTCTCAGAACAATAAATACTTCTGAGAAAACTCTACTTGAAGAATTGAATAATATCTTTCATGTCATAATATTTTCACCCATGGACCTCATTTGTTTTCTTTGAATTCTGAGTTACGTTTCTGACCTACGATCGTAATGAGTTCAACCATGTTATTTATTCAATCGCTCGACTTGCATACAAGGGACAGGATCTTTTCTTGAATGATAAGCACATGAATAGAGACAGAGACGAAAGCACCCACACCAACAGTCCAAGTTCAAGTCTCAGCTGTTCTTCCCCCTAATCCAAATTTTGTTATCGCCGCATGCTTTCTGGTGCTGATGTGGTTGGGCTGGTTGAATGTTTTGCTCGCGTTGTTTTGATTTCATACATTGTACACACACCTTCACAAAAATCGGATGAAGGTACTTGCCGTATATCAGGTTCAAAAGCATTGAGTTAAGTTAAAGCATAATAATAAAGAAGAAAAAATATTGAAAAAATGTAATCTGATTGAGGATATGTTTAAAACCTGAAGCAACGTTTAATCGTACAAATAAAGTTTAGAGACTATCGAATTTTGAGCATTTATAAAAACGTCATTTACGATCGATACCTTTCAGAGACAGGTAAGCTCAATGGTGTGGGTGGCATGTCCAATATCATTGCAAAGATCATGCATTGCAGGTCTGTGCCATCGAATTATCAGACAGGAGTTCATTATTAATTAAAGTCCACCTTTTAATCTTATCTTGCTATTTGACCAGTTTTGCAACCAAAATATAATGTAGGAAAGTGGAAGCACAAATAATTGCCACAACTCGAGCAACACCCTTAACTAAACTTGTGTGTCTGATTGCATAGATTGTGCGTTCGATTGAAGCAGGATTTTTTTTCATCGACTGAATTTGCATGCCACAATGAATCCACGTATCGTGATTATTGGTGCCGGTGCATCCGGTGTGGCTGCTGCCACCCGGTTGATTGAGAAAGGCTACCGAAATGTGACTGTTCTCGAAGCGGAGAAACGCCTGGGCGGACGGATTCACACCGTACCCTTTGCCGCTAATGTTATCGATTTGGGGGCTCAGTGGTAAGTCTTCATTTGTTGCTTTTGAATAAAAAGAAAAACAACGAAAATAAATTAGGTACACGTGATAGAACATATCTACCACCAATTTATCATTAGAAAACTAAATTTATAAATATAGAGTTCATGTTGGAAATTCTTAATCTATTTTTTTTTTTATTTCCAACATCTATTTGGCTTAACCTCTGTTCCATAGCTGGCCAAGTGGGTATTGGAAGCAGAGAAAATTACAGATCTATTTTACATTCTACGAAAAATTTAGCTATTGTTTTATAAATTTCAATATCACGTTTCTTTAACAAAATTTGTGTATCAGGAACAACACCTTTGTTCACAAGAATCCTCCATAAAGCATTTCTTTTCGCACTGAAGTTCGAACAAGTAAACAGGAAGTGATTCTCAATCTATAGTGATGTTTTGAGTTGGAACAATAATATAAAAGAAAGGCAAGACCAAATTTTGTCAATAAAGGTTCTGTATTTATAGCTCGAAAGCATTGTGATGCTTTAGTAGTGTTACTGAAATAGCTATTTTTTTTTAAATTTACAACTAGTTTATTAAAGGCCTTTTACTTTTACAAAGTTTTAATGTGCCGAGTGTATTCGATTCACTAGGTAAGTAGGAAAGGGAGCCGTAATAGTCGCGGCGACTCAACTGTTAGAAATCTTAAAATAAAGGAAAGGAGTGGGTTTAAGAAATAGCTATAATTTCTGCAAAATGTAGAAATAAACCCTTATTAACATATAATTCTTTTACCTTATTACAGGTGCCATGGGGAAGTGAAGAACGTCGTCTATGGACTGGGTTCACGATTTAACGTCTTCGATAGCAACCGGGCGAGGTATGAAAACTTTCCGCTGACCAAATCTAATGGCCAGGAAGTGCCCCGGGAGGTCAGTGAAAAGCTGATAAACTTGATGTGGACAATTTTGGAAACGTACAGAAACGAGCTGAGCCAGCACCGTGGTTCGTTGGGATCGTTTATTATGGAAAAGTTTGCCGCCTTGCTGCAAACGGACGAGTACGCTGACATTGACCAGACAACGGCGTACCAATTTTTGGAATTTTTCCACAAATTTGAAAATTCCATCGAAGCATCGGACAGCTGGTTCGATACTTCCGGTCCGGGCTATCTGCACTACTGGGAATGTGAAGGAGACATGCTGTTGAATTGGAAGGATAAAGGATACGTTACTGTTCTGGATATCTTGATGGTATGTATTTTCGCGGAATAAAATATTTCCATCCATCAATGATATGGTTAGATAAGATTTATTTGGTAAGTTGGTCTTGAGCGGTATTTACCATTCCGCTCCAAACAATCAAATCTGAAATCTTGGATTGTTGGTTTCCCGATCAGGAAGGTGTAACAAAATTATTCCTCAAAAGTAAATAACTGGACAAAATAATTATATATGGTATCCAGTTTTCTATAATTTTATTCACAAACTTTTGGATCTTTTTTTCGAATTTATTCAATGTGGATTATTTTTCTAAATGACATTGCTCACATGCAAGTGGAAAACTGTCGGGACAGCGAGATAAAGTAAACCGCGCCTAGTACTGAGTAATGAACAAAGGATGCTGAATTTATTTCTGAAACATACCTACATCGAGTTTTCAAGCACTCTCGCTAGGATTAGCTAGAAGAAGCGTTAAGCAATCGAGACCGAAGAGTCGAGCGAGACCGAAGGGCTCGACACTGCTCTTCAACGCTAAATGAAATGATCCCACTTGATAAAATCTCGAAGACGTTGTGAGTAGATCGGCCTCCATAAGTTCAGTCGGGTAGTACTGACAGTAAGGTTTTTTTTACACTGATACACCGCGTGAAAAACCGTGTTAATTCCCGAAAACCGTGCTAATTCCCGAAAACCGTTTAAAAAAAACAAATATTGCTATCCGAAGGAGTGCTAATTGAGGAAAACCGTGTAAAAAAAGACCATTCAAATTCTGCAGCTTTAAAACTCGAAACAATAAGACATGTAACTTGATACTTAAGACCTGAGATCTGAGACTTGAGACATGACACCTGCGAACCGGTATTTGAGACTTGAGACCTGACAATTGAGACATGGGACCTGAGAACTGATACCTGAGACGTGGGACTTGAGACCTGAGACTTGAGACTTAAAACATGACACCTGAGACCTAAGACATGGGACATTATACCTGAGACATAAAACCGTTTTAATTCGCAAAATCCGTGTAAAAAAAACGTGGTAATTCCCGAAAACCCTGTAAAAAAGGCCGTGTAAAAAACCGCGTAAAAAATTCTTTGGTGTATTTCGATTATGCCTAGCTGAACCAACTCCTTTGGATAGCAATATTTGGTGCCAATATGTTTCGTCCTTTTCTATGCATGTTCACTTAGGATCAAGGCAATGCAGTTTTGGTTATTTTATTGGCCATATTCGGCCTCTGTTCTTGAGAGTGATGTTGATGTCATGCTGGGGTGACAAGCGTCACGTTACATTCTGTATTAAAATAAGAAAGTAAAGCAACGCATTCTTTTCTTTCGGTAGCCATTAAAAACTCATCAGATCATGATCCGGATTGCGAGAATGCCGAAATTTTAACCGACAAAATTCCTTGCAATTTTTTCAGGAATGAGAGTGCATGGGAATTTTCACACCGATTAAGATATTATTTAGTTTATTTTCACAAATTCAGACGTATCTTCGAACTATTGTGCTTTAAACCCAAAATCACTGCTTCAAACCGAAAAAAAACCATTTCCTACTTGTCGCGCTAGAAAACATCCTGGCATCAGGTTTGTCGGGCTTTCCAAAGCGCTCAGTATGTCAGATCTGCGCTTTTTCCATGGAGAGTAAATGAGAGCAGTTATGTCGCGTGAACAGGGCACAAATCAACGCGCTGCTTGTCGCCTCAGTATACAGCACCCTGATACGCATTGCTGCTTGTGCCAACATCAACCGATCGTACCGTGACAAAACGTGAAGAGATAAGCGGTGTGCGATTTACGATCGGGAACGTCTCTAACCGTACCGTTTAGGTATCTCAGAATTAGCTTAGCTTCGTTCAGCGAAAGACGGTTTCTTAACCTAGTACGAAAGCCGCCAATAATCCGACATTTCACTTTAAAGCTTCGTCAATTTTGGAGTATTCATTGGAGCACATAATCAACATAAAGAAAACATACCGGTCTGCTACTTTTCAGATGTACAGGCACCGGTCAGCAGCAGATTGATAGAATCGGAGCGCCTTTTGCAACCCATCGATTCGCTGATTCTAGGCCCTGGCCGCCTGCTCAAGTCCGTAAAAACTGCTCCTCAATCGACACATCTTCTGTCGATCGTCGCTCCCGTAACCTGTTGGCTTTCGCACGTAGATCTGCTCCCGAAGTTACTCATACATGTAGGCGGTCTCGATATCGACGTGCCTCGCAAACATTTCTTGCTTGGTTGCGATCGACAGTAGAGTTATGAAAGTGATTTGCTTCACCACAGGAGCGAATACAAAATGTGTACCGTATTAAATCCTTGTGCGACCAGCCGCGCCTTGCATCGCATTGTTTCGTCATTTGCGTCCTGTAGGGTCGAAGCTTGGTTGGGATTTCGTCTGCTGGCACATCTTCGTTTCCAGTTGACCGCGGATCATAACCTTCGAATGCTCCTCTGTCACTCCAGTCATGAAATTCTTCAACAACATCGTAGTCAAAATCGATGGTAGTTATTTCTTGAATACCTCAATCGAAACAATTTCAGTTGACAAAAATCTGGTTTTCTGCCAGACCAGATATCGCTTGATGAGCATCCTAAAGCACTTGAATGGTTTGACCACTACATAACACCGGGATTGTTTTACAAAAAATTGGTTTCGGAATTTTTTTTAAGGTTTATTTATGACACTTTACCACCTTGTGGCATTCGTGTCTAGTGAGTTTTGTTTTTACAAAAATTTGTAAACATTACATTTAAAAAAAAATTCTTTAAGTGATTTTTCGTTTGTTTCTTCGTTTTTTAAGATTTCAAAAACAGTTTCCTCGATATTGAATTCCTTACGAGCTTCTTCGTATCCGCGACAGTCGGTCAAAATGTGTTGCACAGTGGTTTGTACGCCGCAGAACTGGCATATCGGTGGGGAGCTTCTGTCAAACAAGTGTGCATGGGTCAATCATGTATGACCTATGCGTAATCTTGTTAAAACACGCTGGTCTGATGAGCATTTCCGGTCTTTAGGTTTTATGGGCGTATATTTGTGTTGCCTAAGGAATGGCTGATTTGAATGCCATTTGTGTTCCCATGTGCTCGATATGCTGGTTTTAACGTTCCGAATAGCATCTTGAGCTGGAATTCTACGATCGGCTGACGGTGGGGTACTATTACGGGCGATGTTAGCACATTTATCGGCTTCTTCATTGCCAGGTATTCCAGCATGTCCTGATACCCAAGTGAATATAAGATTTCGCTCGCGTGCATGGTTTCCTAAGGATTGGATCCATGGATGTCGGGATGCTCCTTTATAGAGTGCGTCCAAGCAGCTTGCTGAGTCGGTAAGGATGAGCGTGGGTTCATTTCTGTTCGATTCTTGGACAGCAACGTTTAGTGCATACGCCTCTGCTGAAAAAAATACTGCAATCACTTGGCAAATTGTGATTGATTTTCCTGGGTGGTAGATAAACTCTAGCCCCAGTGCTGTTGTTATCTTTAGAACCGTCGGTGTATATGTGTTGAAATGTCGAATATTTACTAGCTATGAACTCGTTGAACTTCGGGAGTACGATTCTTTGGCTTCTTCCTGCTTTAATGCTTCTTTTTAATGTAATATCAATTTTCGGAAGGAAATGATTCCACGTACAATCTGTAAGCCTTGAAAGTGGGTAGACGCTGGGTACTGGTGTGTTGGTGGTTGATTGAAAGACATTTTTCGATCGAACAACTGTCAACGTACTTTGATCAATGTTTTTTTTCCGCCAGTCGAATGCCTAATTGCACTAGTCGTTGCACAAGCAATAGTCGAAATGTAAGACAACCAGACTCAGCTAAAAGAGATTCAACTGGGCTTGAACGAAAAGCTCCGGATGATTGTCTGACAACTTCGTTGTATGTAGGTGTGAGCCTCTCGTCCATCAAATCAATGTTGCAGCTGGTCAGGCCAACACCATAAAGTAACTTGGAAGTGACCAAAGAGTTTCCGACCTGAAGCAGGGTTTTACGGTGACACGATTTTCGCAGCTCTGTTTAACTTGTCGGAAATGTTGGCGGAAGTTCATTTTACAATCCAAGAGTACACCTAGTACTCTCACGGTTCTGACTTGAGGTATGGGTTCTCTGTTAAGCTTGGTCGGTCTGCCTCGCTTTCTGTGCTTGATTCTGCATATGTGCATTAGTTTGGACTTCGGAGCTGACAACGTGAAACCTAGGGGCTTATTCTGCGACGCGAGTGACATGACTCACGAAATTTCACTTCTTCGTCCTGACTCCAGAAAATGCTTTAGCAAAGAAATTTGTGTATCGATGAGTTCTGAAGACCAATAGCAGCTCATACGAACGAAAATTTCGAGACTAGAGAGGCTATCTAAGCCAGCAAAACGATATGAAATTTTGTGAGTCACGTCATTCGCGTCGCAGAATAAGCCCCCTACTGATGTTGTCCATTTGACAACGGCATTTGCAGCTGCTCTCAGTTCTTGGCGCAATTTTACTCTATCCGTACCTTTGGAAATCAGGAGAACATCGTCGGCGTATAGGAGAGTTTCTACGTTACTTGATATAACATCAAACAAAGGTTGCATGGCTACTAAGAAGAGCGTTACGGACAAAGTAGATCCCTGAGGAACTCCGTTTTCAGCAGATCGTAGAGTTGATAACGATCCGTTTGCAGATACCTTGAACGTTCTGTGCTCGAGGTAGCTGCATAACATATTCAGCATACGGCCTCTTATTTTCCAACCTCTCAATGTGCGCAGAATATGAGTCCTGTTGGTGGTATCGAACGCCTTCGAAATGTCCAGAGATACCAACTCTATGTGCTCCGAATCGTTGATGTTTGTAAGGGTTTCTAGCTGGGCAAAATGAGTATCCGCTCCATGACCAGCACGGAAAGCGTGTTGACGGTGATCTAATCTACCGGTGGCTCCGAGCTCGGTAACTAGACGACGATTTAACATACGTTCGAATACTTTACCCATGCAGCTCAGGAGAGTTATGAATCTGTATCCATCTGGATGACTTCAATTTCCATCTGGTTTGGGGATAGAGATTACAATACCGTGTCTCCAGGATGGTGGAAATTGTCCCGATGTCCAAATACGATTGTAGAGTTCCAAGAGAGCACGCTTGGAAGATCCAGGCAGTTTTTGTAGCATAGGGTATCCGATATTGTCATGGCCTGCTGGTTTCGGAATGAAACTACATCTTTGTAAGGGAACTCAATTAAACATTGAATGTTCGGAAAATCTAATTCTAATTTTCTTTATTTTGAGAGGATTTTAACCATCGTAGTCATTCGTCCTTTGTATTCATGTTTTACATATTAAGGTTCACTTAAATTTTGCGTAGTAAGTTCGAACTAATCAATTCGCTGGATTGAGAGCTGCTTCCACGTTGTGTCCAATACCACTAGATTGCCTCTCAGTCGCGTGTTCTCTGCATTCTCCAATAATGTGTTGTACGGTTAGCGGCTCGTTACGAGTGACGGAGGGTTTTATTCCTTCAGTGAAGAACTCAGCATGTGTGACCACTGTGTTACCAGTACGCAGTCTGGTCAATGCTCGTCGCTCCAATGGGTTTTTCCTGTCATTCCAAGCTATCGTACATTCCTTGATTCGTCGAAGGAACAGCTGTCTGTTTTCACTCTAGTCTACCTCCCATTTCGTCCGGAAAAGCATATATCTTTCAACAGCTCCAAAAATTCCAGATGATCATTTGCAGCGAAACCCAAACCTGCTGATGACTTCGGAGTTGATACACACCACTCAGTATTAAAAACGATCAATGTGCATGGATTCAGATCAACTTTTTGTTTGTTAATTGTATCGTATAAAATTTTGTAGCTTGACGCCTTGAGATATTAGACCTTTCTTTTGTTAAACAATTTTTTTTGTATGAAAATTAGGTTGAGGGGGGAATAAACCAGTCAAGTTAAATATCCCTGGAAAAAGTCGAATTTACCATTGATCAAACTACTAAATAGTGAGTACGGTGATTAGGAATACCACAGTAGGTATGAGACTCCTACAGCTCATACGGAGCCCAATAAGTTAGGGAATCAAACATTATCGTAATTCCTTCTCTCTACAAGGCTGTTTTCCATTCTCTCTAGAAACGCCACCCGTTTACAACGGCAGACTGTGAACCCATCAACCTGGAAGACTATACCCAATTCAGCAAAAGTGTTGCCAACATTTGCTGGAATTCAGGGCCGGACAGTTTGGCTTCGATACGGTGCGTCGATGGTTCGGTCTACGATGCCGATCATGTGATTTGTACCGTTTCGTTGGGTGTTCTTAAGGAAAAGTATGAGAGCATGTTTTCACCGGAACTTCCTGCTATTAAAAAGAATGCCATCCAAGGACTGACTCTGGGAACGGTGGACAAACTTATGCTGGAATTTAAGAAACCGTTTTGGCCAAAGGATTGGCAAGGCTTGAGTTTGTTGTGGAACAAGGAAGATTTGGAGGAAATTCGGAAATCACCCAACAGCTGGATAGAGGACGTTTTTGGATTCTACCCCGTCGACTATCAACCGAACGTGCTTTGCGGTTGGATATCCGGCAAGAGCGCACGCCGCATGGAAAGATGCAGCGAGGAGGACGTTCGGAAGTGCTGTCTGTATTTACTGAGAAAATTTATGAAAGATTCAACCATTCCAGAGCCAGTCTCCTTCAAACGGTCTCAATGGTACAGCAACCCGAACTTCCGTGGGTCGTACAGCTTCCGTTCGATGACAACGGATCTGCTGAATACTTCGGCGGAGCATTTAGCCTTACCGTTGACGAATGCTTGCGGTATCCCGATTGTACAGTTTGCTGGTGAAGCTACCCACAGCCATTTCTACTCGACGGTGCACGGAGCCATTGAGAGTGGATGGCGGGAGGCGGACAGGTTAATAGGACTGTACGAGAGGTATGTTGTTTCCAAATTATTTTTCGGCATGTTTTTGTGTGTGAGTGTGAACATTTTATCAGAATAAAATTGTGCAGTAGAACGCAGACTTTTAACGATCGATCAAACAATAAAAAATAAGAATATCTTTTATGAGCTTTAAAAATGTAGACATATTGACACAATCGAAAAAGGTTTGATCGATCTTTGTTCTATCGAAATACAACTATATTTTACACTGTAGTTAGTTTTCCTTAAGGTATCTAGTAATGATATCCGCATGATATATGGTTGAGTTCTTATGCGCTGTTTTCTCTTTATCTTTTTAATTGTAGGAAAGCACATCTTTAAAATGCCAAAATAAACTAAGACGAGTTTACCCCGTTTTTGTTTCTACTAAAAATCCAATATTCCAATAAAACAACGAGCTACAACTTCTATAAATGGAACACACTTTTATACTGAGATTGTTTTTACAAACTACACAACCCAACAATTGTTTTACCTTTGATGTTTTGATTGGATGCTATTTGGTATTTCTCCAACATTACTTTGTTTTATATTTGTTATATTAAGCCGTTTTCCGTTAAGATAAGACAATCAAAATGTTTTGCTTAAGCCATTTTTATACATCAATTTTAAATCATTCCTATCTGCTCCGGTTTTATTTGGTTTCTGAAAAGCTTTTGATAGCCATCAAATATTAACGTCTAACATCGTGTCAACAACTGAAATTTTATTTTAGAGTTCTTACTAACGACTTTGATAAAGGGCCAAAGGCGTACGTTGACGTATTGATACTTGGTGCCGGCATGTCAGGACTGGGTGCAGCCAAGGCCTTGCGGGAGTCGGGAAAGAGTTTTGCCCTGCTGGAGGCACAATCTTGCGCAGGTGGACGCATCAGAACGGTATCGATGAAGGGACTTGGAGACTTTCGGGGCCCGCGAGTAGATGCCGGTGCCCAATGGTTGCACGGAAAACAGAACGATTTGCACGATATAGCCAAGATGAACGGGTTATTGAGGGATGAGTTATCAGAGGAAGGTTTGGGACAGTACCTTAAGGATGATGGATATCGAATAGATGATTTTTTGGTGAAAAGGGTAGACTTTTTAGTTGGACAAATTTTAGAAGACTGCGAACAATTCGCTCAAAAAGATAGTGTTCGATTTCCTGCATCCGTAGAAGAGTTTCTTAGAAAAGAATTTGAAAAACGATCAAAAGACTTATTTACTGATGCGGAGTTACTATTAGCGCAGCAATTGCTGGATTGGCATATTCGGTTCCAGATCATAGATAACTCATGCATCAGTTTGTCGGACGTCTCGGCCAAACTCTGGGGAAGCTATTCCTTCAATGGAGAGAGTTGCCAAGCTCACATCAACATGAAACACGGTTTTCAGGCGTTGGTTGACTGTCTAAAAGAGGACATCGGACAGGAAAGGATAATCTACAACAAAGAAGTAACACAGATCCGGTGGAGAGATCTTGAATCACGCGTAACAGTCATTTGTTCCGATGGAACTAAATACATCTGCCAACACCTTATAGTAACGTTCTCCTTAGGAGTATTGAAGGTTTCCCTCAACAAACTTTTTCTGCCACCACTCCCCAAATCGTATCGAAGGCCAATCCTGAACATCGGCTTCGGTACTATTGATAAAATATTTCTTCAGTTCGATCAACCTTGGTGGGGCGAAGCCGAAGGAATACAACTGATATGGAAAGACAACTGCATGGACGAAAATGCCCACTGGACAAGATTTATTTCGGGGTTCGACGTTATGAGCCCTGGCCCCTCAAATACTCTTCTCGGTTGGGTTGGAAGCCATGGGGCGCTTGAAATGGAAAAGCTATCCGATGAACAGATCGTTGAGGACTGCCTTTTCATTTTGAAGAAATTTACCCGGAAAACTATCCCCAAACCGGTTAGTTTTTTCTGGTAAGTAGTTATAACACTGACCATGTGGTCAGTAGTTATAAGGTATAAGAGTTAAGTGTAGTTTAAAACATGTTTTTACCTTATCCGTTCCCAACAGCACCCGATGGCACTCCAATCCATTCATCCAAGGTTCCTACAGCTACACCTCGGTCAACTGTGACTACGAAACGCGTTATTTGGAAGCGCTAGGAGAGCCCCTAGCTTGTGATGCGTACCATCCGATAAGCGGGGAACGGATTAGCAGCCCCAGTAATAGTGATGGTCATAGTCAAGCTATCAAAAATGGCAAACTTGAAATATCGTCGTCTGCCACGATCAGATTCGCCGGGGAAGCATGCCACGAGCGATACTTTTCCACCGTCCATGGTGCGTTCCTGTCCGGGATGGAGCAGGCCCGGAAGTTGCTTGAAAACTAGTTTTTTGTTTGTTTCGGCAGTAAAACCAAAATTGTTTACGAAATCTTTTTAATTATTCATGAGAAATTTTCAATTGAGATTCGGAAACCTTGTTATTTTATTCAAGTATTCATTTGGTAAACCGTCTTGGAATTCAAAAATATGAAGTGTTTCTTTTGGAGTACTGTTCCTGTCTTTGGCAATAGTTGAACAACTTTTTATGTATACATACCTCTTAATCCAGGGTTTATTTAAAGTTGCTCATAACGATAAACTTGTAGGACATTCCTATTCACTAGCAACTTTTCTCATTTGCAAATTTAAAAATAAAAACTTTCGGTTCCGCCATTTTCCTACTCGGACCCTCTTTTTCAAATATTCCACTAACCAGCTCAACAGACATCTGTAGGCAGGTTGACAAACCAACTTTGGGCTCCTTCAAGAATTTTCAGTTGCTCAAATAAAAAAAAAACGAGCAAAAAAGTGTTCAGTACAGCCGTGATAGCGCAATCATCACAAAAGAGAAACGATTCGCATTCGCATTCACATTAGGTGTGTTCTACACCAGATGTATACAAATAATGCTCAAAAGTGTTAACACAGAGGCACACTCTAATTCTCCTTGACTCAGATTTGAAGGAAAACAATTCAAAATGCGCCAAAACTAGGACAACTCAAATTTTGATTAGAGCGGCACAACTCAAAACTGAATTGTAGGGGTTTTCGCGAATTCTGAGTTGTTTTTATTCAGGGTGGTTTAGGCTTGTTCATGGATCGACTGAATGAAAAAAAAATCAAAAATTCAAAAATTTTAAAGCCGTATTGAGGGGAATTTCTTATTTCAAAAAGAAAAAGACGATTGTGCGGTGTGTTTAGAAGATGTTTGCGTGCTTTTTTATCCGGTTGGTTTTGTTTTTAACACAAAAAAATTAGTGCCACCGGGCCATTTTACCGCATCCAGCCGGTGGAACTTCGTGCTGTTCCACTTGACAAGCTAGCCCGCCAGCACACTCTGTCTAATTTGACCTGATCTGAAAAGACAAGAAAAAATAAAACACAATATAGGTGAAAATTCACTTCAAAATTATGAGAAAATAATACCACTGACCATACTGACTGGACACTCGATTTCGTTTTTTGGATAATTTTTCCAACAGTACGCAATGTCGATTCCAGAGTGCGCATCGATCGATTTGAAGAAATGCTATCCCAGTTAAGAAATGCCACCCAACTTTCAAAATAAAACACGCAATTTCTACGATAAAATCGGGCTAAACAGGACCATTTTTCCTACAGGGCATTTTTTGTCAAATTTTTCAGGTTCGCCACCTGCCGTCGGTATTGCGAATCTGCAAAATCTAACAACAAAAAATTAGACAGAAAATGGTTGAATTTTTGTTCTAAGTGTCATGTCAGTGTGGTCAGTGATCCCAGTTAGGAAATGCCACCCAACTTTAAAAATAAAACACGCAATTTCTACGATAAAATCGGGCTTAACAGGACCATTTTTCCTACAGGGCATTTTTTGTCAAATTTTTCAGGTTCGCCACCTGCCGTCGGTATTGTGAACCTGCCAAAACTGACAACAAAAAATTATACAGAAAATGGTTGAAGTTTTGTTCTAACGGCGTGTTCGTAAATTGATTTTTTCTATCGAATTGATTTTTTCTATCGATGCTGGCGTTCGTAAATTAAACAAACTGTATGCAAAAGCATTGGGAGGTTATTTGACATCTACCAAAAAAATCGATGCATCACCCGAACAAATCAGTTTACGAACGCGCCGTAAGTGTCATGTCAGTGTGGTCAGTGCTTATTCCTTTAACATTTCAAATGAACGTGCATAGTGAATTAAATTGTCATAAACAAAAACCTAAAAAAAATAATTAGAATGAAATTCCCGCATAAATAAGGATTATAACCAAACGATTTCTTAAATAGTCAAATGACGATTTGATGAAGCGTAAAAAAACCTTTAGCAAACGATTATTCGAACTGTGAAATACATTGGTTGAATCGTGAATTCCAAATTCACAGTATTTTTAATATGTCGTTAGGTTATGTAATTGTTAATAACCGTTAAAACACTTGTATGGACGAACTGTACCACATGCAGTCCATGTATGGTTTAAAAACCGATTGCTGAAAAAGTATTTAGATCATCGGATTGTTATCGTTATAGTTTTTTCGAGGAGCTCTCATTCCTATACGCTTACGTCAATGGTTGTGTAACGATTTGACTTTACTTTATTCCAACATTATTCAAACCGTTTTAGGAATAGTTCGTGAAAAAAGCACGCACACACACGCAATATTTTTATGTATAAGGGTGATTTTCGGATCAAAATGGAAATTGTTTTCTAATTGCAACATTTTATTGAATATCATTTAATATAACCAACGCAGTCCTAACGCAGCGTTGAAAACGTATTTATTAACTGGAAGCTGCTTCTCTCGCAGGAATTCCAGGATGTTGGTTGCTCCTTATTGGCAGTAGCGCGAAATTAATCGCTGATAGGTGACCTGGTTCGGTTCAACGCCCTTGGGTTGCAGATCCGCCAGAAATTCCGTTGGCGAGAAGGAGTGCTCATTATCCAAATACACCCGAAGAAGGGCGTTGTAGTGGGAAATGTCCATTGCTACGTTCAAGCTGTTCTACGTTTTCCATATCTCCTGAACCAGAGCTATACGCACCTCGGGAAGCTCTTCTGGAACTAGGTTACCTGCAATGAGAAATCCAAAAATTTCTGCTAAGGTGATTCTTATGAAACCGCGTTTAACATACCGCAACAACGAATAACCAGTTAATATTGAGCGCTGGAAGCGAAACGGTTAATTCTCATTTCCTCTAGAACATCTTCCAGATCTCGGCCTGAAATTCTTCCAGGGCGTTTTACATCTTCATCCAGCCGCTTCAAAGATCGGTCTAGTTCCTGACTGGAACTAACGGAACGCTGAAAAGGAAAAATATTTACACTTTATTTTAAAAACTAGTACAATTAAACACACAGTAGAGAAATGTGCAGAAAAATCATTTACAGATAGAATCTGTTGCGTAACATGAACTTGTACATCACTGCACTGCGTACCGCAAACCGGCACCCACATCAATGGAGAAATTGTCCGAACTTACCTCACAGAACTGCCGCACAAACATTGCGACTGCTGAACAAAACTTAGTTCCGTCTCCCGGACTGTGTTGAAAACTAAGTTCCGCGCGAATCTGACGAAATAGCGCACAAATTTGCTGGACCGCAACCACACCGATTTTTTCGTGCTTCGTCTTCTTCTTCCTGCTTCACGTTTGTTGACAACCAAAAAATTAAACGTCTGCGTCAGTGGTGCCAGGTTCAATGTTTTATCAATACTTGTACCTACAGATATTGGGATGCGAAATTTAAAATATATAACTTTTAATATTATAATATTTTAGATGATCCTGGTTGATTATGGGTAGTAATTTAAGAATGTTTTAGAAACATCAATGAGTTATTGATGCAAATAAGAATGCTTGATTTCAAATAACCACTCGTTGTTTTACCTTATATAAGATGAAGAATAATGTGATTATGTAGGAAATTGTATTTGTTTGCGACTAATGTTGAATAAGGTTGCTTAAGACGCGTCCTATTCATACAAAAATAACAATTTAACTCTAATTGTTATTAAGTCCAGATGGATTCGCAAAAAACCTCGTTTAGTATGATGTATGTGCATATCTCCAAGATAAATTAATGTCTTCGAAACTCTACAGAGTCGTATCAGAACATACAAAAAAAATATAAGAGATATTCTCATAAGTACGCATTGATGTTTTGCAAAACTACCTGGCATCTCTGACCAGCGTTTCGCTCTTTTTTGACGCAAGTTTGTCATCAGTCATGAACGGTAGGGTTAACGGTTCGAGATCATTTTTACGATTACAGAAAAATTAAAGGAAATCGTTCATACCATTCTATCACCTTTACAGATATCATCACTTTTTCACATAAAGGTTCATGTTTCGTTTTTATCGTTCAAATTTTTCGTCGAAGTAAAGTTTAATAGAACAGCTACGTTTACACTGAAAATCACTTTTTCTGAAGCTGTAGATGAATCGTATATACTGTTTAAGATATAGTTTTTTAGTATGCGGGTTGGATTCAAATATTTATATTAAATATCACATCGGAGGTATTCAACAACCAACTGCTCAAATAAACTTGAGATAAAAGAGATGCAGTTTTTTTCAATTTTATGTCCCCTCAAATTGAAAAACTTTGCCTGTTGTCTGTGAACAACGCATTGAATTTATAGAGAATTTGTTTTCAAGTGGTGGTGCACCGGGGCACTACCGGTAGTGCACTTTTTGCTGTTTTCATGCTCGTTTTCACGAAGAGTAGCCCACTGGTAGTGCACCATAAAGTGGACGGTGGAACACTCTGAAAATATTCGGTGTTGCTTGCGCTCTCACCAATACTATCATGAATTTTGACAGCACGTGCTTCCCGATGTAAACAAATATCAGCTGGTTGGTTTATTTCTATACCGCAAAATTGCGTTTGAGCTTTTCTCTTTATTATCCCGAAGAACGGAAACTTGTTCCGGACTCAATACCAGTGCCGTTTCCAACAGAGGCGGAGAATTTCACCTGGATGGCACGTTCCAAAGCAAACAACGCTCCCAAGAAGAAATGTGCCCAGAAGGCTTGCTGCAATCGGTTCCAGGCGATGCCGAAAAAGAGCAGCAAATTCGAGTGCAAAAAGGCCAACCCAAAGATTTGGTGGAATCGCCCAAACCGAAAAGATTTCTTGTTCGGGAGGGTCCTATAAGTTGGTCTCCACAGCAAGAAGCGTTCAGCTGCATCGAAGCTACTCTGCTACAAGCCAGCTTCGAGCTGTGCCTTAGGGCGACGATGCTCGGTTGTGTAGGGTTCTATCTTTTATAAAGCGTGCATTGTCTGCGGTATAACATACCTTAGTATTTGACATACCTTGGACGTACAATATGAAGAGGGAGGGACTGACAGCACGGGAAGAGGACGAGATAGTCACGGACAGTCGAAGTGTGGATTATTTTAACGGTGTGGAAAATATTAAATAAAGTGTTGGACGGACACTAAAATTGGCGACGAGCGGGAGAACGAACCAGGAATAGTTGAGGTACGTTTTCCTTATAATTTTGTGCTGGTTGTCCAAAGAATTTGGTTGTTCTTGGAACAATTTGTTCTCGAAAAAACGAAAGCAAAAATGGCTGCCGAAAAGATGTGAATGTTTTGTAGCTAGAGAAGGGGGTAAAATGATGAAGAGAAAGAGAAATTAGTAGAGGATTGAGCGATAGTATGGTTATGTTCATGTTGACAATGTTGTTGTTTATCATATTGTTGTGTTTTGTGTTCAATTGGCCTGAGGGGGACGATACCTCAAATCGCCGGGCGGTATCATGATGGTTACTATTGCAGGCGGTTGCCCAGTGGGTGGATATGCCGAAAACTCGTAACGTTTTTCCAGGTTGGTTTGAGGAGTGTAATGATATGCAGGATTCGCGGAGAAATGTATTGCAATATATAGCATCAAACCGTGTAGCATGGCTCGGACTAGGAAAGGTTTTGTTTACTAGTAAATTTTGTGGTTGTTCGCTGTTTTTTTGTTGTTTTTGTCTACGCTAGAGAACGCATCTTGTTTCTCCTGATCCTCCTGGCAGATCGGCGATGTTCTGTTATTTTCTCCAATTGATTAGCTGTTTAGGAGACTATAGCGCTTAAATTTTGATTTTCTTCCTGTATTTTTTTTTGTGGAACTACAGAGGGACGTGTTTTAAATCTGATCAATTCTGAACCTTGTTTTCATTTGCGTTACTTGCCCAAGACGTAGCATGGTTTGTATTATTGGTGTTTACTTGGTTGATGCAACAGGAATGAGAGTTAATTAACATGTTTTTAGTTTTATTTTATCAAAATGGAGTGATTACTTCAGCTAAGTGATACGGAACGTTTAGTTTGGAGATTTTATGTGGATCGGTACTAAAGACAATATTCTGGGTTAGTTTGACGGGTCTTGCGAAGCTATGAGATCATAAAAAGCAGAAGCATAAATTAAATTATTCAAAAGGGCCCGATGATTCAATAACCGTTTCTGTGTAAAAAGCATCAAATCAGTTGAGTGTGTTAAAAAGAAGGAAACTACCAAATATATGATTTTAAAATTTTTAAAAATGAATTTTCAAGTTGCTGATAGTAGATCGATTTCTTTAAGAGAAGTTGGAATGATCGATTTGTATTTGGTCTTGGTACGTCGGTAGAAACACCGGAACGTGTTATTTCGCCTAAAAGTAGGATACGGCTTATTTTGGTAAGATTAAGGCCTTTTTGTTAGAAGAAGCAATATAAGTGAAGGGTGTGCTCTGCGAACAGAAAATGAGGTATTTGATATTGGAAGGGAATTCAACTCTAGTGCTGGGTGCCTAGAGTGGAGAGTCTGAACATTAGCAGGAGGCTATGTTCAACTCTAGTGCTGGGAGCCTAGAGTGGAGTGATAGAACATTAGCACGAGACTATGTTCGACTCTAGTGCTGGGAGCCTAGAGTGGAGTGATCGAACATTAGCTGGAGGCTATGTTCAACTCTAGTGCTGGGAGCCTAGAGTGGAGTGATGGAACATTAGCTGGAGGCTATGTTCAATTCTAGTGCTGAGAGCCTAGAGTGGAGTGATGGAACATAAGCAGGAGGCTATGTTCAACTCTAGTGCTGCGAGCCTAGAGAGGAGTGATGGAACATTAGCAGGAGGCTATGTTCGACTCTAGTGATGGGAGCCTAGAGTGGGGTGTTAAAACTTAGTAGGGAGCTAAGTATGATAATTCTAGAGCAGTGCGCCGAGAGATTAGATAAACTTGACATTGAGCTTAGTAGGGTTTATATAATGTATAACAGACATAACTTTTAAAGTTGCAGTCAGCTACGGATGACTCTAGCGCAGGGAGCACAGATATGAGAGTTAGACTAAGCAGAGAGCCCAGCTAAGTAAGTTTGAAGCAGGTGTGACGATAGCATTGAGCTTTATCTCTGGGAATGGGAGCAAAGAGATGAATGTAAGACTTAGCAAGGAGCTAAATAGAGCTTGGTTTTAAATTAGTAAAACTAGGAAAGTTTGTAAATTGTAGAGCCTCGGTTTGAGAACTATTATTTAGTCGAATTGGCCCGAAGTGAAGCAGAAAATAAAATAAAAAAAAAAAGATTTGTAAAATGTTGCACAGAAATGCTCCAAAACGAAGTATTTGATAATTACAGCAAAATAAGTAAAGCGCTGTAATGAGCAGTGCTACCTAGCGTTGTGTGCATTATATTTGATTCGTGGGGTCCAACATTGGACCCGGAGAAGAAAATAAAGAAAGTAGCGAAAGATGCTGTGATGGAAGTTAGATTGTTAATTAGGCGAATGATCAGATCAAAGAGGCGATAAAATTAATCAAAATATTTAATAACAATGTACAATTCTTCATCTTTTGAAACGTTCTGTCCTATTGTAAATTATAGATAGTTGCTAGTGGGTAAGAGTTACGAAGATCTCAAAAAAAATTGAGAAAATAGAAATGTCAAGTTCCCAGACTTCAAATATGAAATGTGGAGTTATAGTTGAATGAAATTGAGTTTAATTTTGTCATAAATAGAAATGTTATTGTGAAATATTTGCTATATTTCAGCTATCAGAATTTCAAGAAACGAGAGAGAAACTTCATTCATTAAATTTAATTTAATATATAAATCCCCATGGATGGTATTTATGATTGAATTCTATGGAATATCTGACCAAAAAGTTCAGTTAATGACAGTGAATTTGTAGTTTAATTAGAATATGATCAGAATGGTGGTAGGGAATGAGCTGGAGAATCGAAAGATCGTTCATTGTTAACCTGTATCTGATCAAATGTCAAATCAATGAACACCTTTTTTACGGGTTTGAAAGTAAAGTTAAAGATAAACATATTAGGAAAATGTTAAGGATAAAATAATAAGATAAGTTTTGGAAACGAATGACCAAGATAGACTTCTCCACTTATTATTTCTATGGGTAAACAAAATTTTTTTTAACGTTGATTTTTATTTAACAAATGAAGGCTTTTGAATTATGAAAAAGGGGAGAGGTAGCAAGAGATAGTACGTCGATCATTAAAGGATAGATAGTTGTAGCAGTAAGGTGGATGTTGAAAGATGTTGTAGGCCATGTGAAACGTCTAGGAGGACTCACGGTAATCTCTACTCGAAACAAGTCATCAAGGATGCGTATCAATGTAACCATAAGGTTTTTAGAATTTGAATAGAGCTCTGGATTTCCCGAATTTAGGAATATGAACCGAATCAGTTAACGGAGTAGCGATCATGATAAAAACTGATTTGTACAAGTTTGTGTGTAAAGTCAAACCGATTGACTTGCTGATGTATTTATTCCGCTTTTTATTTTTTATTTAATGAAAAGTAGGGATGTAGGGTTCTATCTTTTATAAAGCGTGCATTGTCTGCGGTATAACATACCTTAGTATTTGACATACCTTGGACGTACAATATGAAGAGGGAGGGACTGACAGCACGGGAAGAGGACGAGATAGTCACGGACAGTCGAAGTGTGGATTATTTTAACGGTGTGGAAAATATTAAATAAAGTGTTGGACGGACACTAAAGGTTGCGCCAAGTCCCAGATTTCCACCCGTTGCCCTTCAAAAACGGTAGTTCGAGACTACACCCGCATTGGGAGCTTGAATTTTGTTCGTTTCGGTCTGTTAGCAAAACTTTCTCCCCCGACTTCCGCGATCCGAGTTCGCCATTTTGACTTCCAAGAATTTTTTTTTTGTCATCTGAAAACGGAAATAGGTACTCGAACGAAGATGAGATTTGCGAGGAATAAACGTTCAAAATACCGGAACCTTCAAGCTGGGGTAACTGCAGTCTAGCAGCAGCAGCAAGAATAGACCGCCCAGAATCAGCCGGTATTGCAGTTATCATCAGAGCCAGAGGAGAATCTACCAAGCAAAATAAATCTGAAATCTTCACAATTCAACACAATATATAAATTCATGCTAAAATTTTCATATTATTTAAAAGACAATGATCAACTAAAATAAATTTCATTTCAATTTTCGAAGTCAAACGAAAACAAATACCAGCTGTAATGGATTTTTGACAGCTTGATGTTTTCTGTTGACACTGCCGATTTCACGTACACCAACAAAGGTGGGTGCAAAACTCGATTCATGCTCGTTTTCAGCTTGGAAGGTGCAACACTTTCGGGTGGTGAAAACAAATACGGTATTAGTTAATGTCCTTTTAACGACCAAACTGCCCTCAGGCGGCAGGAAATAGCACCATACGAGTAAAATAAAAAACCTCATGGCAACACTGCCACAAACTTCAAAAACGTAAAACGCGAGTGTGTGCGTGCAGCCGCCATCTCGTCCGTCGCGCTCGGTAAAAGTGAAATTACAACAATCGTGCGAGTTCGGTCGGGTGCGGGAGTGTTTCAATAGTTTTTTGCGAAAAAGTGCATTTAATTGGTGAATTTCACGATCGAAATGCAGTGAAGATTGCTGCCGCCTTAACCGTGAGTATATTGTGCATAAAATTGATTCGTTTCCGGTCGGAACTACACGAGAAAATCGCTGCGTAAGTTTGTCGCTACGATATCATCAGTGATGTGAATTTCAATCGGGGTTTTTTCGTTCCGCAATATGGTGGACGAAAACCTGGATTGATTGAGGAGAAATTTTTCATTCCGCTTACGGGTGGGGAGCAACGCTTGTTTGGCTCACAAATAAAATCGAAGATTTCATTATCTACAATTGAAGTGCTATGATCCACGTATTTACGTGAGTTTTGATGTGAGATAGATTTTCATTTTGGGAACACCCATCATAACCTCTTACAAGCTTGGAAACCCCCTTTTGGAAGTATCACAATTTGGGGATACGCACTAGAAAACATGTAAGTAGAATTCCGATTATATAATTGCTTATCAGTCTGTGGGAACTACCCATTATGTTTCATTGTCTTTTTATGCTTTGTATGTTATTGGAGGTAAGCGCATTACGCGTATCAATTTTTAATAGGATCTTATCACCAAGGCAAGCTAACACATAAAAAGTATAGAGTTGTTCTGGGTGCTTTATACAGTAGAGTGAAGTAAATGTAATTATTGTAATTGTTCTTTTTGATTGACCGTCAGCCCATGGATATAAAATCATAGCTAATGTCAAGGAAATACAATTTCACGGTCACAAGTGAATGAATTAATTGAAATCTGCCCAATCAAGCACTAAGCAATTATTCTGAAGACAAAGCTTACTGAAGAAATGATAGTCTTTGTCTGTCTGAAGTCATACAAAGTAATCGGGATAAAACAAGCTTGAAAAATGTACGCAGAATAACAAAAATAAATTTCATAACTTGCGGTCTTGCGACAGAGAAGCTTTTATTAGAAAAAAAATACATTGACAAATTGAAAACAACATGTTTCGATGCGATCTTGTAACATTATTTGATTTTATGCAACATTAAAATGAACACTAGAACGGTAGAAATTTGTAAAACTAAAACTTGATAAATCGTACGGGCCCTGACCTAAGCGTAACTTAAACAAGGATCAGATCTTTGGTGGCTTTTCATGGTTTTGCGAACTTTTAAAGCTATGTACTATGCTGAATTTATTTCGATTCAACCAGCCTCATAGTTCGAAAAGCCCCATTCATCGACAAACATCTATACAAATCGTTTGCGTTGAGTCTATCTGATTCGACCTTTGTGTATAGTTTTTTTTTCAAACTACCTTCTCTTTTTTCTCTCTCTTGTTTTCTGTTTTGTGTTTTCCCTCTATTTCCCACAAAATATGTACTTTTTGTACTGGGCCCTTAAAATCGATCAGAATGATCATTTTTGTATGCTTTGTTCAAACTTATTTCTATAAGTATTGTAGGGTCTACTTAAACCATGCATTGGACCCTAACGCTTGAAATTCGAAACAATGTCGTTAGTTTTTCAGAACGACACGA
Organism: Uranotaenia lowii; assembly: GCF_029784155.1. NCBI lineage: Eukaryota > Metazoa > Arthropoda > Insecta > Diptera > Culicidae > Uranotaenia > Uranotaenia lowii. The sequence continues at coordinate 316,839,002 of NC_073692.1, forward strand.
AACGGCGCCACGGCACTCGAAGGATGATGCCAATTCTCATAAAATTTCAACCAACATTTTAAGTTCTATATCATTTTATTTTAGAATAGCAGCACTAAATCAATCCTGAAAGATGTCGGTTCACTACAAATTTAAGAGTGCCCTCGATTTCGACACCATCACCTTCGATGGGTTACACATTTCGGTGGCAGATTTGAAGAAAGCCATCATCCACCAGAAACGGCTGGGGAAGACGATGGACTTCGATTTGCAGATCACCAATGCCCAAACCAAGGAAGGTAAGTTGGAAATTGAAAAAATTGATCTTGAGTATCCGTGATGCAATTTCTGTTTATTGTCGATTCCAGAATATGGCGAAGATTCAACGCTCATCCCTAAGAACACATCTCTAACCATCGCTCGGATACCGCTGAAGAATGCCCCGAAGAAGAATTGGGAACCGAAGGGTGGAATACCCAGCATTGCTTCTGGCGAGGTGGTTTCGTCCTCGTCCCGTAAGGGGGTAATCCATGAGTCGGCGGCATCGGTCGTTCAGGCCAACGTCGATCTGTCTACTATGACCGGAACCGAAGAAGATAAAATCCAAGAGATGATGTTCCAGAGCACAGCCGAGTACGATCCTACCAAGTAAGAGCGTTTTTTTCTGGTTTTATCAATCCATTAATACCCACTTGTGTATGGTCCATCATATCCATTTGAAAAATAGAAAAGATTTTGCTCTTAAAATTACATCGAAACATTTTATTAATACTTTCCTATCCACACTGTGTTAATGCTTTCCTTTGGAACAGATTTAAGCAAAGGTATATTATTCAATCCATTCAAATTACGTTATTGTGAAAATATGTTAAAACTCAATCAAAATTAGCTTCAGAAATTTATTCGAAAAATAAAAACAATTATATTTACCTCACATAACTTTAGGAAACAACTAGGTATAGGTACATTTAATGAAAGTTTACCTACATTACCGTTACCTGTTCGTTGACTGATCCAACTGGGACTAATTTGTGTTTTCTAATTCCTCATAGCTATCAAAAGATTCGTGGTGCCTCTCAAACTGGCGAAGTACCGGCCAGCTACAAGTGTTATCGCTGTAATAAACCAGGGCATTGGATCAAAAATTGCCCTCTAGGACCTTTGGTAAGTAACCGATAAATTGCAAATGAGAATTTCTTTTATAATTCTGTTTCCTTCCTGCCAACAGCCGAAAGAGCTCCTGGAAACGAAACGAGTTTCTGGCATTCCCCGTTCATTCATCGAGCGAGACAAGGACCCGGAAAACAATCCAGTGGTACAGATTCCGCAGATGCCGCCAGAAGAGAAGCAAACCATCCCGGAGGATCTGATATGTGGGATTTGCAAGGATCTGTTCACCGATGCGGTGATGATTCCCTGCTGCGGTAGTTCGTTTTGTGACGAATGCGTTCGTACCGCGCTGCTCGAGTCGGAAGACAACGAGTGTCCGGATTGCAAAGAGAAGGGCTCCTCACCCGGGTCCCTGATCCCCAATCGATTCCTGCGCAATTCGGTCAACGCATTCCGCAACGAAACCGGATACATTAAAACAGCTAAGAAAGGTAAAGGAAGCCGATGGTAGTTTTATGAAGTGATCGAAGGTTTAAAATTGGAATGTTTTTTTTATCAGCGGCTTCATCCAACAAGCAACAAAAACCAACGGAGTCGAGTGAAGCAGCTTCTGTGTCTGTGGGAAGCGCTATAACAACCGTTTCTTCGACATCGCAAATCGATGAGGAGAACGCGTCGGAAGAGCATCATCAGCAACATCAGAAGGCAGCGGAAGATGAGAAAGATGAATCAAACGATCAAAGTGACAATCTACACGAGAGTTACGAGGAAGTGTCTCAGCATGGCGATATTGGCTCACCGGGTGCAGAGGAAAAAGGTAAGATTTGTTGTCCTCGGCTTGATGGTGAAATGAAATGTTTTGGTTGTTTGTATTTTAAAAAATTTTTATTTCTAGTTTTTGATAATGAATCCGATTATGAGGATAACATAACGGTTACGGTCCCGCCTGCTACAGTGCAGAGACGAGGGGCTCTCTGGGGCCATTTTAATGGACATCCGCTTCCTCCGTATCACTACCGGCACGATACTCCCCCGACGGGAAGTGGTGGTCACAGGGAACATGATCGACATCCGTACGGCAGCCGTGATGGTCACGATGGTGGTCGAGAAGGCCGCGATGGTCGAGAAGGGCGCGAAGGAGGACGAGATGGTCGCGATGGAGGACGAGATGGTCGCGAGGGTAGAGATGGACGAGAAGGAAGAGATGGCCGTGGTGACGGTCGAGATGGCCGAGAAGGTCGTGAAGGAGGTAATATAAGCGGGGGAGCCCGCGATCATGAGCGTTCGCATGAAGAACCAGGAGATCGTACTCCGAAAACGGAGGACAAAGAAAACTATGCTACTGGAGCTCCACCGAATCGAGAGGCTGCAAAACACGAGTACGAGCAACGTTCCCCCGAGTATCACCCTAACAGGGAACCTCGTGGCGGCATGCTCCCTTTGCCTACACATACTCATCATCCACCGCAACAACAGCCATTGGCACCGATGCAACCGCATCCAGGATATATGGGACAGCCACATCCAGCTCCTGCAGGACACTACCCAGGGCCAATTCCGCATGGAGCTCCGCCTCATCCGTACCCCGGAGGCTACGGAATGCAACCAGGCTTTCATCAACAGCGTCCATACGAACACCATGGCGGCATGTATCATGGTGAACGGCCTAGAATGATGTATCCGCCTCGAGGTGGATATCAACCTCATCCGCCGCACATGAGACCACGTCACATGCCCCCAATGGGTCCTGGAGGCTATCCTGGAATGCCGAATGTTGGGCATGGGTAAGCTACTATTGCAAATCTTTAAATCCTATGTATAAATTGTTAATTTCTTATACAGATTTCCGCCTCGTGTCATCGATGATCCCCTTAAAGAGTTTAACCGAATCATGCGTGAAAAAGAACGTCGAAAGGAACAAGAAGCCAAGGCAGCAGCTAATCGACACAGATCACCACATGGAGGAGATCGCGGTCGCCGCTCTCGCTCCTTCGATAACTCTGGTAGCAACTCCAGTAGCAACCGACGGGGACGTTCCCCGGAACGAGACAGACGACGTTCACCAAGGGCTCGATCGCCAGATCGTCGTCGTTCACCGGAAGAAAAACACACAGATGAACGGCACGGTGAACGTGACCGTGGAGAAAGGGGCCGGGAACGCGGCGACAGAGACCGGGATAGGGAACGTGATCGAGCTGGTGGTGAGGCTAACGCAGGACGGCGTCGCAACCGTTCCAGCTCTTACAGTACTAGTGGCTCAAGGTTAGTTTGATCTTTTGTTTTTTTTGTTTTAAACAATTCTAATATTCTTCCTTGTTTAACACAGATCAAAGTCACGATCGCCAGTAACGAAAAGGGGCAAGTCGCCGAAACGACGCGGCTCGCGTAGTCCTTATAGAGAGCGGCGAGGTAGTCGTTCCCGGTCAAAATCATTCGAAGATCGACGGTAAGTTTTCAAGTTTCCTCTTTAACAGATATCAATCTTACAACTAACCAATAGTGTTAACACTTCTCACAGACACGGCAAACACAGCAAAGATCGACGCGAAGATCGTCGAGATGATCATCGCGGCGGTGGTGATTTCAAAGACCGTGAACGATCTCCCGGATACGGAGGGCATTATTCAAGGTAAATTTGTTTACCAAAGTTTTACAATCTTAATGATACCATTCAGACAAAAAAAAAACTGAAATCAACTTTCCTGTTTTGCCTTTCAGCGGATACCGAGGTCGCGGGGGAGGCTATCGTGGCGGGTCCCGTGGCGGTGGTCGAGGTGGTAACCGGGGAGGTGACCAATCCGGCTACCAGTCGTCTCACTATCCGCGCTCCGGTTACGACCGCGGTGCTTCTGGTGTTCCGCCGCAAATGGCCTCGGCGCCGCAGCTCGATCAGTACGGACATCCCATGGTTGCTGCTGGTGGCCCGAACGACTATCATCAACATCATCATGATCCCACGGCAGTGGGCGCTGCAGCTGTCGGTCATCACGGAGCGGTTCCGCAGGCTGGACATTATGGGCCCCCGTCACAACAGTCACTTCCGCCGAATGTTGTGCCGGTCCCAAGCAGGTACTGTGCTCTACTATTCTCCTTTGTCTGTTTTTACATTTATCTATTGTCTACCGTTACTGTTAAGAGTATGTGGGTCAATCGATTGCGGGGGGTTATTGATGAACTGGTTAAACCGATTCATGAAAAGCAAATACTACGGCTTCGAGTCGTTTTATTGCTCTAGTCTGATGACAAATGTGTATTTTTTTAACGGTTACCACCCAACTGTAAGAATGCAAAACTATAAATATGATTATAAAATTATAGTTGGGATCATTAAACCTTTTTGAATACCTTTTTGAATAAGAAATATTAGTGTTCAGCCATACGAATGGTATGAACATGCATTCATGTGATGTGCGCATGATTATTTATTGAAAATTTTTTATTTTTAGTTATAAGTAGAAAGAATTGTAATCGAAAAATTATTACGTCGTCGCTTTACAAAATTTATTTTGTCAGATAGGAGCATTCCTTTTTCAATTTTTAATTTATGATTATTTCAACATAAAAATGTTTGAGTAAACGCTTCCGAGTTAAAAAAAATATAAATTAAAAAAAAAAAGATTTCAAATATATTTGAAAGCGTAATCCAAATTAAAAAAAATCATCTTTGTATGTTTCCAACCTTCTCAAAATATTAATTTAAGGCGTTTTTCAAATATTGATTCAATCACCTAATCAATGAATTTTGTTTTCATTTTCCATTTATTACATTATTCTGCTCCGATCTTTTATATTCATTAAAATATTTGAAACTGACATAATTGTACAACGACATTTTCGTATATAATTTTTCGAAAAGACTGATTTATTGTAAAAATTTAAACTTCCAAATTGTGATACATATCTGTTGTTGTTATTATATCTTTGAATATTGTAAAACGTTTTGTTTGTTAATGTTATAAATCACGTGATCAAGTCATTTTCAAAATATTGTTCAAGCCTAAAGGGCGAACTTTCACTTATAGATAATAGATAATAAAGTAAAGTTTTATATCCGCCTCACGACAAAATGAAGAATAGCTTAGCTTAGCTTAGCTTGATTTCCGCCTCACGACAAAATGAAGATTGTTGATAAACAATAACCGATCTTAAACTGTTAGCTTGTTCTTTAATAATCCAATACATGCTCAAAAAGAAATGTCGCAATATTACAAAGCTACATCATGCCATTCAAAGACCGTATTCGGAAAAGGAAACATACTGCCTCCTATTCATATGAGTCCCTTGTGTAGAAAATGCAACGGAAACGTTTTGTTATGCGAATACTTTGTACTAGCCAATTCATTTGGAGTGGCATTTTCTTCAAAATATTATTATTATTATTATTTGCCATTTTTTAACTATCCTAGGCTAGGCTAAGCTATTATAGGTACATTAAAAAATTAGTAATACCGTAGTATTGCCAATTTTAGTAAAGGTGTTATGCTTCCAGACATTTCGTTCGAACCTCTTAAGCCCTTAACCCGAATAAACAAAAGATAAGCTTGTTGTTCATCAAAATATTACTTTCGAACCGTAACAAAATTGTGAAGAATTATTGAAAAAAAAAAAGAAATTTATGGAATCTATCCCTAGAATTGAGCTTTAATTTTCACCATGAGAAATTGAATTGGAACCGATTTTGATTATGTGCGATTTTATGTAGCGTGGAGTAAATTAGTATAAAAAACGAGGTAATAAAAAAATCAGTGACGTTCAATACATCTTTTATCTAAAAATTCTTAAATTTGTCAAATAAAATATCAATTATTTAACATATTCAGTTTGTCGACTTGAATTAGATACAATAACCCATCTACGAGTTAAATTTATATAATTAGTTATAAGAAACAAAAAGGTTGATATAACGAGTGAAATCATCGCAAATTTCAGCTGGAATACCAAATAAATTGTAAACAATCTATTGTCAAAAACAGGTTTCATGTTTGTAAAATGTCGCAGTAAGTTATAACAGTTTTTAATTTTTCGTGAGAGGTGGCAGAAATCGCGAATTATAACATATGACAAACAAGACGTTGTTCAAACCAAAGAACCAACTCTACCGAGAGAATCTGATTTCTATTGCTCTTAAACGCACGAAAAGTAGAATGTATGTACCTGAAATTTAAATTTTAATGAAGTGAAATATGTCTAAACTGAACATCTGTTTTAAAATTGTATCGTTCAGGTAACGATTGATAATGATGTAAAAGCTCTTTTCATTTTGAATGGATCTTGAAACTCAACTGATTAAATTGTGATAAAAACGTGATTTTTTTTTCAAAAAAAAAGTAATCTACAAAAACGATGTACAAATGCTAAGCTAAGTACAATTTGTGAAAACCTAAAATCGTAAACATATCGATTGCTGTTATCTGTTGTAAACCCTCGGACATCGCTGTTCCCGTTGTTGATGAGAAAACTTTTGGCGGATATGGAAAAAAATGCTTCACCGACCTGAGATTATATTATAACCAAACTAAAAGGAAAGGAGCCTATCCGGATCTTCAGAACGTTGGAATATTATTGAATATTGATTACAGTGCCAAACAATCTGTGATAAACATATTCATTTTTGTAAGATCATTTGTGTCTGAAGCACTCTGTATTCCACACAAAAGAAAATCAGCAATAAACGTGCCGAAATTCGAGCAATTTTTATTGAAAGTTTACTAATTTTGCAACTGTTTGTACTGCTGCATACATACATGATTAGAAATTGGCAGCTAAAAACTTACCAACGACGATGTTCAGGAAACCAACCGGAAGCCGAGCGAGCCGGATCACAGCTGGAGAGCGTCACAACCATCGTGGGACCAAGATCTTCGAGGAGCAGTTTTGTGCAAGTTGAATTCGACAATCCAATCTTTGTAATTTTTTTTGTATTAAAAATTTTACTTTCAAAATAAGTATGTTCCAGTTCTTCTAAATTAAATCTGATCTAATCTAGTGCGGATTCAACTTGCACAATAATCACTACAACCGGCTGCTGGAGTACCGATCGTCACTCGTCGCTGCTTGCTGCTATCCGAAAACATTCCCTTAATATCATTCACTCTTTGATGGTTCCGAAAATTTCGAAAGATTCCTTTATTTTTAAACAACAGCGCGTATTTTTTTAATTTTATCCTAAGGATTTTAACATCTGGCTATAGCATAAAATGCTATTGAATTAATGGGATCGATATGGATTACACTTTTTTCAGCTTGTAAGATTTTCTTTATGCATCATGGATAATTGTGGAAATTTATATTCAAGTAAATCCGTCTTTTTGTATTTTCCAATCTATGTTTTTTAAAGACATTTGGAAAAATTAAAATCCAGGTTATTAAAATTTTTTTTTACCATACAGTTTCGTTCTTATAAGTATGGAGATTGGCTCTAAAAAATATATTGCTGATATGATTAAAATTAAATCTCTGCAGTCGTTGTAAAAAGTACTAAGTTGAGTATTTCGAATTGAAGCTTCGAAACGTGGACAGCAAAATTAAACGTGTTCATTCCATTTGACGGTACTTAAAAATCTTCAAGACAAATAGACAAATGACACATTCCACGCGCTTGTACCGCTCAAAAGTGATTTTTATCCGTTCGCGTATCAAAAAATCTCAAAATTGTCTATAATTTTGAAAATTCAAATCACACGAAACCAACGAAAAAAGAGAAAAAAGTTTTTTTTACACATGTGTTAGATGATTTTGAAAATCAGTTTTTTTGTTGAAAAAAGTGGTGTTTTTGACAACTTTTACAAAATCATTAATTTTAATGTATGGATGGTTTTTTTTTTGGAAATATTTTTAGTATGTTCAGAAGCCAAAAAACACGGCTTCATTTTGTAGAAAAAAGAATTTTTTTATATCCAATATAGTTGGTTTGAAAAGCGAACAAAAACAGTCGCAAATGAGTGAATTCACGTCACAAAAAAAGGGAAGTTTTTAATTTTACGAGAAAACTCTGACTTTTTTTTAAATAAAAAAATGAGATTTTCTTCAAAAATGATAAGACGATTCTGAAACACTAAAATTTATAGAATTTGGTCGGAATCTAGCTGAGTTGCAACAGCGCGAATGAGTGAATTCACGTCACAAAATTTGATTTTTCGTTAAATTGTACATGAAAATGTGCTCTGAAAGCTGTTTTGACCCTCCAGATGGTCGGATTTTGACAAATCGAGCATAATTTAGTTGATTTTTTTTGATAAGTTCATTATTTTCAAATAAAAATGCAAAAAGATTGAAAAAAAAAATTAAAAAATTTTTTTGATGAATCTTTAAATAAAGACAGTAGTTACCTATTTTAACATATGATCCCTCAATATGTTGCTTTTCAAGTGCCAATCAAAATAAGGAAAAAAATAGGTGCAGATACTAAAAAATTATGATTGTAAAAGTCGGAACAACAAAATATCGTTTTTGAAAGTCTACATAAAATTTGAAGACTCCAAACAATGGTTCAGTATAGCCAAAGTATAACTTTATATTTCGTGACGTGAATTCAGTCAACTACCCTGTTCTTATTGAACTGAGTGAATTCACGTCACAACTTCAAATCAGCATAACTTCGTTCGTTGTTGTTCAATCGAGAAGCTCTGTACAGCAAATTGTGGGTCATTATTTTCTTTACAACTCATTCGAAGACACCGATATTCTATTTCCACAGAGAGAACAGGAATTCAAGGATGTATGTACTAAAGTCCGAAATGGTAAATTCTAGCGTGAATTCACGTCACAAAAGTAATTAGTCACAACAAAAACAACTTAAATTTTAAAATGACCAAATTGTATTCATTTTGAAGGAAATTCAATTTGCGACCGTTTGCTACAATTTTTTTCATTTTCAAGTAAATTGGTTGACTTCTAGATCGATAACAGTGCAGAAAAGTCCGGAAAAGCGATTTCACGTCACGGTGGAATGTGTCAAATACATTTCATTTGTACACTTAATCGGCTCGTATGTTTTCATCCCCGAAACCAAAAAAAGGCAGTTGGAGCCAGAAGCGATTATTTTTTTGTCTTCCTGGACACAGTTTATGTGGCTTTGTGAAAATTTCACCTTTGGCAATTTTTTCCTCGCCTTAGAATTTCTGTGTTACAATAGGTTGGAGCAGAGGTGAGCAACCTTTTAAAGCAACGGGCCAATTTGAATTTGAAATATTTTCGGCGTTTGCACTCAAAATAATATTTATTAATAATTAGCAGAGTTTAAGGTTATTTTATAACGACAAATTATTGACGAAAACATTACTGAAAGAGGGAAAATGGGACGAGTTCATGCGTTTGAAGAAAACAAAACTTTAACACCTTTTTTTAAATACAAGGTTGATAATATCAACCGAAATTGAATAGGTACATCACTAAGTCTTGATTAAACTGGAAACATGTAATTTTTTTTAAACGATTTGTTTTTTTCTCGAATATTCATTCTTACAATTAGAAACATCGTTTGCTTCCTATTTTTATAAGAAACGAAAAATTTACATGTGCTATCTACACAGCAAATTTTATTTTGCTGGAAACCAGCAAAATTTTGCTGTTTTTGTCCCGTCGGGTTTCCAGCAAAATTTCCAGCAATTTTGATTGCTGGAAAATCCAGCAATCTAAATTACTGGAATTCCAGCAATCTCAGTTACTGGAAACCAGCTACCTCAATTGCTGGAAATCAGCATTTTTTTTAAACTCCATCAGATTTTTTTAGATTTCAAATTGAATTTCAATTTTAAACCCCCGTGGTAGTCATATTTATAAAAAGCAATATTTATTCTTGAGCAATATTTATTCAAATTTTTATAACCAAATTAATTAATATCTGCCAGTGAGTTGACCGCTGTTCGCCAGATATTGTTATCATGCTTCATCTGAAATAAAAATAATTAGTTTCTTTATCGATTTTTTTTTGTTTTTTCGAAAAAAAAAATTACCTTTGGTTTAAATGCTTCATCGCTGGAAATATGGAGACAAACACATTTCGCGCGCGACGAAAAAAAATGAGCAAAAACAAAAACAAATTCGAGTTTGACAGATCGATTGCTGGTTTTTTCAGAAATGAAGATCAAGTGCTGGAAAAATCAGCAAGATGGAGAATGTTTGCTAGTTTACAACCAAAAATTGGATTTCTAGGCTTTTCAGCATTTTTTTTTTGCTGGAGGAAATCGAGGCAAAATTGATTTAAACTTTTAGTAGGGGATAGTGGGGTATTGTGGGCCATGGGGAAACGTGGGCCACTTTTAATATCTCAGATGCGTGTTGAGATAAAAATCTCAAACCAACTGTCATCGTCGTCGCTTTGCGTGAGCATATATTCCTATATGTTGTTGACTGAAATACGCATCATATGCTTCTTTTATTTATCAAGCTAAAAAAAGTTAGAAAATTTTTCTTACATAATTAAAATTACACCTGCTAATTCCATCGATGGGGAACCTAAAGTGCATAATAAAAATATGCTCATACGTTTATGATCTTAGTTTTGTCATGATCTTGGTCACGTGGGAAAGGAATTTTTGGTGAAACATCAATAAGTCACACAAACGCAACCAATTTGCAAATCATAGCTTGTGGGGAATCATGGGCCACTCATCTTGAATCACCTATATTTTTATGTTTTTATACACATTCAGAACTTAAAATACGTTTTACCTATCTGCAAAGTTTTCTTATGCCAAATGAAGAGTTATGAAAAGTATTTTGTCCATCCTATATAAGAAATTTTGAAAAAACGTTCGCGAGCCAGGTTTTGGAATCTATGCGATCATACACAGTTCTCTTTTTAATTCATCATCTGAAATTGCTTTTAAATATCGAAATGAATTAGGAAATCACAGTTTTGGGTCAACTCATAAGCTTTGCATGTTATTTGGTCAATTTGGATTTGGTGGCCCACGAAATTGAAATTTAGCTAAAAATAATAACAACACCAAAAATGCACAAAAATCCGGTGGGTCATTAAAAAAATTTCAAAATTATGTAACTCCATGTTTTGTAGAAAAAAATTTAAAAAATAAAGCATTTCAAAAAAATTGAAATTTCGCTTTAAAGTTGCTACTTGTGATCATTTTTTAAAACTTTTCATAGATTAACTAAAAAATCATGATCGATTCAGAAAAGATGATTGAAAAAATAAGAATAAGTGAAAGGTTTATAAACTTTAAAATGCATAACAGATAGTTTAATATTTCGAGCACTAAATATTTTTCCGCTGCTAATTAAAATACTGAGTCCTGACAAAGACAATAGCTCAAAAATCAGTTTTTCATAATAAAAATTGATGAATATTTTGTTTTCAGAAAACTAAAATTCAGAATTGAAAAAAAAAACACAAACTTATTAAAAATTTCTTAAAAAATTAAAATCGTTCTCTCACAATTTATTCGAAAATTTCTTAAAACTATACAATAAAATTCGAGGAAGTTTTTTAAAAATGATGCCTTTTATTAATTTCGAATTTCCTGAAGTTTCTATATTTTTACACAGATTTTGTCAATCGAAAATTACCGAGTTCGGTAATTTTTTTACCGAAATCCTAACATGTGTAAATCGTTAAACTGTTCGGTAATTTTTTCGGTAAAAAATAAACCAACATCGGTAAATCGATTCTTCATTTACCGAAATTCGTTTATTTTTTACCGAAAAAATTACCGAACAGTATAACGATTTACACATGTTAGGATTTCGGTAAAAAAATTACCGAACTCGGTAATTTTCGTTTACTGTGTAGTTTTGGTGATAGAGAGTTTATAAGTTTAAAAATGAATAAGTGTTGAGTGAAATCAATAATTGATATCTAATGAACGGAAACTGGCTTTGAATTCGATTACTTCATTTGACTAAGAAGGAAAAATATTTTGATTATGATGATGATGAATAATCTAAAAATAATAATAAATTAAACAGTTTTAAAATTCGTCAAATATCATAACAATACCAAGGTTTCATTTAATTAAACTTATTTGTTGAAGCCTGCTGAACTATTTTATTTTTGCTTTATAAATATCCAAAATTTAAATTTTGCAGAAACTTTTTTTTTAAATTTGTTGAAACTCCCTTATTAAACAGAAAACTTGTCTTACTTTTTTCGCAGAAGTCAAAATAACTTGCCGTCTTAGAAAGCTTGATAATTAAACTTAAACCTTTTATTTTTTAAAGTTTAAATTGTCTAAAAAATTCCGATTTTTTTTATATGATTTCACGCATTTAAAAGTTATATTAAAAAAAAGCTGATAAAAAAAAACAATAACTGCATATTTGAATTTAATAAATTTAATGAAAAATTAGCTATAAAGTTCTTTCCACTTCGGAAATATGTGAATTTTGTGGCCTTGTGTTATTCATAAAAAAACCTTTTGACTGTGGAATTGAGCATTAGAAGAACAAGAAACACAAAACAAAATTGAAGTTAATATTTGTTTCTTGAAGAAAATTTTTAATTAGCAGAGAAAATGTAATGACTTTTTTTTTATAATCAAAGTGATAAATAGTAAAATTGAAGTTACAGTTTTTGGCTAATTCTGATGACTATCGTAAGTATTAAACGCTTGTCACATTTCTACTTATTTGTTGACATGTAAAATATGTATTCGACGAATGAATTTTGTTAGCTTCAAATTCTGAATTTGGTTGGTTACACTTCTTAATAAAAACTACTTCTTAAAACAACCCATATTTTGTGTCAAGATTTGAGTTTCAATACAGATGGTCTATTCAAATAAAATTAGAAATTTACAGTTAATAATTAATATTAATTTGGAAACGTCTTAAAATAAAATGTCTTGGGCCTTGAGTGATTTATGATTAAATTCCGCCGGAGGCGAGTAAATTTTCTGACATGAACGGTAAATGGAAAAAAATCCAATTTTTTTTAAACTATATTCATCAAAATCGTAAAACCCAGAATAGGAGAACACGTGGTTAGAACATTTCAATTGAAACATACAATTACACGGATATCTTCGTAACTCATCGAGCTGAGTCTATTGGTATATATAAAGTGGGGTCTTGGACCATTAATTATGACCGTTCGCTATGCCTTTCTGTAAGAAAGCAAAAAAAAAGTTGTCCCTACATTTCATTAATAGCAAATTCAAAATCAACACTCAACAACACACTTTTATTTTGTTGAGTTACTTATAAACAAAGGTTATTTGGTATAATTCAGTCTAGAGAATCGCAAGTGACAGCTGCTTGAGTTTGGTGGACCGACTTTTTTTTAATGTTCAGCCTTTTAAGTGATAAATTAAATTTAAAGTTGAATGATCACCCCCACGGAGTGGGAAATTTCGAAAATTTAAAAGCACATTTATTAAGAAAAGTTCTTTTAATAGAAATTCGAGCGGTGGTATTTAACAATGGTCCCCCAATCAACATCACCCCGTTCCCCCCTCCCCCCACATGGGACCGCGCCTGAAACAGCCAAACACTATTACCGCTGATGTGAAAACCGCGGACAGAGGTACAACCAACTCAGAACATTAGATTTGGTTGTCACATATTTGTAATCCAGAATCAAAAATTTAAATATTGCATGAATATTGAACGTGATGAAAAGTGGGTCGTCGCGGTTTTTGTATTATGTAGAACTTGTTCATTGATTGTCGCTTTTTTACTTAGCGTATCGGTATTCCCAATGACTCCACATGGCGGTGGATGTTCTTTCGTACAATCCTATTTCGCATTCTAAGCTATTTTGCGCATTACCATCATACAAAATTCTAATATTTGTTTGCTCATTGCCACCCCTATTCAGCACAGCTAAAGGTTCGGGCTAATGTTTCGAAAATCAATCATTTGCTTTCAGCCATGCTTTACTGCATTCAGAGCCAAAAAATCGAATCAGTCAATTTTTCCTCTCCAACCAAATCATGTAAACAATCATGCATGACAACGACGCTGCTGTATTTGATACATTCCCGCAAAACATGATGTGGTAAAGAAGGACGCAGACTATCAGCAACGAACGTCTAGATGGTGATTGCCTTCCTTGATGGTTTTTAACCTTCTAGGATCACAAAAGATATGTATCAGTTCTGAGGGATGTGTAAAGGTTATACATAATATGATTTTTAGTTTTTTGCTTTGCGTAGAAGAACAAAATCATTACTAAGTAACCGCAATGAACTGTCCAGCATGTGTTAGGCTTTTTTGAACATGTGGTCCTGGTATTTCTTCAGATTTTTCCTTCTGAAACATCCATGGTCGTCTATTAATAACGAACATAATCAACAATGATGCTAGGATAGACGTTCGGGAATGATTAAGAGAGTGACGTTCAAAATGTATCACCAAGTATGTCGATCACCGTCGATTAGCCACGAGCCGAATAGCAACGGTAGCCTCCGATGGGGCATGGTATATTTTCTTGTATCAAGATAGTGTTGATTTTCGACATATATTCAATGGGTACCTCCACCACGTGCGTATCGAAGCACTCGGAGATATCAGTATTCTAGCTAGAAACCAATCCTGATTGCTTTTCTTGAGCGATTTTCCAAACATTGGTTGCTATTATCCATTGCATTCAATGAAAAGTCTATAAATTCAATTAAGTTAGTTGAGGTTGAACGGCCTCAGAGAAAACCATGTTGCCTGTCAGTTATTTGGTTCTTAATAGAGATGTACCGAATATTCGGTCGGCCGAATACCGCCAAAAAACCGTTAGGCCGAATATTCGGCTCACCGAATAGTTGAGCTAAGTATCCGGCCGAATAGGCCGAATATCTATTATAAAAAATTATAGAATAACAAACTTGTAAATTTTTTCAAATGATTTTGCATAATTTATAAAATATCCATAACAAATATTGTAAAAGCTACATAAACATCGAAATTATATGGATTCAGCTTAACATATTAGGTGTATCCGAGTATTTATCACAGTAGATAGTACAGGAGAATGCTGACGAGTATCGCTTTATACCTTGATTATGGTTTTTTTTTCTAGATTTTCTTGATATATCCAGGCTTACCCAGAAATCCTATAGAGATTCGAGATAACTTAAATCTGGTCGGGATGTCCAGATATTATTTAAAACTTCTAGAATTTCGATCGTGTTTGTTTCAATTATTTGCTAAATCGATAAACTAAAATTTCATTTTGAAATATTTTAGGTATTAACAATTTTTGAAAAATTTCAAAACGAGCATAAATTTTGCCCTTTTTTAAAATTGTTTTTCAAAAATCGTCCTGAATGCCTGACCGTGTGGATATGCGTAGTTGAAAGTATGGTATGCTTAAGGTTAAAGATCATCTTGTTTTAACAATTATTTTAAGGTATCTTGATCAAATTCGACCTTCATCTAATTCGATATCAAATAAGCAATTTAATATTGATTGGCACCTGTTTTGACATCTTTTGTCCCAGATTTCATTGGAACACACTCTTTTTGGTGATAAACGTCCTAGAAGCGACAAGTCATCTGATGTATTGTCCTGTCAGTCATTGGTGATGGTGACATTTTAAAAACCAGGAAGACCTCAACTTGGAAAAATCTCATAATATATCATCTGATAATATCATCTGGTTGAAAATAATCGACTCAAAAACAAGAGGGGAATCAATACGGAAAAAGAAGGAAATTGAAGTAAACGCTTTTGTTTTTATCATTTAAAACTCAATAAAATATTCGACCGAATATTCGTTTGGCCGAATAGTTGAAAAGGTCAATATTCGGTATTCGGCCGTTCGCCGAATACCACTATTCGGTACATCTCTAGTTCTTAATTTTGGAAAATAATTTTTCGTTTATCATTGCTTCAAAAAGCTTGGGAATGCAAGAGATTATGGCTATTCCGCGATAATTTCGTATGTCAGGCTTTCGACCAGATTTGAATATGGGCACTAAAGATGAGCTTTTCCAAATTTTAGGAAAATTTCCTGATTCCAATGACATATTAAAAAGCCAAAACAATGGAGCTGTCAGTTCCATTGCCAAACTTTTCATGAATAGAGGGCTGGTAGCGAGTCACTTTTTAGTGACTTGGTCACTTTTTTTTGGGTCAGTCACTAAAAGTCACTTTTTTCATCATTTGGTCACTAAAGTCACTATTTTCTGAAAAATGGTCACTTTTATCACCAAAAGTCACTATTTATATTTCTATCAGCTTTTGTTATTGAAATGACTTTTGAAAATAAGTAAAAATCTTTAGAGAAGTTTCTGCACTTTTTTTTTACAAAAACTCAAATCAAAAACATATTATTTAAAAATAAAAGTTTTATATGAATCAAGTTTTTTTACACTTTCTGCTGTAATGTCAAAAATACTTGTAATGATATTTTCCCATAATCAGTTATCTATCAATGTTTGATTTTACTAGTAATAAACTCTTTATCACCAAAACTAAATGTGTTCAGCTGAATTTGACAAAATTTCTAGTTTAGGACACTATTTACCAAATCAATAGTTTAAAAAAAATAAGCACCAAAATGGTTATGGTGAAACATATTTATTGAAAAAATTCTTCCTGAAATGTTTTTAAAAACTAATATTTTTTGTTTCCATATTGTTTTTTCAATTTTCAAATAAATTTACCGAATTTTATTGTACAGTTTTTTTTTTCAATTTTCTAATCAACTTGCCGGATTTTTTAATCAAACTTTTCAAATTTTTAAGACATATTTTTTAAAATTGTTTCCTTGTTTTTAAATTCTGAATTTTCGTGTTCTTCAACCATAAGCCTTTAACTCCAAATTTTTAATAATAAAACATAATTTCAACCTTCTGTTCTTTTTCTAGGACCCAATATTTTAATCAAAAGTGACAAAAAACTCAGAGCTTGTAATTTAAAGCTTAAAAACCAGCGATTGAAAATTTAAAAACTTTTGATTAATATTTTTTATATGAAATCATACATTTTGGATCGATCATGATTTTTAAATTAATCTAAAAGGTTTGAAAAATTGTTCTAAGTAGCAACTTTAAAAATAAATTTTAATACGCAGTGTTAACTAACTTATTGTATTTGATTTGTGCTTTCAATATTAATAACAAAAGTTTTGAACTCATTATTTTCAATTTTTCATCATTTTTTATCATTCACGTTATTACTCATTTTCTAACATTTCTTTGTCAGTGTAGTTGAACATGAAGTTATTATTTAAGCTTCAAAAATGAAATTTTGATAACTGGAGGATTTTACTTTATTAAAGGTTTTATGTCTGGCTTATATAACTGGCACTTTTAAAATAATTATAAATATATTCTTCTTTTTATCAAATTAAATTAAACCATCGAACATTGAATAAATTCTGTTCAAAATTCATTTTTTATTCAGTAATCGGTAATTCACATTTTAAATCGTGATTAAATATTTTTTGTTTAAATTAAAAAATTACAGCGGAATTTCTCACTAAACTTCTAGTTGAAAATGAAGAAAAGAATTCCAAATTTAGATGAATAAAAATTAACAATTATTATCATTTTCCTAACATCTATTCATGGTAAGTTTTGTACAAGAATGGACAATTATTTTATAATTCATATTTTTTTAATTTTAAATGTGCTAAGGAATTCTTTTGAAACTAATTTAATTCTTACTTTCTTGACTTATCGAAAATTTGAAACATTCATTGTAATATGTTTCCAAAATTGGGTTTATCAGTCATTTTTTTAGTTCGTGTGTTGAACATGAGTGACAAATGGTGTTAGAAAACCCTTTCCTTTTCAATTTTTTATTTTTGGTATTATTTGTTATTATTTTTATCTAAATTTGAATTTCGAAACCCACCCTCCCATGGACGGATCCTTCGCTCGGGCCTGATTTGGTCACATTTTTTGTACTTCAAAGTTACGTTTTTCGTTCTACATAGTCACTATTTGGTCACTTTTTTCGGTCCTTTTTTTCAAGTTTTGGTCACTAAAGTCACTACTTTTTCATAGTCAAACCGCTACCAGCCCTGTGAATACTAGAGGAATTCCGTCTGGTCCTTTACCTTTCGAAGCGTCTAGATTTTTTAGTCCTTGCAGAATATCCTGCACATGAACTTGATTAATGCTAATGTCACTTGAGAATTCTGGGAAAAATGTAAAATAATCGCGATCACGATCTTCTTCATTAAATGTCGTATAAATTTCTTGAAAGAAATTAGCAAAGGGATTGCAAATTTGCTCCGAGTTATCACCCACATGTTCGTCAAGGTGCATTTTTGAAAGAAAATTCCCAGTTTTCAAATTTGTTTTCACGTAGTTGAAAAAAATTCTTTGGACATTGTGTGAGGCACAAATACACATATACGTCGGCACGACTTCTCAATCCTCTGAGGCGGGCAAACTGGCTTAGCGCACCCAGTCAGGTCGCGACAGCTCAGCGTATAAGCCGCATATCAGGTTAAGTGGCGCTACCCCATCGGTGGGTGATTTCCGGAAGGGCAAACTGCTGTTGCACAGACATGTCTATATTTCAAGTTCAGTTTTGCATTGAATTTCAGCCTAGAATCTGTGTATCATTCAAATTCCTTACTGCTAGAGGAAAATCTCTTAAACCCCTTTAAAATCTTTGGAATTCAAGAAAACTCCAAAAAAATACGATTATCTATTCAAATAATTTGTAGAAGCATTCTAAATTTTCAGAAATTTTCTTTATATTTGTAGAAAAACTTAAGTGGTACTATTCTTATTTCGCACTTTTTCATAATTTTGGTCCTCAACGCCAATTGCTTCATTCGAAAGAAGCAAATTGATGCTTGATATATCCGTTGAATGATTTAAAACAAATTGTAGAAGAAAATTTTGACAATTTTCATTCATTCATATTTAATAAGCAAAACACATAGTGGTACTATTTTCTTTTTCGTAAGTAGGCTTTGATTTTTTTTTGACGCTGTCCAGCGTTACCAGATTGAAAACCGCTCAAGTCCGTAGATTTGTAGAAAATTAAAAAAATGTACTGTGGTTTTGGCAAAATCAAACTTGATGGTTGTCAAGTAGAATTTTCATTTATCCGCAGAATCCCTTGAATATATTGGATAATCCGTAGAAAAACCGTAGGAAATGCTGAAAACCCGTAGATTTTGAGCATCGATTTGTAGCTCCGTAGAAATGCTTAAAATCCGTAGATCTACGAAGAAATCCGTAAATCTGGCAAGCGTATCTGTAAATCCCCCAGCGTGGGTAAGCAACTGAAGTCAGAGAAATAAGCCATCATGGTAGTGAATTTTCCCCCAGATCTGTCGCTGTTTTTTTTGCGAAAGTCCGCCGAAAGTTGGAAACAGAAGATTTAAGGAAAAAGGTGTTGTAAACTGTGTACTTCGTCAGATTTTATCGAATATGAGGCTGAAAAAATTGTGAAATGTTTTTCGTTGGTATTTACCATTGAAAGCAGTATGGGTGGCTCGAAAAAGGTGTTTTTCTGGTTTTCTGTACGTCCTCTGAGTCATGGCTTAAACTGGGACCAACAAATTTTCTAAAGTAGCTGCTCGAAGATTAGTATCCTTTATCAATTCTGTTACATTGATGGTGCTGTAATTCGTTATAATGATCGATGAAATAAATTATTAAAAATATAATAGCTTAACTCTATTACATGGGTTGAATGAGGGGTTGGATGTGGCATCAAACGATCGAAAAACTGATATAGGTACAATGGATTGTGGGTTTAAGCCAGCCGGAGTATGGAGCTCGGCAAATTTGAAATCACGAGTAGGTTACTACGGTGCCTTTTCAGGATTATTTATTTGTTTTGAACCGTTGGATGGGAGTAAGATGAGCCAAACCTGTTCCAAGCCAATGGTAACGGACCCCTTGGCAGTGCTGCAGTTATTGTTGATGAGTTAACACTAAACATACCGACACTTTGTATATACCTATTCATACCGCGAGCGGTCAAATGACGGCAAACACCGTTTTCGCTAAAACTCCCTTGTTTCTCAACCGATTTCTACAAAATTTACAGTTTTGAAAAGCTTATAACTCAACTCAAATATGTTTCTCAGACAATTTTCAGCTACCATCAAAAACTTTAAAGTTATTTACAGTACAAGAATTTTTTTTATGAAAAAACATGCTTCAGGAAAAAGGCTGTAAATCAGTTATTAAGTACTCGAAAAAAAAATTTACTTAGTGTCTGGGAAAGCTGAAATTATAAGCTATATGTTGCATATATGGAATTTTTTTTTTAATTCGGAGATCATGGGCACAAAAAATGTAAAAAATTTGTGTAAAACACGTACTTTTCAATCAATCTACCGCCAAAGCTGTTCCTGTTACAGTAGAAAATTTTGAAAAAATAAATTAGAAAGTTGACATAATTTGTCACATTTTGGCATCCTCAGATTTTTAAAATACTAAATACATAATTTTTGACGGCTTTTCAAATGTAGTTGTTTTTCGAACTTTTTATGAATCTGGATTTTCTGAGACAATCCCTACACCAAAATTCAGCTTTGCACTGGATTTTGAGTACGTTAACATAAGGTTTAGGCAATAAAACTATATGCAAAAGAAAGCAAATTTTATGCCGGTTTTAGTGATGTAATTGCATTGGCGGTGCACCACCCACTGCGCCCGTCTGCCAAGCAAGAATTTGCGCTGACTTTTCCAAATTCAGAAACTACTTCATTGTTTTATTTATCATATTTTTGTCAAGCATTGTACCGCCAATGCAGTTACATCACTAGAACCGGTATAAAATTCGCTTTCTTTTGGATATAGTTTTATTGTCTAAACCTTACGTTAATGTATTCAAAATTTAGTCAAATTTAGGTGTAGGAATTGTCTCAGAAAATCCAAACTGATAAAAAGTTCGAAAAACGGCTACGTTTGAAAAGTCGTCTAAAATTATGTATTTTGTATTGCAAAAATCTAAAGATGCCAAAATGTGACAAATTACGTCCACTTTTCAATTCACTTTTTCAAAATTTTTTACTGTAACAGGAACAGTAAATTGATTGAAAAGTACGAGTTTTACACAACTCGCCTCGCCTCGGTGTATGCAGCATTATCTTACGCGCGCAAAACTTTTTGCCTGGCACGCTATACGCAGATAGTAATGACGTCACATGTTTACATTCGAACGAGTTTCAAAATTTTTTACTGTAACAGGAACAGTAAATTGATTGAAAAGTACGAGTTTTACACAACTCGCCTCGCCTCGGTGTATGCAGCATTATCTTACGCGCGCAAAACTTTTTGCCTGGCACGCTATACGCAGATAGTAATGACGTCACATGTTTACATTCGAACGAGTTGTTTACTCGTGTTATTTTTTGCATGCTCTGTCGATTTCTGAGAGGACGCGCTTACTGGGTAGTAGCCTACCTTATATATTTATACCGTGTTGACCGCAGTACGGCATGAATGAGAGGAAAAACTCTCCCCCCCCCCACGTGTTTCGAAAGACGATGAAATAAAATGATGTTAGCCTATACGAATTTCATAAAAACAGTGAATGGAAAATTATTTCACTTTCATCCAAGCATGTCAACAGTTTTGAGCACTGGATCCAAGACGTCCAGTTCAAATGCGAGCTGTACAAAGTTGTGGATCACCTGTGCTATCATGGGAAGGAAAAGGTTGATATACCCAAAATCCAGTGCAAAGTTAATTTTAAATGTAAGAAAATCTGAGAAATTGCTAACTGACATAAAGTTTAAAAAACAGGTACTCTTGAAAATTCTGCAAAAAATCTGTGTTTCGTATTTTGAGATTCCAAAGCTGCCAAAATGTGTCAAATTACGTCAACTTTAGAATCCACTGCACTCTTTGAAATTTTTCTGTCAATGAAACAATGTTGGCGGTTGACTGATTGATTGAAAAGTACGGTTTTTAAAACAATTTTTTACATTTTTTGTTGGCATGATCTCAGAAAAAAAATCAAAGAAAAATATCCTTATGTGCAACATATAGCTTCCAACTTCAGCTTACTAAGGCACTAAGGGATTTTTTTTTTAGCATTTGGTAGCTGATCTACCATCTTTCCCTCGAAGCATGTTTTTTTAAATTTTTATTTTTCTTATGACTTTGAATAACGTGAAAATTTATTATTATAGCTGAATATTTTTTTTTTTTTTTTTTGTTTATGGGTTTATGAGCGCCTGGCTGACCCGGAAAGGAAAAACAGAACGGGGGACAGAAGAGGAAAATTTTAAATGAGAGTAGTATAGCTTAGAAAAGGATAGCGGCAACAGAGCCCGAGGGTTCTGAAGCACCAGTTTAGGGGAAGCGATAAGATAGTGCTCGACGGACTAGGACGGTTGGTGGGCCCCATATGAACTTCGAGTTAACCCAACCTTCAATTCAACCGAGCAAAAGCAGTATGGTATCAAATAATATGATATCATATGCTAACGCCTCGATATCATTGTCAGAAGGGTTCACTATCTTACCGTAGTTGAAATTTCCCTACCTGTCATCTACCTTACTCGTTTCCATAAATTTGGATTCTTCCTAGTTTGATTTAGAAATAATTATAGATTTGCTAAGTGAAAAATATATTCAAGTTATTGATTCTACGCGACTACACGGTTATTCGATAACTCAATTAGGATATCATAAAAACAGAATCTAGAAAAGGTGTCTCAACCATGAACTATAAGCTTAAATAGCATTTAAGCTTATTTTAATATCGTCAACTTATCAACGGAACAGGAAAATAACAGTGCTGTTTTTTAAAACCTTATCACTAATTGTGGTCAACTTCTCAAACAAACTTTAATACTTAATCTACACGATAGGGGTTCAATTCAAATAAACCGTGTGCCTGTTTTTAAATGCCCGAAATAAATTATCTGAACTATCTACTCATTCTTGCTTATCGAAATCATATTTTCTATTTTAAACTTTGATTTATGAATTTCAATCCTAACCGAAAAATGTATAGATCTACCAAAAGTAAATAAATAAATAAAAACAAATGTCGAAAGTGTATTACAAACTGAAATATCATATTTGTCAAAACAGCATTCCCATCCAATGAGCCCCTAGTTCTTGTAAAATGCTTGATTTAAGAATAAGCCAACGAAATTCATAAACCGCAAATGCACACTTTCTAGAGCATTGGGGAGGCGAATACCATTACCGATACCTAACCTAGCAATACTTGAAACATCCTAATTCTATGAAACTAAACTAGCTAACTACCTTAACAAACAGATCATGCCCTATTGAAAAGTATCACAAAAAAAAATCGGCAAAATGTGATATTTTCACTACAAAATTTTCCCATTGTTCAACGGAAGGGAGGGCAAGTGTTTCAACTCCCATTCATCTTATCAGCATGGATCATGAAAAATTGGAACACCATTGAACCTACCGCTAATTTAATTTAAATAAAGGTGTCCATCACGCCTTCTAATTTGAGTCATATTATGATCCATGCTTGACAAGATGTGTGCAACGACCCTCTCAGGACAATGATAGTAAACCATCATTATCACAAGCATGCACACCGCCGCCGTGACCCATGGGAACCCAGGGTACGGTATTATAGCTGAATATTGCCTGAGAATTATATTTGAGTTACATTACGAGGTTTCCAAAATTATAAATTTGGTTATTAGAGAGTTATAGCGTTTTTAGTCAGAGTCGTCAAATCTAACGGGTAGAAAAATCTGGGACGGGGATTAGGGGTTAAACATTGCTGAAAGGAGGAAGCATTATGGTTTGGTTGATCAATTATTCGAAGTAGCTCCAAGTATGTCCTGTTCGCTTTTTACGTTGAGCTTCATCTGATGTCAAGGCTATTTTAATTCACAGGCTGTGATGCGATCAGTTGATTGACTATCTTGCATATGACAAATTTTGCTGTCCAAAGTTTTACACGCGTTCCACCGTTCATCTCTGAATCCTCGTACAGAATTCGTGTCTGATCTTCGAAAATCAGGCCTTGTTTCAGAAATCTTCGTGAAGTGCTGTATTGAATTGCGCTCGAAACATTTTCACTATGTTACTCGAGTTGATTTTAGGATTGATCTGAACTATACTAGTAATCTTCACTTGTAGTTTTTTTATGTCGTCTGATATAAATTGTATTGTCTAGCCGATTTCGCATATCGAGAAGGCAGCAAGGAAGTTTTAAAATTAATAAGCGCATCCTATCATATTTAATATCAACAGTTATTCCAATGTTGTTTAGGGCAAACTTTTAAATAAGATTAAGATTATATCAGCTCAATTCTCAGTTTAAAAAAAATCGAACAACTTTTTTATAATCAACACCTATCAAAAATACATTTTCGGAACCATCGAAACGTCGGATAAATTTCAGTGGGTTGTCCTGGGTCTCTACTGAAAAAAAAAATCAGATCATTGGTCTAAATTTTGGATCGAGGAAAGAAGCTGTTACCAAAAGAAGTCACCATCAAAGGTAATACTGAAGCCTAATTCAATAACTAAAATAGTATCAATTCCACTGCATATCAAACTAAAATGGGTCTACACTCGATTTCGTATTTTATTTGTTGAAACAATAGAAAATCTTGGTTCAAGTGTGTTTTTCGGCTCGCTCTGGATTTTTGTCGGTCTTATTTATGTGATTTTTTTTCGCTACTTTAACGTTTTGTACAATGTAATCTAACGAATATTTTCTTCCTTTTGGTTATTTCTTTGAATGTTTTCGTTGCAGATATCCGCCTAGGGATGCACCGCATGGTAATGCCTACATGGGTCATGCTGGAAAACCTGTGGAGTCGTACTATGAAGGTCAGCCACAACCAATTGCGGCGAGTAAGTCGGCTCCCGCGACCAGTTCTGAACCTCCGCCACCGGGTTTCGAAGAGCAGGACAGTTGGTCGGGTAAGCAGGACACGGAATATCGAGGACCCTCGGGTGTTGTTGTGCCGATTGCTGCGGCTGATCCTTCAGAAGAGTACGATTATCACAACACTCCGAAGAATCGAGATCAAGAGCGGGCCCACACTCCTATCATTCATGATGATCGACACCATCATTTGGCTAGATCTCACTCGCGAGAAAAAGAACCACTGAGCGCTGGTAAGAAGAAACCCTCGAAAGAGGATTCCGAGGATCATTACAGAGGGGAACGGCATGAAAAAGAGAAACCCAAAAGAGGTGAACACCATGACAAGGACAAGAAACGAAGTGAAGCGGCGAAGGAAAGGCGCTTGTTAGAAAAAGAACGGGAAAAGGAAAAGGAATCTAAACGCAAACAGCGGGATTCCAGCGAAGAGGACAAGAAAGAGAAGAAAAAAGATAAGGAAAAGAAGAAGCGAAAGAAGGATAAAGATGGAGAGAAGAAGAAGCACAAGAAGGATCGAAAGGAAAAGGATAAGGAAAAATCCAAAGAGCGCAAAAAGGAAAGAAAAACGGTTGAAAAAGAGGAAGCCGATAGTTCCCAACAACCAATAACCCCAAGGCAGGGGGACGAACGGGAAGAATTTGCGATTTCGCCTCATCATCAACGACAGCCGGAAGTCGACACAACTCAAGAGTTTGGAGGTGTCGAGTTGGATGACACCCTCGTTTTGGCAGATCACCGTTCCTTAGACATTAGCAAATCCAATTCCGAGGGAGCAAATTATTCTTACCAAGAAGAACCCTCCAGCAGTCATAATCAGGAAGAAGGAGAAGAAGAACCGAACCAACATCAAACGGTTGATACCAGCCATGATGACGCCGGTCATGATCTCTATTCGGACATTCCGGACAAGTACGAAGAAGATCAGCTAGAGAAGTCTATTTTAGAAAATCTTGGAGAGGAAGAAGCTGACATGGTCAACAGCAGTGGAGTTGCAGCCGATGATCATCTTTCGGAGGAAATCAAAAGATCCGATTCGATTCTGGATCTGCACGCAAACCTCGATTTCGAGGGTGAACTAGAGGAAGGTGAAACTACTTCGCCACCCAAGAGTGGCATGTTTATTGGAATACCGGAGCTGTCCAAGTGGGAGTTGGATGAAGAATCGGCGATCATTTCCAGTTCTGATCGGAAGCATTTAGTCGACGAGCTTCATCCGGGTGTGGCCCTTAAGCAGGAGTATGATTCTTCTAACAAGGTTACGAACGAAGTGTTGAAACGCGCTGAAAATGCAATCTTTACACGGGCTATCAATGCTATTCGTCCGATTGAGATCAAGAAGATCAGCGTCGACCGACAAAAGTTGTACGCAAATGAACCCATGGACGACGACAAAGTATCACTTGACATCAAATCCGAGAAAGAAGACTTCAAACGGTTTCAGGTAAGGCTGGTTCTTAATAAACATTACATTTCTATCAAAATATAAATTGAATGGAATTACTTAAATCTTATCGGGACTGTTGATTACTCTTCAATGTCTCTGTGGCTTGAAATTTGTGGAGTTTCCCGGCTGCTTGTTTCCATCGAAATATGGACATGTACAGTTGACCTGAAGATGTTAGTTTAAGAAGAATTTTATGGAGAATAGTATTTAAATTTGAAATAATTACTCACACTGGTTGTCGTTCTTCTCGATGAACAAGCTTCGTATTCATTAGTAGTGCACTCATCAATATGATAAATGAGCACAGCAACATTGTACAGCTCCAGTGGCAATCAATTCGGACACATTGTATTAAACTTTGAGCGAGATAACGTAGCATAAGACTCAGCAGTGCTGTATTGAAAGCCAACATGAAATCGACAAACATATTGTCAAATTTTCGGACAAGTCTAGCTGGCGCTCGTTTATGTAGTGCTTGCTTTGATCTGTGCACTCTGTTTTTAACGTTTATTTTTTCAAATATGTACACAACACTTTTTTTTACAGTCCTATACAAAATTAATAGGATGGCTAATACAAAAATTCCTCCAAATGAATTAATTAATATTGGAATCATAATTCAGGATAAATCCGTTAAGAAAATCTCTTTTTGCAAATCATTATTGGCTTTTTGCTTTGCAGGTTACTGTGCCGACTAACGCCGATCACGCGGAACGCTCGGTTGAAATTAAACCGGAGCCCGGTAACAACGGAAGTGATGGACTTTGTGCTGATGCGGTCTCTGAAGTGTCCAAAAGCCGATCCTCTCCGATTCGAGCATCGATCAAGGAACGTTTGGGCAGCAAAGTTCTGGACATTCGTGGTAGCAGTAATTCTACCACATCGTATTCACGGTCCCGAACGCCGCCACCAGTGCGAAAAGTCAAAGCTACTAGTTCCGCGTTGGCCTCATTGGGTGGTTCTAAGAGTGGAGATTCCATTGCTAGTAGAAAACGAACCCGAAGCCGATCAAGAGAGGGTGAACGGGGAGGCAAGAATGTAAAGAATGAACGTGACGATAGCAGGTCTACCAGCAGTCGGAGAGTTGAAAGTGGTCGTCGAGTTGTGGTAGCAGTGAGAGAATCCTCTACGGAAAAGAGACGAGATGCTGACCGCAAAGATCGGGGCAAGGATAGCCGATCAGGCCGTGACGGCGGTGCAAGCAGTAGTATTAGGGAGAGGAGTAGAGAACAGACGGCTCCAAAAAGTAGTGAACGGAGTCGCGATAAAGGTAGGAATGAAAGGCCAGTTTCACCTGGCAGAAGAGACAAGGACCGTGAACGTGATCGGGACAAGGAACGTAGACGAGATAATAAAGAATTTGATGAACGGACTCGAAAAGATGAAGGACGCTCAAGGAAGAGTCCCGAGAGGTCTGTTAGCTATATTGACCGCAAAAAGGCAGAACTGGAGCCTGAACGTCGCCATAGAAATGCATCTCCGGTAGTCGAAAGAGACAGGCGCCAAGAATTGTCATCTACTAGAAGAGAAGAAGGCCGCAAGAGGATCGTTGAAGACGTCACAGATAAAGTTATGGAAGCACTAGTACCGGTGAAGAAAAACAAACAAGAGAAACATGCCAAAGTTGCAAGTTCTTCTGACTCCAGCTCGTCCGATTCGGAGTCGTCTTCATCGGATTCCAGCAGCGAATCTGAAGAAGAAACAACTAAAAAACGCAAGAAGCGAAAGCATAAGAAGGATCGCAAACGCTCGAAGCGATCCGCTAGCTCCGATTCGGATGATTCAGGAGCAGCGAAGAAAAAGAAGAAGAGCAAGAAATCCAAATCTAGCAAAAAGAAGAAAAAGGATCGTAAACACCGTAAAGAATGAAAGCGAAGAATGCTTGAGTTATTTATTCTCGAGAGATACAGTATTCCATCAATAGAGTGCAAACCGCATCTCCAACTGAATTGGCCTGTTTGAATTTACCAAGATTTGGTTTGGTCTGATTTCGAAACTTTTCGAACAAAACCTTAGACGTTTATGATCCTTTCGAACGTTCTGAAGTGAATCCTTATTTTACAACTGAATATTAGTAAGAAACAATTTAAAAATATTGATAACTTTTGATTTATGTGACCACATAAAACAAAATTAGGTGAGCTCGGGTGTATCCATGAATTTGAATTGCTGAACCCTATACCGTACACAAGTGAGTGTGGTCTTACGCAAATACACATTCTATCCTATGCTAATGTATTTACTTTAATGTACACACTCTGTACAGGAAAAATGGCGTTGCGTTTGAAAACAATGATGAATAAATAAAAAAAAACTAAAGTACACTCGGGGTTATTTCTTTTAGAGAAAGGTCCATTTATTTATTATGTTTGTGTCTGGTAGACTTTATTTGAAGCTTCTTGTTTTCCTTTATACAGTACCATAACGTGAGACAACTCTCCATTTCTTATTATATAGATAACACTTCCGCTTTCATTTATACAAGTTAACCATCTACGGCGTTCCCATTTTGACAACAGAAAATCGTTCACAGAGCATAGAATTTTTATTTGTTTGATATTCTAGTAAAATTGAGATTTTCCACATCGTGTTGTCCCATCTCCTATCTGCTTCTGCTATATTCAGTAGTTTCGTTATCTTTGGGAATCAATTTAATATTACAATTCGATCGTCATAAGTTGGTTTTTCTGTTAATTTGTTTTTGCTTGTAGTTTTGTGTTTTTGCTATTGTGTGTGTATGTGTTGAAGGTTTGTGATGGACTTTTAGAAATAAGCATTTGTCTACAAAGATAGTTCATTTGTCTAGAGCTTAAGCCTTGGCTTCTATAGATTCTATTCTGAACCGATAAATAGGTAGTGTGTTTTTGTTTTTCTCCAAAGTCGTCGCGTTGAGCTAAGCTGTTTTCGAAAGATATTAAGGTAACTGAAACCACTTTCGAGATGTATTTGGTGATTCAATTTTTGAAAAAAGTAAATATTGTAAATTCCTTGGAAATTTGTTTCCAAGAACCTAATGAAAGTATCCCCAAACGAAAATATTAGTAGGTACCTACGCTCGATAAAGAGATCAATCACCAGATGTCAGTGCTGTAAATATTTTAAATTATAAGAAATTTATAATGATATGGCGAAATATTTCTGTTCATATTTATAATAGTTGGTAATCAAATCACCAAATTTAGTCTCGCATATACTATGTCTTCGTCCTTTTTATTTATTTTTTGTTCTAGCTCAATCAGCGGTTTCTAAGATTTTTCTCTAAAAAAAAACTAATATACGGTGTAAGCAATCTTTTCTGATGACCCACCAACGACGACAGAATCCGTTACAGATTATATAGCACATAATGGTTATAAAATTTTACTTTTCTCGTGTGTCTATGTGTAAATACATGTCAAGAAGTAACATCCAACAATATGGTAAGTATAAACTTTCTTTTTAAATTTTTCTGATAAAATTTACCGTTGCTCTTTAAGGGTTTGGTTTTTTTCTCTGGAATATACCTCTACTATAATATGTCGTTTTTTTTGGTTTACTGTATCGTTTATAGGTATTTATTTGCTGCTCTACCAGACTATTGTATAATTTCTGTCATTAGCTTTGGGTTGTTGTTCGTGTAATTGGATTTTTTGTTCGGTTTTGCGCAAACTTAAAATACACTGTCAGCTATGCCAAAGGTAAGCACTTTTGATTGCTGTTTGTCTGTTTGTGTTTTTGTTATTAAGATTTTAATCCGAGGATAGTGTTCAATTTTGATTGTGACCTTAGTATTTATTTGCTGTTAAGGATGCTACCTAGCGGCGTGTAAGCATAGCTCAATTAATTACATTATAGTTATTGTTCCTTCAGGAGTAGCGATAATGTGTTTGTCTGTTTTTGATTGATTGCATTGCAAGATATTTCTCGATCGCCCTCTATACTGAAGATAAACATCTGTTTAATTAGTGAACGATAAATAATCATCTTTACTAATATAGTAATTAAGCAGACTCGAATTGGAATGTTCTCCGTGAAGGTAAAATATTTCCCTTACCAGCTATATACGCTCTTATTTCGTAAGCAATAAATATAACTATACCTTTAAAAGAAAGCTATTTTTCGCTTAATAATCACATTATTTGCTATTTTATGTAACGCTAAAACTAAACATAATAAAGCTTGGTTTACATGTATATCAGATCATAACTGGTGCAGCCTCGTAATCCATCTCCTAGCTGGTGGTGTCCGTTCGATAACATCTTCAATCCATTGCCAACGCACACGTTTCGTGGTCCAAGTGTCCTATACACTCGATCGACGGGTGATGGCCCGAGTCCCACATTCCGGGGCCGCATCGCTTGCACAATCCTGACAGGGTACAGGGGATTTTCGGGAACTGACGGAACTGATGCAGCAATCCGCGGGCCTTGTGCAGAATCAACTGACCATCCATGTACATCGCTGTATGAAATTTAAATAAAAAAAAAGATCAGTAATTTTATTCACATTAAATGGTAGTCCTAAACTCACCGAGTGAACTGAAGTGCAGCAACATTTCGTCGGTTCGCAGATCCTGGGCGATGACGTCGTCCGCATAGACGGCGATTATTGCCAGGCACAGGAACAGATGGAAGTAGTCGGTCAGATAGTTGGACCAGCACGCTTCCCACATTCGGATGGCGACGGCTTCGGTGAATTCTCGTTTGAAGCATCTAATTTATTTGGAGGAAGAAATTTTAAATGTCCAGTTAAAGATATGGAAAAACTTGCGTTACTTACAATAGGATCCAACGGTGGCAGAACAGTAATTCCATTGCGTCGGTGTGCTTTTGGAGGTGCTTGTAGAAGCTAGGAACCATCAGTCGTATCAATTCCCTCAGATAACACTGGAAAATTGAACAAAGAAACAAAACATTGATTAAAAACCACTTGAAAATCTAAAATAGTGGCTCCAGAGATTAGAGCGCTCCTTACTGATATTTTTACACATGTCTGCATTTCATTAATTAGTTAAAATTATGTCAGTAGTTGGTCCGTTAAAACAAGATTTCTTCGTTAAAAAATAAACAAAAGGTTATCCGAGAAAACTTTCCGAAAAAATAAGATTGAGAAAATAAGTTTGAAAACTTAGCTAGATCTGTCAATCTAGTCTCTGGATCTTAAAATTGTGATAAATTGAAACATTAAGCGGTACGATCGACGAAACTTTTCTTTTAAACAGCTTTAAACAGTTTGGTGATTATTGATCCTAAATCGTACTCGAAATAACATAGTTTCGTCGTGGCTCCAGAGAGCAAGTGGAGATCGTGAAAACAAGTTGTGAATAATGATTTCGTATCATTTTTCAAGCATTCGATGTAAATACAGAGAGACTTTTTGGAAATTGATTTTTTTCTTGTTAAGGTTTTCGGCACTAAATTTTATCTTTTGATTTTCCATTTATTTTATTTTTTCTAGATCAATGAAACGCATTTTAAAATGCTTGTAAATTTCACTTTAACTTTATAACTTTGTTTTATTTATGTAACGTAAGATTGAAATCTTTTCAAATGTTAAAATGTGGTGGATGTTTGTTGTTTTTTAAACTAATATGCAAATCGTTCCATTTTCGCAATTCTAATTTAAATCATGTCGTTTTACTCCATATATTCTTCTAGCAGACTTCTTTTAAACTCTGATTTCTTGTTGATTAGTTTTAAATTAACTGGAAGATTATTCCAATTTACAATGCCTCTAACATAAGGTTGCCAAATTGCCCGATTTTATCCGGGTTTGCCTGGATATTTAATATTCAATTTGAGAACAGTCCGGCCCGGCACGGTTGCCCGGATTTCATTGTAAAATGCCCGAATTTTGCCCGGTTTTTTGGAAACCTAAAATACGGTTCAAAATCTATGGATGAGTTTTGATGATATTTTTTCTTTTTTTTCTTGATTTTTATTGAGGAATTTTCGAGTGTTGACAAAATTTGCCCGGATGATCGTATTTATAGAAATTTTCGAATTAACAACCAATGAGAACTTTTTGAAGATGGGAAACTCGAGAATAACGTGATAAATTGAAGATATATGTATCGCACACAGGAGTTGAGGGCTACGCGCAACTTATTTACAGATCTATCAAATGCGTTCAAATAAACGAAATCACTGTAAATAAACAAAGGATAAACATAGGTCTTAAAAAGTTTTAATTTGTAGCTGAATCTAGTTTAGTTGTAGTTGTACACAGAAAAAAAAATTTGACTATTACGTGTCACTGAAAACTGCAACCAAAATAAATCACCTGTAATTAACAAATTACAAATTACAGGAAATCGAGATTCGGGAACGTAAGTGGAGATGGATTGGGCATACGCTGCGAAGAGATGAAGACGAGATTTGCAGAGAGGCGCTAGATTGGAATCCAGAAGATCATCGAAGAAGAGACAGACCCAGAAATTCGTGGCGGCGAAGCCTAGCCGCTGAAATCCGAACAGTCGACGAGAATCTTGACTGAGACCAGGTGAAGACGCTGCACTGTGGTCCGAAAGGGCTAAAAGTGGAACTTTTTTCGTAGCGCCTCTGTCTTTCATCTTATCTCTTAAGTGTCTTCAGAACATTTGCTTCTTCAAACATGCTTCATAACTTGAAAGCATCAAAAGTTAGTCAAAGTCCACTATAAGAAAATTGAAAATTCTAACTTTTTTATTACAATAGATAGAGCTTTACTTTATACTACAAAGTTGTAGAATACGTGAAAATATGAAACATTGTTGAATGCATCAAAACTCTATCTCTTTTCAGAGCAGAGTTATAAAGGTTTTATTTTGAAAGTTATTTAAAAGTTAGTTTTTTAAACATAACTATAGTTAGATGAGGATTTACATGAATAAGATGTTCTGAACATTTGTTGAAGCATTTGAATCACATGTTTTGCACAAGATTTCAACTTTCTACGACGTTTTCTAATCAAGTTATTGCAACTTTAAGTTTTATTTTTACTCAACTTCACGAGCGTTTATTGCAAAAACGTGCAAGTGGATTTTTAAAACTAATAAACCACATTGAAGCTTGAACTAAGCGCAACAAATTGGTGTTGGTTTCATTTGTCTCCACGCGCTCGTATTTGAACACAACAAGCATACGTTTGATGTGTTTTGCGTGTTTCCATACAAAAATTATTTTCAACTGCCTTCTGCCTTCGTTTTGCGCAGCATCTGCGTAGCCTGGAAATCAATTTTTCCATTTTTCGTATGGAAATACGTGAAACACATCAAATATATGCTTGTTGTGTTCAAATACGAGCGCGTGGAGACAAATGGAACCAACACCAATTTGATGCACTTAGTTCAAGCTTCAATGTGGTTTATTAGTTTTAAAAATCCACTTGCACGTTTTTGCAATAAACGCTCGTGAAGTTGAATAAAAATAAAACTTAAAGTTGCAATAACTTGGTTAGAAAACGTCGTAGAAAGTTGAAATCTTGTGCAAAACATATGATTCAAATGCCTCAACAAATGTTCAGAACATCTAATTTATGTAAATCCTCATCTAACTATAGTTAAGTTTAAAAAACTAACTTTTATATAACTTTCAAAATAAAACCTTTTTAACTCTGATCTGAAAAGAGATAGAGTTTTGATGCATTCAACAAAGTTTCATATTTTCACGTATTCTACAACTTTGTAGTATAAAGTAAAGCTCTATCTATTGGAATAAAAAAGTTAGAATTTTCAATTTTTTTATAGTGGACTTTGACTAACTTTTGATGCTTTCAAGTTATGAAGCATGTTTGAAGAAGCAAATGTTCTGAAGACACTTAAGAGATAAGATGAAAGACAGAGGCGCTACGAAAAAAGTTCCACTTTTAGCCCTTTTGGACCACTGTGCGCTGGCTCCGGATCGTCAACAGTGGAGGTCTTTTACCACGGCCCTATGTGTCGGGTTCCCAGAAGAATAAAAGACTTGAGACTAAACTAGATTGATGTTTATTCAAGCAAGTGTGACAACCGAATGACAGAGCTTTCACACAAGGGGTGGTATTTATACCAGCAGGTACCGTAAACTCTATGTGGTTTATCTATAGGTGGGGTCAACTAAAAACTTTAGTGTTAGTTCGTTGTATTCATACAGTTGTTTATGAACGATTGTGACGTAACACGACGCCGTCGCGGTGGCAAAATTCAACGTATCGATGAAACTGTAGCAACGTCCCAGAATGTTTGTTATTGACGTTACCATGATAGAATGTTACTATAAATTTTCGAGATGCCGTCGTGTTGTGAATACAAAATTAGTCCCGATGCGGTTCAGATTTCAGTTGTCAAATTCATTTTTCGGGTTCTCGAAGTAGTTTAACGGATTCAGCTGCCGAAGGATTCGTTTGCTCCCAAAATTTTGTCCAGAAAAACGTTTCCTGAAATCGACACCACCGGCAATGATGGGTAAAAAGTCCCTATAGAAAATGCTGGAAGAACAGAATTCGTTGAGGAGTTAGAGGAATACCGTTCAGAATCATTGTTATTTTTCAGTTACTAAAAAAAAACTTTTTTATCTTTTTTATAAAAAGCTTTTGTTTCAAAAATTCAGATTTAAATTTTATTGTGAGTTCATAAAAAAGTTGATTTATAAAAAGTCAGATGCCAATAAACTGTGCAAAAATCATGATCACATTTCGATTAAGAGCTCAGGTTTTTAAAATTGCGCATTTCAGGTTTTGCATATCAGATTTGAAACTCAAATCAAGATTTCACATACTGTATTCAGGTTCAGTTCAAAGATCTAATAGTTTGATTTAGAGAATAGTGCTAGTATCTCGGAATTTCGAACGAATTTCGTAATTGAACGACTCAAAATGTACAAACAGTACAAGATGTGTTAGATTTCTTAAATCATTTGAAAATTGTCTAACCGCTTTTGCATGGAAGGATACCAAACATGTGATTTGACTTTGAGCACATTCTGATTATAACTTCCAATCGATGCTCGAGATCATACCATCGAGCACGTATGAAAACTGTCGTGGCAAGGCGACTCCAACGTCGAGACGCACTTGAACGTTTGTGACGTAGCAATCAAAACATTGAAAAAATTGATTCTCACACTCGTGCAACGGTAGTCTTGTCCGCACCTATAGATAAACCACATAGCCGTAAACTGGGGGTACTTTGATCACTGGGGTAACTTTGATCAACATGAAATTTTTGCAGATAATCATCATTAACTAAGCAAAAAGTTAAAATATCTGAAAACTGTTTACTACGTTTGAAAGCCTATAAATTTAGTTACGAATAAGCTAGATTTGGTTTTTATTAGAAGATTTTTGATATTCCTAATAATGTAATTTTAAAAACTTAAAATATCTGGTTTTTCGAAGGCTCACAAACAAACATCTCTCCTGATCAAATTCAAGCATTTAGGAGCAAATGGGTTGTTTAATGTGAAAGTTCAACTTTTTTCTTTGTTTAGGTTTTGTTTAAGTGTTATTTTTAAGGTCATTTGGTGATAATGTTTTTATATTGAAAAAAAAAACGGTGTATATCCATGAGAAATCCCGTTTAGTAAAAATGGCTTAAACCCTATCAAATGGTTCAATTTGAAGAAAAAAAAAATACATGAGAACAGTGCGAGGGCCTTGGGAATTGCATGAAGGTAAAATTTTATTTGTTTTTAAGGCAAAAAAAAAATTGAGAAATGTTTATAATTTTTACCCCTAGATGTATGCAGCAACATGGTCCATCTTTTGACTATAAATGTTTTTGAAAAAAACGTTGAAAAACTCAGTATAGCCCTAACAAAAATTACTGTTATTAATGTTTATGCTTTGTGTGCTTATTGGCACCATAACAAAAATTTTTGAGATGTTGCGGTACTTAAAAACCATAGTGATCAAAGTTACCCCGAAACTCGAAATCTGGTTTTGTAACTGTGGTACCCTCCGTTCACAACGTACAAATATTCCGGATTACACTTAGGTTGTAACAAATGTATTCTATTTATTATAAAAGACGCAAATAGTAAAAGGCTCCCGATCAATCACCGACTCTTCACTTCAACGCTTTTTCTCTGAATCCCTCAGACCATTGTTCTCTCTTCGAATAGTGTTGTCCTGTTAAAGTCATTATATCAGTTCATAGTTTTTCGATAGGTTATAGTCATTACTCACCACATCTCCTTTTCTTTATAGATAAAAACATAACTCCTTTCAATTGCTATCCAAATTCCCAACAACGTAGTCTTGAAACCTAGTAGGAGGTTTTACATTTCTCCGGCTCCTGAAATTAGAGCATATGTTCTTGTCTATCTCGTCATTGGTAATAACTGTTGGGGGTATGGACGAAGAGCTTGAACTACTTTCATCTGGTGCTATATCATTTGACGAAACGAGTTCAGGGTCAACAATCCGCTTTAAGTGGCTAGAGTTTCTTTCATACACTTTTCCTGTAGCCTTGTTCTTTATCTCAACACGCGAACCACTTTTACCAGACACAGTGTATTGACTAGGGTTAAAATTGGTAGTCAGCTTATTTCCGGGAAGCAAGTTTTTAAAAAGACACACACCGTCTTAGCCGATTTGGGCTTACAGACTGAATAAATGACATGGACAACTTAAGATTAACATTTAATACCCAGTACCGAGATGGGAATCGAACCCATGCCATCAGTGGACCAGCGATTACCGTCTTACCACGCTAACCACTCGACCACCGAGACGTACAAAAGTTTTTCATAAGAACCGTATCACCGACTTGAATTTCTGAAACCCTCGCTCGTCGTTTCATATCCTCTTTTCCTTTTCCACGCAATTTTGACCTCATGTCCTTTTCTTGAACTTCTTCATCTGCTATCCCAGTTTCTAAATCGATTAAACATGGTATTTTCGATCGAATAGTTCGCCCGTAGCATAACTCTGTTGGCGTTTTCTGTGTCACTGAATGGGGGGTAGTATAATACATAAGCAAATAATCTTCTAAGTCGTGTTTCCAATTTCGTCCAAGTGCGTGACTGATTTGAAGTCGCTTTAATAGCGAACGGTTTTGTCGTTCCACCAGTCCATTTTCCTGGGGCCAATAAGGTGTGGAATAGTTAAGATGAATTTTATTCTTTTTACAATAATTCTCAAAAGTATTGCTAAGAAACTGCTTTGCGTTGTCGAGAGTTATTGTCACTGGGTATCCCAACCTGGTAAAAATTTTCCGCAACCGACTTATGGTGTCCTCAGCAGTTATATGTTTCATTATTTCTATTTCCTTGTAGCGGCTGAAGTAGTCTATGATAACTAACAAATATTCGCCACTAGGCAGTGGACCCATGAAGTCTAACGCAACGTCGATCCAAGGACCGGCTGGAAGAGGCCTTCTCCCCATGGGTTCGGGTCTGTTTGGGCAGCTCACTAGTCTACAACCTTCACACGAGGATACATGTTTCTCGATTTCACGATCCATCCCGGGCCACCAAACCCGGTCGCGTAATCTGCGTTTCATTACGCTCTCCCCTGGATGGCCTTCGTGAGCAAGGTCTAGCATTCTAATTCGAAGAGCTTTTGGAACAATTAATTTACTTCTGCGAATTAATGTATCTCCGGTGAAACCTATTTCGGTTTTGAAAATTTCGTAAGGCTTTGCCAAAGGATTATTCCAATTGTTACTTATGAGGCATGTTTTCACAGCCTGTAGTTCTTGATCCTCTCGCGAAGCTTTATCAAGTTCACTTGTATCGATCGCCGCTGACTCTTTAATCGCAAGAATTAGAAAAGGGCTGTCTCTGTCGAAATCTGTGGTACAATCGTTCTGAGACAATCTCGAAAGTGAATCTGCGATGTTGTTGCAGCCCTTACGGTACACAACTTTGAACGAAAAGGATTGCAACCTCAGTAACCACCGTTCAATTCTGGCACACGGTCGTGAATTTGGTTTAAAGATTGTTTCTAGGGGCTTATGGTCAGTTTCCAGTTCGAAGGTGCGCCCGAGAAGGTAAGCTGACTACACACTTTTCGTGGTTCAGTAGAACTCCTGCTGTTCTCAACGTTGCTAGCGTTTTATCAAGTTCCTTGTCGTGTTCTGATAAATTTTCCCCGAAAATAAGGATATCATCTATAAAGTTTATCGTATTGTTGCAAGTTACTAAAATCTGTTCCAAACCTTTTTGGAACATTTCCGGTGCGCACGAAATGCCGAACATTAACCTTTTAAACCGAAAAATGCCCAAATGCGTAATAAAAGTTGTGATATGACGCGAATCTTTGTGTAATTCCATTTGATAAAATGATTCTTTGATATCCAACCGACTAAAGACACGAGCCTTCTTAAGCCGTGGAAGAAAATCATCGAACGTTGGCATAGGATGCGCTTCTCGCTTGATGGCCATGTTTGCTCTGCGCATGTCAACGCATAGGCGGAGATCTCCATTATCCTTGAGGATAGTAACTAGCGGAGATACCCATGGACTGTATTCCTGCACAGGTTCTATAATATCGGATGCTAGCAACGCATGTAGCTTTTCTTCAATTTTAGTCAACAAAGCTAGTGGTGGTCGTCGAACGCTTTGACAAACTGGAGTTACTGATGGATCGATGGAAATTCTTAGTTGGATACCTCTTATTTTCGGGAATACTTGTTTGCTACAAGTTAGCTGACAGACATCAAACATTTCTCGTGAACTGGGCAACCCTAACACTAAAACTCCTAGCTCTTTGGCAGTGGCGCGACCAAGAAGTGGTTGGGATCCTTCGTTTATAACATAAAATGTTGCTGTTTTTTGAATTCGTCTCGCGTCGTCTTCAATTGATATGACAGCCTCAAAAACGGTTCGGGTAACAAGTGGTCGGAAATGTTTGCCATAAACTCTGAATGTTTTGTCTTTGTTGTGTTGCTCTTCATGTTCAACTCCTTCTGCTAGCATTTTATTCCAAGTCGTATCGTCAATGATATTGTATTGGCAACCAGAATCAATTAGTACTTGCACCATCACTCCACCGATCGTTACCCATAGAAGTTCCTCTCCAGCTTTACTATTAGAAATATAGTTCAGAAAATTACCTAAGAAGAAGAATTACCATATTGATTAAAATCTCCTCAACAAACAGTCAAATATAGTAAAAATAAGAATACCTGATTCATCGTTCTCTTCGGTATCAACAGCATTAATTGCTGGACGCTTGAATCTATTGTTTCGAAAATTGTTACCCTGGTGTGGCACCTGGCGCTTCCGTGACCTATATCTGTCAGGACAGAACATTAAGAAATGTCCTTGTTTGCCACACTTAAGGCAATTTCTATCTAAAGCTGGGCACCTGCGATCCGGGTGTCGCTGATCTTTGTAGCCACATTTACCACAAGCGATTAAATCATCTCGGTAAGAGTTACGAAACGAGGTGCCAAGCGTGCCGCGAGGTGTGTTTTGATACTCATTTCGAAAATTTGGTCGATATACGTTTCGCGACAAACCTTGGATCCTGTTTACCACTAATTCACTCGATTGGTTGGTGGACGCCGCGGTGAATTGTTGAGATTGGAATTTTACTGCCTCGTGAGCATTTATAAGTTTTGTTATTATGTAAATATTCAAATTTTCCTGCTGCAGTATCTTCTCGCGTAAATCTGGGGCTGCGGTTTGGATCAGTTTGTCGATTACGCTAATTTCTCTACTCTCTTGCAAACTGTTTCCAAAATTACACATATTAGTCATCTCAGCGGTTCTAAGCAAAAATTTGTCAAACGATTCGTCTTTCTCCTTTGGTTTTAGCATCCAAAACTGTAATCTTTGATAAGCCTCGTGTTCTTTGGGTGCGAAATATTGATCCAACTTTTGGATCATCACTTGGAACGGATCGACACCCAGGCGTTCTTCCACATCGGCACCCGGAATACTACTAAAAACCTCTTGCACATCTGGCCCCGCTCGCGAAAGGAAAATGTTCTTCAAACGAATTTTATTTGTGGTAGCATTTGCCAGAGCCATGTAATCAAACTGTCGCTTATAACGGACCCATTTTTCGCGAACTTCTGTTTGCGGGAGGCCCTTGAAAATAAATGGAGGCAGATCCCATCTATCCATTTTGAAATATCTCTTATTTCTCTCTTGACAGTTTTCAGAATTTTAAGCTGAAATAAATGAAAAAATAGTATAAACTTGTCAACTGTTCGAATTTATCTTTAACTTCCTCTTGAACACTTGCTAGCCAATCAATTTGAAACAAATTATTTCTATAGATTCGGGATTTGTCAAAACTTTCTTAGAGATATTCTGCGGACCTGATCCAAACAATCCTTATTGTTTACTTCGCGAACCATCGCTCCCTGCACGATACCCAGATGTATCGGCCAAAACAATTCTCAAGATTGTTTATTTCGCGAAACTTCGCTCCCTGCACGATACCCAGATGTATCGGCCAAAAGCAATTTCCATAATTGTTAAGTTCGCGAAACTTCGCTCCCTGCACGGTATAGAATACCGGCCAAAAGGATCTACCAGACGATCCGTCCTAGTTCACACACAGGAAATGTCCTGTCCCTGCATGGTATCTCATATACCAGCCAACATTCACAGGTTAAAACCGCCACTGCAGACTTCTGTCAGCCTAGTGCTCTGCACAGTACCCTTGTACTGGCCACTTTTATATCATTCCAATAGAATCCAATACAGGTAACGCAGAATATCACTCATAACAAGCATTTGTAACGAATCAACTTTTTCATCTTCCTGGTGCTTTTTTTTTCGCACCTAACCTAACTTCCCGAAGCGTCTTTGAAAAAATTGGCCTAATATTTATTTGGTTCTTACCTGATTTTCCGACTTCCAACACTCGTCGCCAATATGTGGTACCCTCCGTTCACAACGTACAAATATTCCGGATTACACTTAGGTTGTAACAAATGTATTCTATTTATTATAAAAGACGCAAATAGTAAAAGGCTCCCGATCAATCACCGACTCTTCACTTCAACGCTTTTTCTCTGAATCCCTCAGACCATTGTTCTCTCTTCGAATAGTGTTGTCCTGTTAAAGTCATTATATCAGTTCATAGTTTTTCGATAGGTTATAGTCATTACTCACCACAGTAACAAACATTCAATTATTACCACCAATGTCTTTTGAATTTACAACAATCAATGATCATGTTTGGTACTCCTCACCTCAGTAAGGGTTTTAAAAATTTTATATATTACGAAAAATCATCCCCTACCAAAATATTCAAAAATGAATGAAAAAAGTGATCAAAGTTCCCCCAGTTTACGGTACTCCTGGCGTGATGATAGAATGCTGTGACATTCTAGTAGCTTCTGATTGGTTGTGTGGTCGTGGCCTACCACATCTCCCTTTTTTAAGAAAGATCGTACGAGCTCAAACGAAATCATCCAACAACACCGACAATGGAAGATTTGGTGTTGGAACCGGTGCTGCTGCATCGATGAACCAGGCCTTCAGTTGATTGGTGTGAGATCTGATGAGTCGACCGTTGTCCAGCAGTACGGTGTACTTCCCTCCGTTTTTGAGTTCGATGATTCTACCAGGTATCCATTTGACCGAACTCTTTTGTCGAATTTTCGCCTTGACTTGATCCCCAGCGACGAATGTTGGTTGCATAGGGAAGTTCGAAGTGGACCCGACCAGTGAATCGAAGGGAATCGACCAAAGGTTGAATGTATCGATGAGGTCGATGCCAAGGACGTTCAGATCTGGATGGTTGGTGACGTAGATGCATGCTCGTTTTGAGACGTTCCGGATGGTTACTCGTGCGCTGAATTCACCCAAAACGTCGAGCATATTTCCGGATGCACTGGTCGCAACGATGTTCGTCTGGTTGATTGTTGGCTTTCCGATGGTTTTCCAAGTTTGCGTAGAGATGATGGTGATGTCAGAAGCACAGTCCAGCTGGAGCTTGACGTTGACACCGTTCAGATGAACATCAGCAAACTTGCGCCTCTTGGAAACGTCCACTTTCTGCACCAGAGTGACACCTGTCATCTTCCAAATGTTGGGATGATGCTCGTTGGTTGGTTTCTTCCTGGAATCCGCTGAAGCACAGTAACCTTTCTTGTGGCCCCTGCGTTTGCATTTTCCGCAGGTGGAATTCTGGAACGGGCACTCACGGACGTAATGGAAGTCCCCGCAGAGCCAGCAGGGCGTCTTCGGAACCTTTTTCGTCTTCTTCTCGGGTGGTTTTGGATGGAGGGACACAGCGTTGATTGAGGGGTCCTTCTTCTCAATCATTTGTGTGTCCTGTTTCAGGTTGATGAGCTTGTGGCACTCGTCTACCTGCTTCGTGTTCCCAGAACACACAAGGGGTGGTATTTATACCAGCAGGTACTCCTAGCGTGACGATAGAATGCTGTGACATTCTAGTAGCTTCTGATTGGTTGTGTGGTCGTGGCCTACCACACTATGCACCGGAGGATCGGCGCGGGATCATTAAGTAAGTAAGTAAGTAATTAACAAAACCTGTAATTTTAAATTGTTTTCCTTGAAAGTTAACGAAGATTCATTTATTATTACAGCAAATGTCCTGTAAAAAAGTTGTACACTAAAAATTAAATGTCACTTAATCATGTTTTCGACCTGTAAAATTACGGTAAATGTCCTGCTCCTTCTTGTTACAGGACATTTGCCTAATTTTACAGGAAATAATTTTTGCTGTGTAAGGTCTTGTCAGTAATCTTGCCGCATTGAGCATTAACATGTTGATGCTACGTTAGATCTTTGTCAAAAACAACACCAAGGTTTTCGGCGTAATCTACAAACTGAATAACGCTATTATTGAGGATTCAGTATGTTAAACACGATCAAAGGCTTTTGCAAAATGTATTATCAACAGTTTAGCGATTCCTTTTTTGTCTAAGCTATACGCAATATCGTTATGTACTTTCATGAGTGCAATTTCTGTGCTGTGAGATGAGCGAAATCCAGATTGAAATTCATATAACATATTGTTTTGATTTCGGTACAGTGTAATTTGTGGTTTGATTAGTTTTTCAAAAAAATTTGAAGTTGAACTCAGTATACTAATAGGTCTCCAGTCGCCCAAGTCAAGAGCTTTCGCTTTTTTTTTGGGATTGGAATTACTTTAGATTTTTTCCATTATTGGTATGGAAATTTTGAAGTTTTTATAATGGTTTTGAAAATGTGACTAAGTGCAGGTAGAATAAATTTTGAATTGAATTTTAATTAGACGGATTGGTATTTCATCCACTCCTAGAGCATTCGATTTAGCTTTCATGATTTCGTAGTCTTCAATAGATTTAAATTCAAATCCTCGTGAGCTAGAAGGGCAATGCAATTCTCGACTTCGCGATGAGTAAAATTAGAAGAGAAATAACTATTTAATTCGGCAGCAGAGAAGTTCGATACAGCCTTTCCTGCAGATTTTTTTCAATCAAAACTTCTTCAAGTTATTCCTAAATAACCTGGCAGGTAAATCTAGATTGAAGCGATTTTTTTCACGTGCAATTTTTGCCTTAAATAATCATCATGTTCACTTTATTTGGTAGGGTTTTGTACTCATTTCTATCTTCGACAGACTTGAGATTCTTCCAAGAATTATAGGCCAAATTTCTGTTTATGACAGCATGATTTATTTCATGGTTAAACCATTCATTCTTATCAAAATTTAGTGCCGGAAATCTGAAACAGACAAAAACAAAACTCCAAAAAGACGTTTTGTATATTAAAAAAAAACAAACCGTTGTAAGACGATCGTCAGAATCATTAATTTCGATTGGGCTTGTTATATAGCTCAGTTGGCAAGTTTGTTGTCTCCCGAGTCGATGTCCGTGAGTTCGAGCCCAAGAGTAAACATCGAACACAGTTGTACCGGATAAGTTTTTCAATAACGATCCGCCAACTGCAACGCTGATAAAGTCGCGAATGCCATAATGATGGTAAAACGAC
Source organism: Uranotaenia lowii (assembly GCF_029784155.1). Classification (NCBI taxonomy): domain Eukaryota; kingdom Metazoa; phylum Arthropoda; class Insecta; order Diptera; family Culicidae; genus Uranotaenia; species Uranotaenia lowii. The sequence goes on from NC_073692.1 coordinate 316,883,097, forward strand.
TATAATCGAAACAAAAAAAAATTAATTTCGATTGCCAAATTAAAACAAATGCTTGAAAAACGAAACGAGATCATCATTCACAACCCGTTTTCGTGACCTCTACTTACTCTCTGGAGCCTCGACGAAACTAGTTTTTTCGAGTATTATGTATTTAGAATCAATAAACACCAAACTCTATGCAACGTAGTTGATTGTTTTGAAGAATATTTTCGATTACGACCGCTTGATGTTTCAATTTATCAGAATTTTGGAACTTCGGAACAGGATTCTTGGATAACCTTTTTATTTATTTTACAACGAAGATATCTGATTTTAACAATCTAACTACTTTCATAGTTTTTTGCGCTCTTTCCAAATATGATATATTTTTTCATTGGCTTTTGTTTTCTTAGTCTTAAAGGTTGAGTTTTGAGAGTTGAGGAATATTCATTTGAAAATTTGTTAAAAATGAAAATTTGAGCACCAGGCTCGAACATCTCAAGTAACTTCCAAGATAAAATTACATATATTATTTTGTTTCTTTTTCCTCGATTTGTCAAAAAAAAAGGCAAATTCTACGAAATTTAAAAGCAATTTTGAATTAAAGGGGTTTTATGATTTTTTTCATGACATAAACAAAAAATCTCCTACAAGAAAAAAAGTTATAAATTTGTCTAGATATTGAATTCTATAAGCATTGTAGATTTTTTTTAAAGACATTGCATCTCTGAAACATGAATACATTGCCAAAATCTGAATCAATATTTGAATGAAGAGTAATGAATGGATTTAAAATCAGTTTTGTTTTTTATTTAATTTAACTCAAAATTCCATACGTCATATCCCTAAACTAGGTGTTATATATGGAATCTAACAAAAAATTTAAATTCAGGGTGCCAAATTCTTCCAAAAATCAGTATTAGTAACAGTGGTCAGAAAATGCTGCTCCCTGGTTTGATCGATTCAGTAGAAGTTTTTATGACTCTCTGGAGCCACTTAGCCATAAACCAAGCTTATACTGGCACAAGATATCCAATTAGGAACTTATAAACGCCAAAAGGTATGCAATTCCTGAAATGAAAAATTTTTAAAGGTATAGTTGAAAAAAAAACGACTTCTTGGTTGCGTAGTACCTACCCCCTAAAAAATGAGAAAGATGTGAAAAGAGATTCGTTTTTTTTTCAAGGACAAATTTTGTTCTTGTTTAGTTCGGAATCGAGTTTGACGGGAAAAAGGGAGTGAAATTAGAAGAATCAAAACGTAATGTCCACTAGACTGAGTCGATTTGGGGTCATTTTCGAATTTCTCAAACCCTGGGGTCTTAAAAGTTTCGTTTTGTCCTAAAACTCATCCATGATTTTTTGCCGAATTTTTAAGTAACGTTTATATGAGTAAATTTAGACTTTTAGGTTTGTATGGGAAAATTTAAAATTTTGTACTGAAAAACGAACATGGTTTTTCTTTTTACTCTGGTACCGAGCCATTCAACCCTTTATGTGCCAATTTATGAATTTCTTAAAGTAAATTTTCCGCTTAACAACATTGCCGAAGACCGTAACTTATTATCTCTCCAGACAACGAAGTTATAACCAATTTAATGAAGGTATGTCTTATGGTATTGAAGGCATTTCAAATAAACCCGCAACACTGCTGGGTACAAACGAAAGATTGTTTGACTGATTTGCTCGTAGATGTTTTCTTTCAAATGTTATCATACTAGTTTCTTCGGTGCGATTGTTGTTTACATTAGGAGCCATCTTTTGATGGTTTCTATAAATAAAAATAACTATGCTTGAAGGGCTGGCATTCAATTGATTGCAAGCGCATCAACATTTCACATAGAGTTGGAACAGCAAAACAACGAACCCTATATAAGAATCGTTGTCGCTCGGCCTGTTCTTAACCGATATTCATAAATAGGATATCAAAATGAAGATAAAAGATTCGTTTAGCATTTTGTTAAACAAAATTTGAGAACCAAATCATGAGGTCTTAAGAAAAGTTGCTTCAACTGAACGCCTTTTGCTGAATCATATTCCCCCGGGTAACCATAAATACATATGCAATAATTCAAATATCGGATATTTAATGTATTTAAATTAAAAGCGAATACCTATAATGTATCTTTTTATTATTAGAAACTCAAATCTTTTTTTTCGATCTAAACTCTGGCATTTGTTTTCGGCCAGCTTGTTGGGCGATAATGTATTCATGGCGTTTTTCAAACAAAAAGGCTTATGAAATTAAGTGCACTTTTTTCAAATTAATCTTGATTCCAAAATATGTTTAAACAGAATTGCACCTATAATTATTATTTATTTTGTTCCAAATATCTAAGCAAATTTAAAAGAAAAACAAGTCATTTGGCGATAAATCAGTCTGAACGCGAGAATCACCGAATATAAACATAAACGCAACAAATTGGATCGATTTTATTAGTTGGAAGGATCGTGTATTTGAACCGATACTGTCATGTGATTTGAAATTTGAAGAAATTGAAGCTTTTAAACTCCAGCCGATGGAAGTCCCTAATTGGCCTTGCCACGGCCAAGGTGTCGAAAGATGTGTTAAAATGGTGTCTGAAGCAGCAGATGAAGTTTTTTCGTTCAAAAAACGCAATAAAAATACATTATCGCCCAACAAGCTGGCCGAAAACAAATGCCAGAGTTTCGATCGAAAAAAGATTTGAGTTTCTAATAATAAAAAAATTACATTAAAGGAATTCGTTTTTAATTTAAATACATGAAATATCTGATATTTGAATTATTGTATATTTATGTTTTTATGGTTACCCGGGGGAATATGATTCAGCAAAAGGCGTTCAGTTGAAGCAACTTTTCATAAGACCTCTTGATTTGGTTTTCAAATTTTGTTTAACAAAATGATAAACGAATCTTTTATCTTCATTTTGATATCCTATTTATGAATATCGGTCAAGAACAGGCCGAGCAACAACGATTCTAATATAGGTGTTTTTAATACTGAGTGTGGGGTTCGTTGTTTTGCTGTTCCAACTCTATGTGAAATGTTGATGCGCTTGCAATCAATTGAATGCCAGCCCTTCAAGCATAGTTATTTTTATTTATAGAAACCATCAAAAGATGGCTCCTAATGTAAACAACAATCGCTCCGAAGAAACTAGTATGATAAAATTTGAAAGAAAACATCTATGAGCAAATCAGTCAAACAATCTCTCGTTTGTACCCAGCAGTGTTGCGGGTTTATTTGAAATGTCTTCAATGCCAAAAGACATACCTTCATTAAATTGGTTATAACTTCGTTGTCTGGAGAGATAATAAGTTACGGTCTTCGGCAATGTTGTTAAGCGGAAAATTTACTTTAAGAAATTCATAAATTGGCACATAAAGGGTTGAATGGCTTGGTACCAGAGTAAAAAGAAAAACCCGATTTAATACACTTAACAGTGGATTGTAGCCTTTCTTACAGTCTATAAATTATATTTGGATACACATGACACAAAGTAATAAATTAATGATAGATTTATAAATTCTGAGTAATGATTTAAGAATTTCGAACGTAGTAAATCCTAAATGAATTTAAGAAATTAAGATTCAAAATTTTTAATAGGACAAAAGTATTTTTAAATAATTATAATTTTCACTTAAATAATTACATAATTGTAAACTAATTGAAAATTTTTGAATGATTGAATTCTGGAATATCTTGTATTATCCCGTTTCTATGACATTATGATCTTATATCTATAAAATAGAAGAGCTCTAAAAATGAAGAGTATATATTTTCAAAAAAGATGCCTAACCATGTGTTTCAAATAATTCAACCTCTCAAGTAAAGGAAGCGAAAAAATTATAAAAAAAGTAGATTTTCAACTGCTAGACTAAAATACGATGAATCAACGTAGTTTAGAGTAATCGATCGAATTAACTATAGATATTTAACATTTTGACAACTTTGAAATGTTAATATTTTCAATTCTGTCATTTTGTCAATTATGTCTATTTTATCATTTTTGTCTATTCTGATAGTTTTGTCAATTTTATCCATTTTGTCAATTTTGTCAATTTTGTCAATTTTATAAATTTGGTAAATTTTAAAAATTTTGAAAATTTTGTAAATTTTGTAAACTTTGTAAATTTTGTAAATTTTGTAAATTTTGCAAATTTTGTAAATTTTGTAAATTTTGTAAATTTTGTAAATTTTGTAAATTTAGTAAATTTTGTAAATTTTGTAAATTTTGTAAATTTTGTTAATTTTGTAAATTTTGTAAATTATGTAAATTTTGTGAATTTTATAAATCTTGTGAATTTTATAAATTTTGTAAATTTTGTAAATTTTGTAAATTTTGTAAATTTTGTAAATTTTGTAAATTTTGTAAATTTTGTAAATTTTGTAAATTTTGTAAATTTTGTAAATTTTGTAAATTTTGTAAATTTTGTAAATTTTGTAAAATTTGTAAATTTTGTTAATTTTGTAAATTTTTTAAATTTTGTCAATCTTGTCCATTTGGATAGTCTTGTCAATTTTGTGAATTTAGTCAATTTAGGCTATTTTTTCAATTAAGCCTAGGTAGTCAATTTAGAAAAATTAGTAAACTTAGTCAGTTTAGTCAATTTTGTCAATTGTCTAAATTTGGACAATTTTGTAATTTTGTCAAATTCGCAAATTGGTCTACATAGATTTTTTTTGCATTTTTTGTCGTATAGTTAATTTATTCAAGTTGGTCAACTGTTTCCAATTTTGTAAATTTTGAGAATTTAGTCGAAATGGTCGATTTGGACTTTTCTCAATTTAGTTATTTTTGTAAATTTTGTCTATTTTGTAAACTTTTTCATTTTTCTCATTTTTTAATTGATGTTGTCAGTATTAAACTTTATAAGAAATACTATCAAATGAAAGTTATAACAAATAGATTACTAATTGTAATGATGATGAAATTATCCAATAGAATTGAAAAACGATTATATGTCAGTTAATTCATAGGCAAAGAAAATTTGGAACAGCAAGTGGAATTGAATGATACAAAAACTTGTACTTGTATTTTTTTCCAATAAGATTCTATTTTCCCTACCCAGCATGAGAGCAGCAGTGGTATCAATTTTTTCAAAAGGGCGTGCGGCCAAATGTTAACAAATCGAATTGTCAGCTGGGTGAAAAAGTACCGTTTGAAGACCTACATTTTAAACCTAATTACTTTCAACGCGATTTTCTCGAAACAGCTTTCGCCCTTTACAAAAATGAATCAACATAGAACTCAAAGTGTTTAGCATACCTATCAGGGGCATCCTTACTGGTATACGTTTAAGGGACAATTGGGTTGATCTAGTTACCAAAAATTTTAATGTTTGGCTTATAAAAAAAGCGATCCGTGATTCAAACAGCAATTTCACTGTTATCGAGCGCACATATAATATTTTAATGCATTTTGATGATTATTGATTTACATTTTACATTTCCGTCATTTTTGTCATTTCTGTCATTTATGTCAATTTTGTTAATTTTTCCAAAATTTTTTTTTTTTTGGCAATTTTGTTTAATAATTTTTTTCAATTTTCTGTTTCATCAATATTGACAATATGTTTTATCAATTTTGTTTACTCAACACAGACACAGATTTTTCTGTTTCATCAATTTGACCTACAAGTTCTGCCAATTTGGTCAATTTTTTGCAATTATCTCAATTTTTTCAATTATGCCAATTTTTCTATTTTGTCAACTTTGTCGATTTATTTCAATTTTGTCAATTAGGTCAAATTGATGAAACAGAAAAAAAAAACTGTCCAAATTGTCCATTTTGGCCACATTGACAAAATTGACAAAACTGAATTAACAAAATTGACAAAATTGATAAAAAATATTGTCAATATTGATGAAACAGAAATTTTGAAAAAAAACTGACAAAATTGACAAAACTGATAAAAATGACAGAAACGACAAAAATAACGAAAATGTAAAATGTAAATCAATAATCATCAAAATGTATTAAAATATTATGTGTGCGCTCGATAACAGTGAATTGCTGTGAATTGCGGATCACTTTTTATGCAAGCCAAACATAAAATTTCTTAATTACTAGCTCAACCCAATTGCCCTTTAAATGTATACTAGTAATAATGCCCCTGAAAGGTATGCTAAGAAATAGAAAAGAAAAGATTTCTATGTTGATTTATTTTAGCAAAGGGCGAAAGAGAAAATCGCGTTGAAAGTAATTAGGATTAAAATGTAGGTCTTTAAACGGTACTTTTTCACCCAGCTGACAATTCGATTTGTTAACATTTGGCCGCACGCCCTTTTGAAAAAATTGATACCACTGCTGCTCTCATGCTGGGTAGGGAAAAAAGAATCTTATTGGAAAAAAAATAATGTGATACTGGGATCAACTCATCAAGCAGTAGCAGGTGCTGTAAACGCCATGATTTAGGCAACAACAGTACGCAGCTTTTTGGCTTGCCTTCAGTTCATGTTGAAAAAAAAAAACGCCATTTAAATATTATCAAAGATTACCATCTGTTAAAAGAGTTCAACTATTTTATAACGAATTTTTTAGATTTTCCCATAGTTTAACTACAAATTAGATTAAATTTTAGAGGTTTTCATCAAAATGAGAACAATCCAGAGTTTAAAAAAAATTAAACCGGTCTCTCGAAAATCAGGACAAATCCTGATAAATCAGGATACTTGGCACCTCTAAGCACAAGAGAAACAACAACAACAACTGAACAATTGTAATGCACGTCGGAGGTGCCAGGTGAACTGATTTTTCAGGACTTGTCCTGACTTTCAAGAGGTTCAAGGGTTTTAAGTAGTTTTCGCAAAGCCTAAATCAAGGCAAATATTTTACCCCAAGACAGCATCACGATTGGAATTGAAACAAAAAAGTTACCCAAGATGCTAAAGCGCTTACACTTTCTGCATTTGATTCCTTTTCCTGACTTCTGAACATGGATGCGCGCACATGGGTTCACACCTGGATTCGAGCACGTGCTCGAACTTGCACCCTACACTTTGAGTGCGGTGAGTTTAAATGGGTGCGTTTTAAACTTGCGTCCAAAAGTTGTGTGCAAGTAAGTGCAAAAACTTGCGTGCACTTCGCACCCAAGTTGTACCGTGAAGATTTTTGAAAAGGGCACATTTTTTGCCATATTTTCAAAATTTGTCAGGTTTGTAAAATTTATCAAGCTTATGAATGTTGTAATTTTAGTTTTTTTTTTGTATTTCTTATCAATTTTGTCAACTATGCAAATTTGGTCCAAATTGTAATTTTTAAGATTTTAACAATTATGTCATTTTTGTAATAATAGGCTATTTTGAAATTATTGAAAATTATGTCAGTTTTGTAAATTATTGATTGATTCTGTCAATTTTGCATATTTTGAAAACTTTTTCAGTTTTATGATTTATATTCATTTTATCTATCCAGTTTTGTCAATTTTGTAAATGTTATCATTTATGTCAATCCATTCAAAATTGGTCAATTTTTGTCAACTTTTCCCATATTTGCGAAATTTGTCAGGTTAGTTAAAACTTGATAAAAGTTTGTGAATGTTGTCTATTTTGTAATTTTTATCAATTTTGTCAATTATGTAAATTTGGTCCACTTTGTAATTTAAGAAAATTTAAACAATTATGTCATTTTTGTAGTAATTGACTATTTTGACATTTTTGTCCATTATGTCGGTTTTGTAAATTTGTTTTGAAAATCGTCTAGCGCTGGATTGCATCTGAATTTTTGAATTTAAATCTGAATTCTGAAACTCACTATTGGACCAGATTTTTTTAAATTAAGTTTAAAATCAGAAATACTATAAAGTCCAGGGAATTCAACATTTTGAAATTAGCGCGTCTGTACAAAAAATGTCGATAAAATTAAATTGGGTGAAACTTTTTGTTGATGAATTTTCGTTTGAACGCGAAATTACGCCTATTTAAAATAGGATTTTTTTATCCGGGTAGGGGTAATAGATAGCCAAGATTTTTTAAATAGGATTTGATTAGATGTTCCGAAGTTTCAAAAGCGTTTTTTTTTTCGAGCTAACTGATAGTTTCGCCTTTATGAAATGTTACGTTCGTTTGTTGCTAGATTCACGCTTTCTTCGACGTATCGAAGCCAGCCATCGCTGCAGAAAAATGCGGTGTTTAACCCTACAACCATCGGTTTAGTATGACAAGTTCGTAAGTACATTTTAAAGTACAGTTTTTGTTTGATTTTAGTTTTCAATTGATTGCTTTTAGGTTCAAATTGTAAAAGCAATCAATTGAAAACTAAAATCAAACAAAAACTGTACTTTAAAAATTGTAACCGAAGATGAAAAGCCTGTAGCTGAATCCCTTAAATTGTAAACATCAATTGTTAAACAAAAATGACTGAATAAAAATTACATTAAATTAAAAAAAGATGATGAAAAGCCTGTAGCTGAATCCCTTAAATTGTAAACATCAATTGTTAAACAAAAATGACTGAATAAAAATTACATTAAATTTAAAAAAAAAATATGACAAGTTCGGGGTTATACCCCTTTTAAAACTCCGTATTATCGCGATATGGTTTTAGTGCTTCGGCTCTAAAATTTTTGAAACCGGTTCGGTTAACACTGAACTGGTACAGAAATTAAATATTTTACAAATTTTCAATCTCTCCTTCTCCTTCTTCCCGCTCGTTTTGTCGTCATGAAGACGTCATGAGTGGGAGTGGAGTGCGCCCATCGTGTAGCGAGCGCGCCCATCGTGTATATGACGTCATATATACGATAATCTTGATTTTAGTGATTGCTGGTTGTGGCTAGCAAGCCTAATTGACACGTTTTTTGGAGTGATGATTTGATGATAATTACTATGAAAATTTATTTTTCAAACTATTTTGTTTTTTTTTCTTTCTTTTATACATTGAAAAGGGAAAAAAATCAAATTTTTTAAGACAAAAATCATTTTTATTGTACTTCCCAGTTTCGCAAAAACGTAGTGACAAAGTTTATAAAAAAATCACACCAATACATACAAATACACTGACATCGTCTGAACTCGTCGAGCTGATTCGATAGGTCTAAGACCCATAATTAAGGATCTCCCAAATCGACCGATAACTATACCTTTCTGTAAGAAAGGCAAAACCATGTTCGTTTTTCAGTACAAAATTTTAAATTTTCCCATACAAACCTAAAAGTCCAAATTTACTCATGTAAACGTTACTTAAAAATTCGGCAAAAAATCATGGATGAGTGTCAGGACAAAACGAAACTTTTAAGACCCCAGGGTTTGAGAAATTCGAAAATGACCCCAAATCGACTCAGTCTAATGTCCACTGATACGTATTCTTTCAAAATTTTGGGAGCAAATACCATCGTGGAAGAAAGGCATGAAATGGGGAACAAAACTCAGGTGGTCGAATTTGCTCAATAGGGGTCCATGTTCCACCGTTACGTGATGTCTTGAAATGTGTTTGTTTCTGGTGCGATCGTGCGATCCCGAAAGAAAACCGAGAAAACGACAACAATGAAACTATATGAGAATAATCCAGCTCTTAGATACTCCACCTGGGTTATTCCACAGTTGTTTCGGTGCAGCGATTGAAAAAATGTACCCCTAACAAAAAACAAAACTTAGAGCTTGATTTCCAGAGGCTCAAAAAGGTCACTCAATCGCGGGCTCCCCGCAGATAAGCAGTGGAAAGGAAAGGAATTCAATCTAGCCGGTGAGTCTTATTTGACTAATATTTCCTAATTCACAAGCATATTTAACTCTTTTACATCGGTTTTTGTATGTATATGTCATTGTAGCTCCGCGTTTGCATTAATGATTTCCAGTTCGCAGTTGTAACGCCTAAGTGATAATTTCACTAGAACCGCTATAAATTTCCCTATCCAATAAATAGGGGAGAGTGAGTAGATTTGATCCCTGGGCTGACATGACCCCTTAACAATATCTTGTAACTGGAATCTTAACATGAACATTAATCTAATGTTCTAGAAAAAAAAAGCCGAATATAGCCAAACCTTGGAAAATTTAAAAAAATCTATTTTTTAGTTATTGAACTTTTGATGAAAATTTAACAAAATCATTTTTTAATATTTTAAAATGTCCATGTATGTTTACACTCCAGGCCAGCCTCAGGCCTGATTTCTAGAAGCCTATAACACTGAGTTCCAAACGCAACAAACCTTAAATGAAAGAACTACTAAATGTTTTTTGGCTTTAATTTTAACCTAGGTTCAATCTCTCCATCAAGTGATCCAGATCTCTATGCAAAATCTTCAATATTGAGCTCCTGGATAAGCTCCGTTTCCTCAAGTCTACTATAAACAAATCCATGCCAAAGTCAAAGTCAACTCACCAAATTCCGGTCAATGTCGTTGTCGGTCGGTGTGCACACAAAGATGGCCCTCTGCATCAGACCAACGAAGCACCAGAATGTTTCCGCTTCGTTCTTGATCTCGCACAAAACTGGAGCCAGCAGGTCGCTCATGCCTTGTGTGTAGCTAAAATTAAAAACTAAATTAGCCCACCTCCAAAATAAACATTTCGATCAACTACTTACGACATTCCCGGGTTGTAGAAAGCATAATTCAGCAGGATGCTCTTCATTGTATCAATGTTCGGGTTATCTTCCCCGGCGAAAAACGGATTGCCCCGATCGGTTCGGATGACGTCCTTTTCGATGACACATTGTACGGTGCGCCAGAACTGAGCCTGTGCCTCCGGAGACATCGAGTACAGTCGCCGTCTGGTGATCTCCTCGTACTCTTGCCGACGAATCTCGGCCAGGGCTGCACGATCCTCGAAGGTTGAATTAGTACTGTAGCAGTGTAGCAAGAATGGCCACACCGTTTTACGAAGACTCTTCTCCAAGCCCCCGAAAAATACACACTTCCTCAGCTGAAGATCGTCCTCGATCTGACCCTTCTCGTTGAGCAATGTTCCGTAGAAATAGTCAGTAGTAATTTTGTTCACCTTGCCCTCTTCCGGGTGGAGTTCGGCCTTGCGAACCTCAGGTCGACACACCATGAACTGCCGATAGGGCAGGTTTGGTTCATCTTGACCTAGCGGAATTCAAATATTTTTATTATATTGTTGATTTTATAAAATTTAATCCAAATACCTGGTGCCAATTTGATGTTGTGCAGTAGACAGTGCCATTGATGCAGAACCTGTGCCAGGTGGTCTAGCCCTCCATGGTGAAAGTGAAGGATCTTGTACTGAGATTCTCTGGATGCAATCACCAGCTGCCCGGAGGTGCAATTTTCGTCATTGAAGAACAATCGCAAAGCTCGCATTTGGCTCAGATCGACGGAGAATCTGTAAGGTATGAGATATAGATGAAACAAATTTTATGTATGTTTTTTCAGTTCAAAACATCTTTGAACCCTCGTTCAATATTGGTGGCTCCAGAGAATTAAAACTGCTAAACAGGGAATTTTGAATAGTTTCCAACGCACCAGCGTTGGGAGTTTACTGATCTTCCCCAAATAATTCCAAAACTTAACTTAGATGATTTGTAAATGGTGTTTTTGGCAGGTGATAAAAATCATAGTTTTAACACGTTCGTCGCCACGCTCATTTCGGCTCAAACAAATTCTCGGAGTGAAAAAGTTAGGAGGGAGAACTTCAACATTTGCATCCTTAGGCTAAACTGAGCGGCTTACTTGAGTAAGAGAGCGTCACACGTTTTTGATGTGACGGGACCTCCCAGGAAATACACCCGTTATCCGAATAAGGGCCCTATGACGACGAACGTGTTCAGGGAGCTGCTGAAGCTGTAATAAAATTTGATACATTGCACAATGGGGAAAAAAGTGTACAAACCGCGAAGAAATTCAATATCTTTCGTGCTACATGACCAAAATCAATGGAAATATACTTTCCTTTTGTGAAAATTTCCGGAGAATCGATTGGACGTAGTTTCAAACGCCGCACAAGTTTACGAACGTAGATATAGTGCCTTTTTAACCCCTAATTCCCCTATATTTTGTAAACATTCCAGAAAAACACTGATTCGAACCAGAGAATTTTGAACGAAAACAGACCTATCGTGTGTAATTTTGTCTGAGGAATCGAATGAAGGCTGTTCGGGCCTCCGCACGCTTCAGAAAATGGAGTTATGGCTGTTTTTACCCTCAATTCCCCTATATTTTTCGATTATTTCAGAAAAAAGCAAATTCGAACTTGAAAATTTTGAACCAAATGGGTTGTATTTTGTGTGATTTTTTCCGAGAAATCGAATGAACGCTGTTTGAGCCCCCGCACGTTTTGGAAAATGGAGTTATGGCTGTTTTACCCTAAATTCCCGTCAATTTTTCAAATTGTAAAGAAAAAGCATGTTCGAACTTGAAAATTTTGAATCTTTTGGGACGTATCTTGTGTAATTTTTTCCGAGGAATCCAATAAAGGCTGTTTGAGCCACCGCACGCTTCGGAAAATGAAGTTATGGCTGTTTTTACCCTCAATTCCCCTACATTTTTCAATAATTTAAGAAAAAAGCATGTTCGGACTTGAAAAATTTGAACCAAATGGAATGAATCCTATGTGATTTTTTCCGAGGAATTCAACGAAGCCTAATTGAGCCACCGCACGGATAAGGAACAGGAGTTATGGCTGTTTTACTCTCAATTGCCCAACATTTTTGAAATAGCTCAAAAAAAGCATGTTGAGACCAGATAATTATGAACCAAAAGTAAAGTATTTTGTGGAGTTTTTTCCGAGGAATCGAATGAAGGCTGTTTGAGCCGCCGCACGCTTCGGAAAATGAAGTTATGGCTGTTTTACCTTCAATTCCCCTACATTTTTAAATTGTTAAGAAAACGCATGTTCGGACTTGAAAATTTTGAATCTTTTGGGACGTATCTTGTGTGATTTTTTCTGAGGAATCCAATGGAGCCTGTTTGAGCCACCGCACGCCTTGGAAAATGGAGTTATGGCTGTTTTTACCCTCAATTCCCCTACAGTTTTTAATGGTTTCAGAAAAAATCATGTTCAGACTTGAAAATTTTGAACCAAATGGGTTATATCTTATGTAATTTTTTCCAAGGAATCCAACGAAGCCTATCTGAGCCACCGCACGAATTGGAAACAGAAGTTATGGCTGTTTTACCCTCAATTTCCCTACATTTTTCAAATAGCTCAGATAAAGCACGTTCGGACTTGAAAATTTTGAACCAAATGGAACGTATCATGTGTGATTTTTTTCGGGGAATGCAACGAAGCCTATTTGGCACACCGCACACATCGGAAACAGGAGTTATGGCTGTTTTACCCTCAATTCCCTTTCATTTTTTCAAAAATTTCAGAAAAACCATGATCGGATTTGAAAATTTTGAACTAAACGAGACTTATCTTATGCATTTTTTTCCGAGGAATCCAATGAAGCCTGTTTGAGCCACTGCACGCTTTGAAATAGTGAGTTATGGCTGTTTTTACCCTCAATTCCCCTAAATTTCTCTAAAATCATTGAAAAATGTAGGGGAATCGAGGGTAAAAACAGCCATAACTCACTATTTCAAAGCGTGCAGTGGCTCAAACAGGCTTCATTGGATTCCTCGGAAAAAAATGCATAAGATAAGTCTCGTTTAGTTCAAAATTTTCAAATCCGATCATGGTTTTTCTGAAATTTTTGAAAAAATGAAAGGGAATTGAGGGTAAAACAGCCATAACTCCTGTTTCCGATGTGTGCGGTGTGCCAAATAGGCTTCGTTGCATTTCCCGAAAAAAATCACACATGATACGTTCCATTTGGTTCAAAATTTTCAAGTCCGAACGTGCTTTATCTGAGCTATTTGAAAAATGTAGGGAAATTGAGGGTAAAACAGCCATAACTTCTGTTTCCAATTCGTGCGGTGGCTCAAATAGGCTTCGTTGGATTCCTTGGAAAAAATTACATAAGATATAACCCATTTGGTTCAAAATTTTCAAGTCTGAACATGATTTTTTCTGAAACCATTGAAAACTGTAGGGGAATTGAGGGTAAAAACAGCCATAACTTCTTTTTCCAAAGCGTGCGGTGGCTCAAATAGGCTCCATTGGATTCCTCAGAAAAAATCACACAAGATACGTCCCAAAAGATTCAAAATTTTCAAGTCCGAACATGCGTTTTCTTAACAATTTGAAAAATGAAGGGGAATTGAAGGTAAAACAGCCATAACTTCATTTTCCGAAGCGTGCGGCGGCTCAAACAGCCTTTATTCGATTCCTCGGAAAAAACTCCACAAAATACTTTACTTTTGGTTCATAATTATCTGGTCTCAACATGCTTTTTTTGAGCTATTTCAAAAATGTTGGGCAATTGAGAGTAAAACAGCCATAACTCCTGTTCCTTATCCGTGCGGTGGCTCAAATAGGCTTCGTTGAATTCCTCGGAAAAAATCACATAGGATTCATTCCATTTGGTTCAAATTTTTCAAGTCCGAACATGCTTTTTTCTTAAATTATTGAAAAATGTAGGGGAATTGAGGGTAAAAACAGCCATAACTTCATTTTCCGAAGCGTGCGGTGGCTCAAACAGCCTTTATTGGATTCCTCGGAAAAAAGTACACAAGATACGTCCCAAAAGATTCAAAATTTTCAAGTCCGAACATGGATTTTCTTAACAATTTGAAAAATTGAGGGGAATTTAGGGTAAAACAGCCATAACTCCATTTTCCAAAACGTGCGGGGGCTCAAACAGCATTCATTCGATTTCTCGCAAAAAATCACACAAGATACAACCCATTTGGTTCAAAATTTTCAAGTTCGAATTTGCTTTTTTCTGAAATAATCGAAAAATATAGGGGAATTGAGGGTAAAAACAGCCATTACTCCATTTTCTGAAGCGTGCGGTGGCCAGAACAGCCTTTATTCGATTCCTCAGAAAAAATTACACACGATAGGTCTGTTTTCGTTCAAAATTCTTTGGTTCGAATCAATGTTTTTCTGGAATGTTTACAAAATATAGGGGAATTAGGGGTTAAAAAGGCACTATATCTCCTTTCGTAAGCTTGTACGGAGTTTGAAACTATGTCCAATCGATTTTCCGGAAATTTTCACAAAAGGAAAGTATATTTCCATAGATTTTGGTCATGTAGCACGAAAGATATTGAATTTCTTCGCGGTTTGTACACTTTTTTCCCCATTGTGCATTGCTTTTCGTCCTAAAGTCACTTCCCGGCAATGTTCTACAAACCGTATGGAACACATCTCTCAGATTTCCCCTTTTTTGACAGATTTAAGATTTTTTCTTCAGATTTGAGCTTTCATCTCCTATGCTCTCAAGGCAAAAAAAGCTTAAATCTGAGGAAAAAAAGCTTAACAACGAGATTCACCAACACTTAGTTAAAAGATGTTGGTCACACGATACATAGACAAATCGTGTAACGTTGCAGGGATCTGATCGTTGCCGGGACCTGACCACCAGCTGGTAAGTACGGGTGAACATCGCCAGCTGGTCTCTCTTTGTCATCCTCGGTGATTTGAGGAATGATGTTTTCGTGCTCGGAGCTTTCCGGAGAGTCCTGCTTCGTGCGTTTTCCGGTGAGACGACGATCTTGCTCGGTAGTTTCATCTTCCATCGGAATTGGAACATTTGATGATGATCTCGTTTTAATTCTATCGGCTGCTTGTCGGGTGATGTCAATCGTCGTCTTCTCGTCTGTTGTGGTCGGCTTCGGACTTCGGGGTGTCGCTTGATAATGATTGTTTTGATGATTTCAAGATCGGCGTTTTGAACAGCGAAGTAGGTGATGAAGATTGTGTAATAGACGATGGGTATTGTGCATCCGAACTTTCACCGGTGGCTTGAGTAGAGTATATGCTGGATTTCAGGGTCGTCATTTTCGATGTGCTCGGGGTTGACCAATCGACGATCGGTTATTTTTGGCCTTCCAAGGATTGGGAAGTTGGACTGATCGGGTTGTGAATTTTTGATCAAAGCCAGTTGTGGACAATTGGACTTCATGTGGCCGTCTTCCTTGCAGAAGAAACACTTGTTTTTGAGGCCTTCATAGAAAATACGAGCCTTAAAGTGACCTATGAAGATATTTGCTGGTATCTCCTTCGATATCTCCATATGAACACCACGTACGCCGGTATAAATATTCACTTTAGCTTCATTGGGGAACTGGCTATGAATGTTTCAAAAATTGCGAATTCTAAGTGCGAAGGCACCTTACTGGTTGGTCCCAAACCCAATTTTACCGTATTCTTTCTAATAGAATTCGCCATTTTTATCTTCCCGAAGAAAGATTCCGTTTATAAAAAGAATGGAAGGCAATAGTCTGAGAGACTATCGCAAGACAAAAACTTAACTTTTTGAGAGCAAACTATGAAGACGTCCGTTTTGGCTAAACACTCGTCCGTGAATGAAGCTTCGAAACTAAAACAAAATATTTTGAAATAAAGGTTTTCAATCAATTATCAAAGCTTCAAGTAATATTGTGTTTTGCGAAAAAAGCAACAGAGGTTTTCTGTTTGTTTATTTTTTCCCATTTTAAAGGGTGTCCACGATGAAATTGCCACACTATTAAATTGCTCTAACTTTTTAACCGTTGGGTAGAATTTAATGAAAATTTGGGTGGATTTAGTCCATAGTGCATTGTTTACATCCTGCAAGTTTTAAAGTCCTGTGATCATAATTCGCGGAAATGAAGTTGAAAGAACAGCTCGTGCGTGATAAAATCTTGCGCATTGATCACGAGAACAACGACCTTTCGCATCGTTCCATCGCAAAAACGTTGGGAATCGCGAATTCCACGGTGTTGCGATTGATTAAGCGGTTCGAGGAACGATTGACCATCGATCGGAAGCCCAGAAGTGAAGAAAAAAGCATTTCGTACAACACCAAAAATCACAACCGCGTAGTTCCTTCAACCGAAACCCGAACGCCTCCGTTCGGGATGTGGCTAAGAAGCTGAACCTAAGCCGAAGTTTTGTCCAGAAGGCCAAAACTAAGACTGAGCTTCGAACGTTCAAGGTACAAAAGACCCCTTATCGCGACGAGAAGCAGAAGGAGAAGATTTGGCCTCATGCCACCACTCCAAGGACATTGTTGCGTGGCAACAAATGCTCCCGAAGCTTATTGGCAATATCGTTAGTAATTTTAGTGAAACTCTTTGAAGATCTAGATTTACTCAGTGTAAGCGACGCTTTTTGACCTAAGATCGAGAGGGCGTCCTTGAAGCGCAATGGCTAACTAAGGGATGGTCGACTACGACCACCAAAAAAATGCTTAAACTTCTCGCGCGTCTTTTTTGCATTATCTGGACATTGGGTTTGAGGAAAAATCTCAGAAGAAGGGCGGTAGGAAAAGTTTTCCTGAAAGCTGGCAAGACATGAGCCAGCTCTCTAATCCTGGAACCTGGTTGTAAGACGGATGTCGCAAACGTAGTCGTGGTTTAAAGATTACTGTCGAAGTATAGGATTTATGATAAGCGTCGTGGTAGAATCGAACGTCGTGGTTGTATCAAAGTACCGTGCGAATTCCAAAATCGGAAACCTTGGAAAGAGTCTCGAAAGTCGACGGAAGTGTATTGGCTCAAAACTAACCCCCTGTCCGACTGAAGAGGCAATCCGACGGCCTATGTTTGGACACCCGGAAGACGTAGTTCACAATTCGTTGGAAAGTCGTTGTACTTTATTGATTCCTTTGAGATCTTTGGGATTGAAATGCGATGGAATTGATTTTTCAAAGAGCCGACCTATATTCCCAACGATATTGCCAGTTTGCTTCTTCCCTCTGTAGAGCGCGAAAACAAATTGCTCCCCCCCCCCCCCCCCCCCTGGGGTCCGGGTCCGGGTCCGGGTCCGGGCAAAGTATCTTGGCTGCTAGCACATCTACATTCTCAGATGGCGCAAAAGTGCTGGTAGTAATATTCGCGACTATCAAGGTTTAAAGAGGTAAAATATCCACTACGTAACAACGTGTTGAAGTGGCATGCAGACAATAAGGTCAATTTCGTGCCGAAAATGTCCAACCATCCCAACACTTCGGAGCTCCGCCTCATCGAGAAGTACTGGACGATTATAAAGCAGCACCTTCTTAAACGACCTAAGGTAGTGAAGACAGTCTAGGAACTGAAGAAAGTATGGGTTTACATACAAAAAACGGTTGATTCACAGGTTGTGCAGAATCTTATGGCCGGGGTTAAGGGCAAGGTGCGGGCTTTTACGTATGGACTGTAAATAAAATACGAGTTTTTACACAAATTCACCTGGAAAAACCAACTGGAATCTGGTTAGAACTTTATCATGAGTAGGCATCTCGAAGAATTTGACCTCTTAAATTCGGTTTTAACATAAATTTCCTGGTCCATCAGAACACATCTTGTCACATTGCGTAAAAACCGGTTGCACAAATTGGGATCTATGGAACTATTAGGTATTTACTTGGTGTCTACTAGTCAGGCAACACTTTTTGCCTGCCGGAAACGGATTTACTGCATAGTTAAGGGGTCTGCATTCAGTTAACCCCCATAACCATAGAATTTTCACCATAGTTGAAATCAAGAGCTCTACTCCAATGCTTGGTTTGAACTTCATGATCATCCTAGAGTGGCTCCTTATATTTCTTAACCATTTGGGCCAAAAAAAAAATTAGAAAAAATCAACAGTTCATGAGTTTTCAAGTCGACAATGAAGAATTTCCGAGGCGATTGTGCAACATTATTTTTACCATGTCTTTTTACATCGTAAATATCTCAAACACACGTTAATCTAAAAAAATAGAGAAAATTTAAAAGCTTTTTTTGTTCAATATGCCATAGGTTGTTCCACGAACCATGAGGTAGAACCCTCGGTCCACTTATCTTTTGAGCGGACTTCAAATAACTTTGATGTCTCAAATGTTCTTAAATCAGCTCGCAGCGTTCTGCCCATGGGTTAGGGTTAATACAAAAAGCGTGCAATTCTTACCGTCTACACTTGAGCGGCGTCTTCCTGCTGACGATCGGCGAAGCGGATGCACTTTCCGGAAACGCCAGATTGTGTTTGTAAGCCAACAGCTCCGGCGACATCCAGTTGGGATTGTTTTCGTCCTGTGACGAAATCGAAAGGGATCGCATGAACCGTTCGTTGTGTGGCAGTGCCGATTCCGGTGGTGAAATGTCAACGTTCTGGATGTGTGGGCTGGCGATGGTGATATTGACCGAGGTCAGCGAAGTCTGCGACGGGAGAACCTTGATCATGGTAGCCGGTTTGGCTGATTCTTCCGACTCGATCAGTGGTTGTAGTTCCGTCTTGAGTTCGCGATCTTCGGCCGTTTCCTCAATGATACTGGACGAGTGGTGAGTTTCGGATGTGATGACACCTTCGTCGTCCTCATCATCGTGGACATCGTCACGATTGTATTCGGTGCTGTTGCAAAGACTGGCCTTGTCTGAACTCGAGCTGATACTGATGGTTTCGGAGTAGTCGGAACAGTTCATGGACTTACTGTCGCTCGATGCCTGTGCGATGGATTCGTTGTACGGTTCCAGGAACGGATTTGTGTTGGCCAGCTTTAGGGTGGCTAAGAATGGATTTTCGCTGATTGGTTTCTCTGGAATCGGAACCACATCTACCTTTTCGGCAGCTTTTTGTTGTAGTTCTAGCTTTTGCTGTTCCTGTTGCTGGTGCTGTTTCAATTTGGTTTCACTCAAACTGCCACCTCGAAAAAATCCACCGTTTTCAACCGTCGAGGGACATTTCCTCAACGTCGAGTTAGGAATCCAAGTGAGAAACAGGGTCGGTCGCTTGGCATTGTTATACTGATCTATGAAGGTTTTTGTCGTGACGGTGAGATAACCGGGATAGTGAAGGATGTCCGATTCCTGACGAACAACCGCTGGCGGATGGACACAAATGTTGTTTTTACAGAAGAGGACCTCGTTATCCTCGTACACCAGTTCGTTGCCCTCTTCGGTGTCCTCGTCACTGCCCAGGATGTAGCTTGAGGCACGCTTTAAAATGTTCACGATCGGCATTTTGGGAACTGAAAGGCAAAGAAATAGAAACTTATATAAGAGTCTTTAGTTAAATCTTTGAAGAAAGAAAGATGCAAAAATATTCACAAAAACGGTCGTTTCGTCTCGTTTCAAAAATTCAACAAAAAATCTATCGATTTGAAAACCGCTAATTTTGGTTTCATAGAAAAAGAAGGAAATAATTGTTGAACCTATTAATACAATTCAGAGCACAAATTGCTCTCCAAGGGGTGCGCGCTCATTAAAAGCAACCATCGACAGACCGATAAAGTTATAAATTCTAATTTTTTCTAATGTTTTCCAAACCATCCGTCGCGCAGCTTCAACAAAGCGAAAGATTGCGTATGCTGTTGCTTTTTTTCACTCCCTATCTGTGGGTTTATTGTTTTTGTTGCTTTCTACTTTCCCTGCAGAGTCTTCTAATGGTTCGGTTCGGATGATCCCTGGGACCGAAGATATTTTGTGTACATAACAAAACCAACGATTCAAGCTACAGGGCATTCTGTCTGATAATGGCTTGCCGCCCCCATCACAGAGGATGGTGCTTGGGTACCTAATTAGAAGTCTTTTTCCAATAACGTTCGTACGGGGATGCCAGATACAGCTTTGCTTTTGTCAATATCTTCTTCTCGTCCTCTTGCAAGGTCACAGTTTAACTGTTCGAAGCTGTTGTTTCTCCATTTATTTTCAGAGACTTTCAGCTTTTACCACCATCTTATCTATTGAAAACAGCATTCCACATGTTTTTAAGTAAGTATGTTATATATTTTGAAGGTTGGGGGTTAAACCCCCCCCCCCCTCTCCCCTGAAGCAAACGAGATATTCTACTCTACACTCAAAATTTAAAATTCGTAATCTAATTTTGATGGTTGATTAAGGTTATTCAAGGGTATAATCTAGACTTGAAAATAATGCCAAAACCTCGAAAATCCATTCCAAGTTGAGAATTCTGCTACAGTTTTTCAAAATATTCTCACTTGTTTAAACGAATGAAACGTTTAATGAAAACCCCTAAGTGCCTTTAGGCGGGGTTTGCTAAAATTTCCATACACCGCACCGCATAGTATGTTTACAATATTTTCCACTAAATGATTTAATATATGTTGTTCTAAGATTCCGTTATGATGACATGCTCGTTGCATTCGCTATAGATGGGAGAAGCAAAAATGGCCTTAAAATGACCATTGTACGAAAACTCATCATTTTGGTAGTTTCAGAAAACAGTTTCATATAGTTTTCCTATCTGAAAAAAAACTATAAATATGTAGCCTAAAGGGCAACAAGGATTGATTGAAAAATATAATAAAATAAACAGAAGTTGGTTGAAAATAATGAAATAAAAACCTGCCTTAAAATAAATATTTGATAAATCAAATATTTTCCATCAATATGGTTTTTCGTAGAGCAAAATAACACTTTTGCAAATATATTAGCGAACAAAAATTTGGGATCTAGAGGGATAATCATAAGAAATTGGAAATGAAAAGCCGTTTTGAAATCCAAAGCCGAAATTTCAAACAATAATCATAAATAAAGATTAATCAAGTTTGCATAACCTAGATATGAACCGATAAATTTTAATTTTTTGCTATTATTTTTGGCAATTTGATTTCAAGAAGCTTATTTGGTTTGAGGATAAATTTAGATATTTTTTAAAGAAACTGAATTTTCATCTTACAGTTAACCAGCTTCAATAGCAGACGGGAAGAGAAAAATCATAAAAATATTTTGAACCTTTTTTTTATATCATAAGTGTGTAGCCGATAAGTGCGATTCGCCACACTCTCTCGACCGATAGGCCTTCCGAGCAGCGTTACCACATATACAGATTTTTCTGTAAGTATACAGATTTTTTGGAATTTTTGTAACACAGAATCTGTATATACAGATTACAGATAATTGGAAATTCATACAGATTTCATACAGATTTTCAGAAAATCAGAGCTATTCCAAGATATTTTGATAACACTTCGAGTCAATCAATAATAATCTACTTTGATGATTCAATCATCCTTCAATTATCACGCTTTCAAATAAGAAAAAAAAACTTCCAGATTAGCGTTCGGAACCGTTACAATGCAAAACAACATGCAAAGGGTTGAAGAAAGTTTTAAACCTGTTTTTAAGAATCATTTACCAAAATTGGTCATTGCATTAAAGGAAATGGAACTTTTATTGGTAAAGACTATTGACACAATGTTCAAATTCCAACTGATTGTTAAACCCCAGAAGCATACAGATCGTTATCTTTAACGGAATATACTGCCGTTCTAAGCAAGAATGTCCCATGTGACTTTTGGGTCATTTTCACTTTTTTGCTGGAAACGGTCTCTTTTAGTGTTAACTTTGAAATAAAAACACAAACAAGTAAACTTTGTTCTGAACTTATACGAAATTTTCATCAAAGTGGTTGTCTCTATGTTGATAGTTCTACGCAAGAATGTCACACTAGAAAAAATTCTATGAAAAATTTAAATTTTATCAAAAAATTGTCTTCAGATGAGTTCAAACTGTTGAATTTAATGTTATTCACTGAAAAGAACACTGAAATAGAGGGCAGAGGAGGAGCGAGAAGCCTTGAGTGTTTTATTCAGAGAAATTTTCACTAAACCCTTTCGGTAGGCACTACTTACAGGATCCATACTCAACTATACATTTTTATAGACAAAGAGGATGGTATTTATCAAATTACTGTTTAGCATGAGTTTTTGGGAAAAAAAATAAACTACGCAAGCTTTTAAAATGATAGAAAAATTGTAGCCGTGTGACAGTTTTTCGTAGAACTAGCATCGGCATGCGTTCTGATTCTACGCAAAAGTGTCACACGGAGCATTTTTGGCTCTAATTTGCTGTTTTTTTTTGTAGGAAATGTAATTTTTTGGCAGAAAACATTGTGAAATGATTAACTTGAACTATTCACTAAGAAAAAAACTGTCGGTGAATTTTGAGTTTGAGAGAAAAATTGAAAATATAGCTGATATTTCAATTGCGTTTTTCTCGTTTGCACGTTTTTCCACATGGGACAATCTTGCTTAGAACGGCAGTATATCGGCCTAAAACTTTGCATGACCTTATTTTTCACACAGAGCGAACATGTATTTTGTCCGTTACAATTAATCGGACAAAGTTAAACCAAAAACGGATCGCGTATACAAAATATCAGGTTTAACACGTCGTTTGACATGTCGCACAAATGGTAGCCCGCAGTAATGAGCAGCGTGGTCCAAATGAAAGCGCTACGCATTATAAAAAGGTCACCGTAGTTCAGCGTAAGTATCCGGAATGAAAATTTTTGATACAGATTTCAATACAGATTTTTGAGATTTTATACAGATTAAAAAGATTTTTTGGCTCAAAAATACAGATTTAAATGTGGCAACGCTGCTTCCGAGTCGTTATTCTCCCTCCATGATCCTCACCACACGCACAGCACGGACATGACGGCCGAGCTGTCGTGTCGTGTGCGGCAGCCAGTCTACTAACGATCGTCGGCGAGAGTGGACGCGTGCCTCCCGTTCAGCCAGTACAGCACGAAGCTCAAGTGTGCACAATGGCGAATCTTGCCAGCAGATTTTTTAGTCTGGCTGAACGGGAGAATAAAAAGGTTGTTTTGTGAGTATTTTTTTCAATTGTTGTTGTTAAGTGTAGTGAAAGAAACATGAAGAAAGAAACAAAAGTTTTAGTAATATGAAATCGGAAATTTTGTCATCGAAATGGCGTGATAAGTCAAATGAACTGCGTGTCAGATTTTTTGTATGTGAGGAAAACCATAAAGAAAAAAGAATGATGGCTTGTTTGCTTGCAGCTTAAACAGTAAACATGGCATTCGTTTGCTCTTTAATTCAATCCTTTTCATCGAAAACCGTTGGGAGTTGAAGGCAGTGGATTTTACACATACATATGTACGTAAGAATCTCAGGGGTCTCCTCGCCCCTCGCTTCTCTCACTAGCACTCATTCATCTGGAATGATTGCTATGATTCTTTTTCTTTTTTTCTGCGAATTCAACTTTATGTTCCGGGAAGTTAGCGCACATACTCAAACAAACTCATTGCCTGAGAAACTGAGCGGACATTACCTCATACTTCCCTCTCGCTCGGGTTCTTTCCCTTTGTTCCTCAACTTTCAGCATCGTTCCGATGAATTTTCTGAGAAATATGTTTGGCTGCCACACGAACTGAATTGAATTCTAGGAAATGGGCGTCATCTGATGTTCCTCATGAATGCTGTTTATTTGTTGAGTTTATCGGAAGCAAACGTTCTGGTTTTTTTGCATGTTAGACTTTCATCAAAAGTTTGGTTGTTGTCTGGCTGTCTAACGAGATTGAATCGATCAGCAAATTTCAAGAATCGTAATATAATAGTTCACAATATCAAAGTTGATTTTTATATTGAAAGTTGTGGAACGAAAGGATACTTGTGGGGAATAGCTTATTCTTGCTAGTTTTCGAGGATTCGCGACTTTTTCATGTCTGTTAATAATCTGTTTAATATGGGGAGGGAATCATAAAGCAGTTTTAAAATTCTCTCAATATGAATTTTATGTTGACAAAAAAACGGTAAATATTGAATGTAGCATCATATTTCATAATCTTCAAATTATCCAACAATTGTTTACCAGAAAATATGATAAAATTTTGTATTAGAAATTGGAAAGAATGGTTTAATATGAACGAAGAGTTATTATAGCAATGACTTTGTGGAAAAAATATCATAATTATGTTTCATAAAACTTATGCAAATTGGAAGATTGTTCAAAGGTTCACTTTATGTTACGTTGGATCGGGAGGACCAACAAGATGAGTGTTCTGAAGGTTCACTTTATGTATTAACGTTGGATCGGGAGGACCAACATGAAGAGTGTTCTGAAGGTACACTTTATGTTTTAACGTTGGATCAGGGGGACCGACATGAAGAGTGTTCTGAAGGTTCACTTTAAGAATTTACGTTGGATCGGGAGGACCAACATGAAGAGTGTTCTGAAGGTTCACTTTATGTTTTAACGTTGGATCGGGAGGACCAACATGAAGAGTGTTCTGAAGGTTCACTTTATGTTTTAACGTTGGATCGGGAGGACCAACATGAAGAGTGTTCTGAAGGTTCACTTTATGTTTTAACGTTGGATCGGGAGGACCAACATGAAGAGCGTTCTGAAGATTCACTTTATGTTTTAACGTTGGATCGGGAGGACCAACATGAAGAGTGTTCTGAAGGTACACTTTATGTTTTAACGTTGGATCAGGGGGACCGACATGAAGAGTGTTCTGAAGGTTCACTTTATGTTTTAACGTTGGATCCGGAGGACCAACAAGAAGAGTGTTCTGAAGGTTCACTTTATGTTTTAACGTTGGATCGGGAGGACCAACATGAAGAGTGTTCTGAAGGTTCACTTTTAGTATTTATAATCGATCGGGAGGACCAACATGAATAGTATTCTGAAGGTTCACTTTAAGAATTTACGATGGATTGGAAGGACCATCTGAAGGCGTCAAACGACTCCGTACTCGATTGGCGGAACCTCACTAGATACATTTCTCCGTCTTGTAACTGGCGAAGCTCTTCAAACTCCAAATGAAGGAAAAAGGAAGGACCTTGAAAACATACAAAAAATCCTTTTCAATTCGTAACGACGTTTATTAAGATTAACCTGCTTGATGTGTTAGGTTATCTGAAGCCGGGGCTTTGTGAATGTTAAACAAGATAATAATACGGGGAACTGAGATGAAGGGAGAAAATACGTCAATGATCACACAAATTGTGCAGCCCATGATTGAATTTGTGGTAATTTGTGGCAATTTGTTACAGAAAATTAGCAGGTTCGAGTTAAAATGAGTGAACTCAGTGCTCAGAGAGAGTGAAAATGAGCAAATTTTTGCAAATTTTGGTAATTTGTGAAGCAGTTGTGGAACTTTGATCATTACCACTCCAAATGCAAAGAACTCTCTCTCGATTTACATCCCTTGTAAAAATAGCTCTGTAATGATTGCATTGCAATGCTAGTTTTTAGTACTCGCGACCCATTGGTTTGAATATTCAGAAGTGGATAGATTGGCAGAAAGCTTAAACAAAAATTGAAAGGGTTGTTTTGTCTTAACTTATTCTGGTGTAGAGGGGAGATGTGTAGCCGATAAGTGCGATTCGCCACACTCTCTCGACCGATAGGCCTTCCGAGTCGTTATTCTCCCTCCATGATCCTCACCACACGCACAGACATGACGGCCGAGCTGTCGTGTCGTGTGCGGCAGCCAGTCTACTAACGATCGTCGGCGAGAGTGGACGCGTGCCTCCCGTTCAGCCAGTACAGCACGAAGCTCAAGTGTGCACAATAAGTAATGTCATTTTTGTGTCACTTACACTTTATGTTCGTGGTTTGTTTTCATAAATTGTAGTGTAAAATACAAGGTAAATAAGATTACTTTTTTCCGAGGTACGAAGAATTTAAGAGCTAAGTTTTACTAATTTGAGAGCGTTGGTTTCAAATATGCGAACTGTTTTTATGATGAGTTCTTGATTTTTAGATAACTTTTGAAAATAGGTTAAAAATTGATTCAAAAAATTTGGGCAGTTACAGCAAAATACGAGATTTGTGACAAAGTTTTATAGAAGTTTCAAACCGAATTAATCCTTAAATATTTTTAAAGCATAAGTCCAATCGTTTTAAAGTCTTGATTAAAGTTGTTAAATAAATTAAAGTCTTCAATATCAAATAGGTACTCATTGATTTTTTTGTTGTGATGGTAATTTAAGTTATGCAGTTGAAGTATTATTTATACAAATTCCTAAAAATTGTAGAAATTCATTTTACTTAAGTTATGTTTATCTGACATTAAAATATCTAACAGAAATCTGAATCTTTGATTAAATGAAGCTAATTAATAAAACTGATTCATTTTGGAATTTTAAAATGTCATTTTACCAAACCAAGAGATGATAGACAAAATCTGACAAAATATACGATTTTGGGAAGTTAAAATCTTTCAAACAAATCTTTCAATCTTTTTGTTTTCTGAAGAAGTTTTTTTTTTCTTTTAAGAGTTTTTTTTGCTGTGAAAAATACAAAAAATATGCGAGATATAATAATTCAGAATTTAATTTTTTTTATCAGTTTGAGGTTCAACTAGAAATTTTTAAGTTAAACTTTTTTTACTTCCCTCTAGATAATCAAACTTCTAGATAGTCAAAATTTAAAATATGCTTTTGTAATAGGGTGGTCGGATTTACCGGTTTTTCACAATTCCGGTATTTCGGTATTGGTAATTCATAAAACCGATAAAACCGGTAAAACCGATATTTTTCAAAGTATATCGAATTCATGAAAAGGTTTCGTCTTATTGCAGTAGTAATGGCATAAAATGCTCAGAATTCATAACGCAATAGATTCAGCAATATTTCTTATGAAAAAAAATGGTGTTGTGCCTTTAAATTATTCCTGTGCCATAAATCCATCATCCTCATGATCATCATAATAATTATCATCTTCATTTTGTTATTATAATTTTGATGAGAGGTTACGGAAATTCTAGATGTTTCATATTATTTTCAACGATTTTTTGTCCTTCTATAAACAGTATTCCTATTTTAGAACAGATTTTACAGATTTATTAAAAATTTATATAGCCTGTAATGAATATGATATGAAATTAGTATACAAAAAGATTTTTCGTCAAAACAATCACTTAACTAATAAATAAACAAAACTCAAAACACTTTCACAAAATATTCGGTTAACTCACAGAATTACAGGTTATTGTTTTCTAAAAAACGGATGTTTTCCCCGCAACCTAGGTCGTGATCGCATTGAGTTTGCGCTCCCAAAAATAAAACGAACAATTCGAAATAAAAATCCATGAAAAAACAGTCAAAATTCAACAAAAATTTAGTGGTTTGGAGCTGATTCATACACTTTTTGTTGCTACAATACTGTTGCAAATTTATAAAAACTTTGATACTGCTTTGTCTGGAAAAAGAAAATACTTCAACAGCGTTAAAAATAAAAACAACAGAGTTCCATCAATCACCTTGATAATATTGACAAAAAAAAATATACAAACAGTCTAACCTGTGTTTAAATGCTGACTCTGTTGAAAGTTTCGTTAGAACTGAAGTTAGAATTGATATAAGCACGTGTTCAAATGCTGACTCTGTTGAAACATTTTATGTTTTGAAACAAACTAGGAAGCTTCTAATCAGGTTTCCATATTTTTCGTTTCAAATTTAAAGTTTGTGAAAGCCTGGCACCGCTGAGAACGATTTTTATAAACTTGGCCCGTATATAGATATAACATTTTTGCAAGTTTTATCAATTTTCAGCTTTTCAATGAAAAATTCAGTGATTATTGTGAAGCAAACTTAAATTTCTTGTAGCTGTATCTTGTTTTCAGTCATTGTAAATTCGTACAGTTTTTAAATATTGTGGAGCTTAGTTCGATAGCTGAACTGAAATGTGTGAAATTTCATGGAAAGAACTTTAATTCATAAAGTTCCATCGACAAGTTCTAGCAATAATCAAATCTCACATAAACTTTGCAGTAAGGTTTATTGAGCTTGGATTTTGAAGCTGTTTGAACAAAATTTGAGTATTTGTACTCATAAATATTTGGTAAAAATAAAACATTTAGGTGTTTCAATTTTAGAACAATGCCAAATTATGATGGAAAATTTACCGGTAATACCGGTTTTTTACCGTCCCAAAAGTCGGTATTCCGGTATTGAGAAAATGGACGGTTTTACCGGTTTTACCGGTTTCGGTAAAACCGGTTAGACCACCCTATTTTGTAATCAATCAAACATAATTTGATTATGGAAACCTGGATATTTTTTTGAAGTGTTTGACGCAATCGTGATTCGGGAAAAGCATTCATTGTTTTTTGACAATTATGAACGGTTATTGGAAATTTTGAATCTAATTTTAGTAAAAGAAGAGCTTCGGGGACTTTGATTTTATAGATTTGCACTTAAATTACAATCTTTCTCTCTGGTTTTTTTTTTGATCCGACTTTTGAATTTTCAAATTCTTAATCCAGATGCATTTAAAAAAAGCATTTAGTTTTTTCAGTGATTGACTTTTTGGTGATTCATTTTAATACAGGTATGTATTTTTTTTTTCGCTAACATTATTGGATAAATCAAACACATTTAAATTTACACATTGAAATTCGTAGTTAGTGGAAATGATTTTTTTTTTCAATTTTATTGTTTATTAGCTGACTCGGTGTGCTTTTCATAAAAGTGCCTTTCGAAAAAAAACTGATAAGTTATTTAAATTTTGATTTTTTTATGCATCCTGAATCATTTTTCAATTCAAATAAAATTTCAACCTAATTTAGAATCATCCACCATAAAATAAAAGCTACAGCTGTATTTCGAATTGCGATACAAAGATTATCTCATGATTTACTTAAACTTGATCTATAAATTTGTGTTCTTGTCATTAGTAACGTAACAGGCTACATTTGGCTCTTTTTTCGATAAATTTTCGAGCTATGCCAAATATTCGATCGAATACAACCTCTCTTATAAAATAGGGTACCTTTCATTAGAAAAGTTCTCTATTTAGGCAGGCAAAAAAAACTTGTATGAAAGCCCTCTCCCTCTATTTTTCCTTGGCATAACTTACTGCTTAGAATAGGGAGAAGTACAATAGAAATCTTTTTCGTACTAATAAACCCTTTTATGCCTACTTTGGTTCCATTTGCTAGAATAGTTTTCGAGTTATGCAATAAAAATTGTATAGCAGCGCCTCTTCCTAGCTTTCTAATGGAAAAATAATGGGGTCTAAAATAATCATATAAATATTTCTTGTATTCAAATATCCTTCCATGCCAAATTTGGCTCCATTTGTTTGAATAGTTTTCGATTTGTTTAAACAACTCTGGAGGAGCCTCCTTTCTCTTTCTATCACCCCAATGGAAGAAGGAAAGGGTACTAAAGATTCAAAACGCTATGAATGTAATGTTCTCAATTCTTGTAAACGACAATTTGCGGCCATAATGCAATCTTTGAACCGAAATATTTTTTTTTATTATAATTGTAATCGTGGTACGGTCTTAGGTCAAATAAAATATTGGTCTTGATTTAAATTTTAATAAAATCGACATATAAAGCTTAGTTCTTTTAGAAATGGGACAGTTACGAATGCCTGTATCTCAAAAACCATTCTTTTGAACCAAATACTTTCTATGAAGAAAATGAAGGTAATGTTATGATATTTCATGAAAAAATTTGAAAAAAAATATTTACCGTTTTTTGTTAAAGAAATTTCTACTTTATTCTTGGTATCTCCCATTGGCCGGCGCACACTTTTTTCAGTCATGGTATTGATCAGTTTCTCCAACTTATACTTCGTAAAATCTATATTTTAGGTGGCTTCACCCTCCTTCTTCAATTTCTGATAATTTTTGGTCCAATACTTCTCTGGAAACTGGAAACTGGAAGCATTTAAGTGGATACAGTTGTTTCGAAATGAACAAATTTGATTATTTTTGACCACATTTTTGAACGTTTTTTTTTCGGTACCGGTTTTACAGCTTAAGAGCTTTGGAACTATCAAAAAATGGTTGTTTGAGGTTGGATTTCTATGAGTCATCACTAGGCAACACTTTCAGCTTATCGGAGAAAATTGTTTTGGATATTTCAGCGGTCTACCCTTAGTTTTTCGTTTATTGAAAATTAAAAATGCTGGTATGAGACTTGACTTCCCTGATGATCCTTAACCGTTGTTGCCGATCATTTTCTTCACTACAATGCTTGATTTGAACTTTGTGGACATTATTGACAGTGTTTGCATACTTATCCACCACAAAAACTCAGTAATTCTTTGAATAATCAACGGTTTTGTCAGCTATCAATTTGATAATGACGAACTTTAAAGGAAACTGTGCAAAATTATTTTTTTCTTTTTCTCTTACATCGTACATATCTCAAAAACGCGTAAATTTTAAATTTTGAAAAAAATAGGTCGAATAGTACTTTTTACAGGCAACAAAATGCTGTCAAAATTTTTAATATCCAATAACTAGTTAACGAGCTATTAGCAAATGAAAGTGTCCCATTTCTAAAAGAACTAAGCTTTATAAGCAATCGATTGGTAAGCGAAAAAAATATTTGATAAAAAAAACAATTTTTAATGCTTCTTCAGAATACAATGTCTCCGAATCCCTTTCACATTTGAGATTAAGTGTGTTCAGGATCGCCTCTGATGGCATGGATCGATAGCATTAGATATTTCTTTGATTAAATTATAAAACCACACTCATTCAAACAACATTACAAATAGTGGACTGTTTTCGATTGCCTAGACTTTGAAAAACTTAGACATTCAAAAGTGCTTCTGACTAAAACTGACTCTGGCCTCTCTAGACCTCTGGCTATGGTCATACAGGACGTTGACACTGGCTTCAAGACAAGGGTCGCTGACTTTGTTACCGTCTCCGATGGTGGCTGGTTGAAAAAAGAGGCCGTGACTAAGGCTGACTCGAACCTTCGGAAAAACCTTTTCATTGCCGAGGAAAAGCCGATGAATTTGGGATGATTACTTTTGCTAATGCGCGCAGCATCGCAGCATTGCAAGTATTTCGATTTGAGTTTGAAGTATTTTAAGGAAATTTCGGAAAATTTATCAAATATCCGAAAGATTGCAAGAGCACAAAACAAATTGTGCAAGATGGGAGTCTTATCAACTTTTATATGCTTTATTTTATTGAACTTTTCGATAAAAAATTACTTGACTAATAGATTTTGTGCAATGATATAGTATGCAATTTTATTGCATACAAGCTTCGATGCAATTTATTTCATTTTATTAGTTTTTTGCATTATTTTTATTGTCCCCCCCTTGCATTGAACCAACTTCGAGTGACAAAAGAAGGATTTGAAATTTGTTCCGGCCTAATTCATTCTGTCGTAAGCGAAACTGGTAATTGAATATATATCACGAAATTTAAAATTCAGAAGTTAGTGGTCTTTAGTTAACAGAGCGGGAAAGGAAATCAATTTGCTAATTAAAAATTAGACTTTAAGACCTAAAGTTTGATTTTAAAAGATGACTCATTTTTTCTCATAATTCGAGTCACACTGTGAACATTACGTAATTCTTAAAAAAAAATTAATTCCTGTGATATATTTCGGCTCATTTTAGACCAACATACGCTTTTGGTGAAAACGGAACAATTTTTTAAACACACAACACGTGTCATTTTCGACCTTAGGTTAGAAACACCACTTCTGTACTTATTTTGCCTTTGTATGACCATAATCGTTCATCAAATCAACAAAGCCTTCGATCGATCAAAGGCTCTTGAAAAAGGAAATGCAAAGCATCCCACCCCCCCAATCGGGGGTCATCGTGTTTGTTTGTTTTTTTTCTATTCTAGATGTCGATAATTTCTCCTGAATGATATGCTTCATCGCGCTATGCTGTGGTGCTTTAAATGTCGACCAGGGGCTAGATCCTTTCAACAAAAATATCGAATCACCAGAAAAATCAGAATAAAACAATATTTAAATAAAATTTTCGATTTATTGTGTTTTGTGATTTAAGTGAACCAATAGTACTTATCAAATTAGAGATATGATCCAGCTGATGACCTTGACAGTTTCATTCCGAAGCATTTGTACCAAATACACACAGCAGCCAAGTGGAGAGACTTTGTCATTCGTGGAATTTGGGAAATATTGATTTTTGGATGGTTTTTTTTCTACCTCTGCTCCACAGCCGGCAAACTTTTATTTGGCTGTAAATTGTGAGCAAAACAAGCTGGCTGCCCGTAAAAGAAAAACAGCGGCAGCGTAAAGTTACGAGACCTGGTGGTAATCAAATGAACAGATTTTTTGAGATTTGCTTTGCACCAAGTCTCATTTATTTGAGTACGAGTCATCAAACCAAGTTTTATCATGAAAGATTTTATGTTAATCTAGACTTTTGTGTAAAATATTTGAAATCTAAGTTAAGTTTTACTTACTCGTTGATAAAAATTACATTTTTTGTTTTTGTTCGTTTTACCCAAGCTATATTGGGTTAATAATTAGGAATTGAATGTAAAAATGGAAACGATGGGAAACAACAGTTGCAAACCGTTTGAAAACATTAAACGAAAATATAATTTTTTTCGCGGTGGCTCCAGAGACTCCGTATCATAAAACATAACACGGTTGAAGCGCAAAACCGCATTAACCATTGATTCAATACTTAGAGAAAAAAATGAAATGAATTACAAACTAAAGTGGCGCTGTTAAAGTGGCTTCAGAGATGTGCAGCTTCCATTTCTGATAATTTTTCACTTGAATCCTACCCTTTGAAAAGGAGTAAACAAAATAAAAATAATTTATTTAATTTCATTTTAGGACATTTGTAAAATTTTGTTTCGATTATAATCCATGGTGGCTCCAGAGACTATTCTCTAACGAAAAGTTGTTCATAATTGTGCGATAACAAATTAGCACCTCAAAAATGGGAAAACGTCCATCAGAAAACGTGTTGAAAAACTAAACAGATAATGCTCTTTTGCTCTTTTCTGTAGCTTATCTCCTATCTGCTAGTAGTGTTCAATAAGTATAAGTATGTCTATAGTGGGATGCCTCAATCAGCCAACCATTCCGCTGCTATTGCCAAACATCATCAGTATTCCGAAGATGTGTTCAACGTTTCGTTAGCCACTCGGAACGGCATCAAAGGAGAGCAAATAATGTGTACACAAACAGAGCGTCCACTGCTGGGACGAAGAAACGAAACTCTTCCCGTGAAGCTATTGATTTTATCATCACGGTTTATTTTTTTAGTTCCAATTATTTGTTTGTAGGTACTGAAAAAAGATAATATAGATAGATATAGATAATATAGATAATATAGATAATATAGATGGCCCAAGACGTGTGGCCCACGATTCCCCACAAGCTATGATTTGCAAATTGGTTGCGTTTAAATGATTTTGTTGTTTCATCAAAAATTCATTTTCAACGTGGAAGAACATGACAAAACTCAAACCATTAGCGTATGAGCATATTTTTGTTATGAAGTTCAGGTTCTCCATCGATGCAATCAGCTAGTCCTTTTTAAATTTTGTAAGTATATTTTTTGAACTTTTTTTTGTTTGATAAATAAAAGAAGCATATCATGCGTATTTATGTCAACAACGTATAGAAAAATATGCCTGAGCGAAGTGATGACGATGACAGTTGGATTGAGATTTTTATCTCAACACACATCTGAGGTATTCAAAGTGGCCCACGTTTCCCCATGGCCCACGTTACCCCACTCTCCCCTACTATACATTTCAGCATTTGAGCTACGTGATGAAATAAGGAGGAAACTTACCATGTTCAAAGTTTTTTTTCTTCATTCAAATGCAAATACTTCATGGATACATATTTTGTTTGCCTAATGCCAGCAAAGCAATTAGCGGTTTTTTCATATAAAAATTGATGTATGAAGAATTTGTTTTTTTTTTCAAGATCACAAATAACTACCTGGTTTATGATTCACAAAGATTCTTTTAAAAAATCTGTAAGAATTACAAATCAATGATAGTTTGTTTATTCTCAAATAAAGTGTTCAACAAGCGCTATTTTTTTTTATTAGAGACGTTAAAAAAACCGCATCTATCTGACAAGAAATGTTCCTTAGTTACATAAAAATTTAATACTCGAATTAATTTATTGAAGTGCATTGTCATATAATACGTGTGTTAAAGAAATACTATAATAATATTAAAATAAAAAAAACAGTTTCATCATTTGAAAATCATATTTTGATTCGAATTTTTTAATTGAAATGAAATTGAAATAATGAGTTCAAATTAAAACAAAAATTTTAAATTTGAATTTTACATTCAAGATTAATAATTCGAATTTTTATTTCAAATTCAGATTCAATTTGTTTATAATTTTCAATCAGGATCAAAATATTTAGATGACTATTTCATTAATTAATTCAAACAGGGAAAGATCGCAGACCACAAATTTGATTGTAAATTTAATTTAAAATTTTAAAGTTTATAATTAAATCACAAATTACACAGTTAAACTGAAAATGATATATAAATGGGAATTTCAGTTTATTCTCAACGTTTTGTTTTATAAAAACTCCTTATTTTTGATTTTTTTTAGTCTTTTAAATATTTTTATTGTGGAGTTGTTTTTTTACGAAAAAATATTTACTGATAATTAAACATGTAATCTCCTGTACAGAAATTTGCTAAGAATTCTTGTTTTTTTCAAGGTGAATTGTTTGTCATTTTTATATAGCACTATTTTAAGTTTAAATTTCAAATAAAAATCGAGTTTGCAAGAATCAAATTAAAGCGCATAATATAAATCTTTTTTTCAAAATTGACTTATTTTCATGAATCGTTGAAATCTTTGAATTTGCTGGTAGATTTAGCTTATTTGATTTGAGCATTTTACAAGTTTTCTTTTAAGTTGAAGGCTTCTGTAAAAAAAACCTTTTTCAAATCAAGTCATCAAAACTCTCATTATCAAAGACTCTTGAGCAGATTCAAAGATTGTAAATTTAGCTTATCATTTTAAAGATTTTGGGATGTATTTTCAAAAGTTATGATTTAATACGAAAAATTATAAATAAAAACAAAAAAACATCATTCATTTTTGCGGCAAAATATACCTTTTCTACGTAGTGTCCGTTTTACCCGACCATTTTTGAAAAGTGTAATGTGAGCATGTTTGCTTATGAGAAATAGTTTCAGCACCTTGAGACTTCTACTGAAAAGCATTGTTAAAATGGATCGAAAATTTTCGCTTATTTGAAAGCAGTTTGATTGAAGCTTCTTCGTTTAATTAACTGTTACAATTCTGCTAAAAAGAACAGGTTATATAGATGCCTATGTAACTGTTCATGGAAGAAGTGAAAATTGATTCGAAAATTGCCAACATTATAATATCGGTTTTGGTAACAAAGATAACTTTCCACGATCTACTTAATCAGAAATATGGTCATGGTGGTTCAAAGTCAAGATTGTATTACTCTTTAAAAGGCGCTTACCTATTTATTGCAGGTGAAATAAAGGCATGCTCGTTTTTCGTTTTGGCAACATAAACACACGGTTTTTTGTCAATTTTTTATTTTAAGCTTTTATTTAAAATTAATCAAAATTATAGTGATACATTATGTTAGCCTTAAATTTATCAGTTTGGATTATTTATATTAGTTTTAAGTAGAGATTTACCGAATAGTGGTATTAGTTCATCCGGATGATGCATAACAAGATCTTTTTGATAAAGGGGTCTATCTGATTTTCAAAATATAACTGAATAACTGAATAACTGAAAAGACATCAGATGACTTGTCGCTTCTAGGGCGTTTATCACAAAAGAGACTGGGTTCTTGTAAAATCAGGGACAAAACATGTCGAAACAGTTTAGCAATTTGAAATTGCTTGTATAATCTTGAAGATTGAATTTTAGCAGGATTTCTTCAAAATAGTTGTTAAAAACAACGATGATCTTTAACCTTAAGCATACCATACTTTCTACCACACGTATTCATACGGTCGGGAAATTCAGGACAGTTTTTGAAAAAAAATGTAAAAAATGGCAAATCTGAACAAAACTTTGTCATTATTTTGAAACATAAAAGAGAAAAAAGAAAGAAAATTACTTGAAATTTAAAGTTTTTATTGAATCACAGCAGCAATGTTAAAATCGTATCTACATAAATCTAACAATCTATCTGATCAAATCTAACAATAGTTTTACAATAATTTTGAGTAGTTTAAAATAGCGATAAAAAGCGCTAGAATAAATCGTTTGATTTGGGTAACGTTCGATTTTGACAACACTAAATCTTCGATCGTGTTTTAAAAAACGTCTGTACCTATATTTTCCAAAATGACAATAAATTTGGATCGTGGGACCAATATGCGACTTAAATTTTTTATTCTAGATTGTTGTACACATAATCAGTAAAAAAAACCCGATTTAATACACTTAACAGTGGATTGTAGCCTTTCTTACAGTCTATAAATTATATTTGGATACACATGACACAAAGTAATAAATTAATGATAGATTTATAAATTCTGAGTAATGATTTAAGAATTTCGAACGTAGTAAATCCTAAATGAATTTAAGAAATTAAGATTCAAAATTTTTAATAGGACAAAAGTATTTTTAAATAATTATAATTTTCACTTAAATAATTACATAATTGTAAACTAATTGAAAATTTTTGAATGATTGAATTCTGGAATATCTTGTATTATCCCGTTTCTATGACATTATGATCTTATATCTATAAAATAGAAGAGCTCTAAAAATGAAGAGTATATATTTTCAAAAAAGATGCCTAACCATGTGTTTCAAATAATTCAACCTCTCAAGTAAAGGAAGCGAAAAAATTATAAAAAAAAGTAGATTTTCAACTGCTAGACTAAAATACGATGAATCAACGTAGTTTAGAGTAATCGATCGAATTAACTATAGATATTTAACATTTTGACAACTTTGAAATGTTAATATTTTCAATTCTGTCATTTTGTCAATTATGTCTATTTTATCATTTTTGTCTATTCTGATAGTTTTGTCAATTTTATCCATTTTGTCAATTTTGTCAATTTTGTCAATTTTATAAATTTGGTAAATTTTAAAAATTTTGAAAATTTTGTAAATTTTGTAAACTTTGTAAATTTTGTAAATTTTGTAAATTTTGCAAATTTTGTAAATTTTGTAAATTTTGTAAATTTTGTAAATTTTGTAAATTTTGTAAATTTTGTAAATTTTGTAAATTTTGTAAATTTTGTAAATTTTGTTAATTTTGTAAATTTTGTAAATTATGTAAATTTTGTGAATTTTATAAATTTTGTGAATTTTATAAATTTTGTAAATTTTGTAAATTTTGTAAATTTTGTAAATTTTGTAAATTTTGTAAATTTTGTAAATTTTGTAAATTTTGTAAATTTTGTAAATTTTGTAAATTTTGTAAATTTTGTAAAATTTGTAAATTTTGTAAATTTTGTAAATTTTGTAAATTTTGTAAAATTTGTAAATTTTGTTAATTTTGTAAATTTTTTAAATTTTGTCAATCTTGTCCATTTGGATAGTCTTGTCAATTTTGTGAATTTAGTCAATTTAGGCTATTTTGTCAATTAAGCCTAGGTAGTCAATTTAGAAAAATTAGTAAACTTAGTCAGTTTAGTCAATTTTGTCAATTGTCTAAATTTGGACAATTTTGTAATTTTGTCAAATTCGCAAATTGGTCTACATAGATTTTTTTTGCATTTTTTGTCGTATAGTTAATTTATTCAAGTTGGTCAACTGTTTCCAATTTTGTAAATTTTGAGAATTTAGTCGAAATGGTCGATTTGGACTTTTCTCAATTTAGTTATTTTTGTAAATTTGCGGCCAAATGTTAATGGCGTGCGGCCAAATGTTAACAAATCGAATTGTCAGCTGGGTGAAAAAGTACCGTTTGAAGACCTACATTTTAAACCTAATTACTTTCAACGCGATTTTCTCGAAACAGCTTTCGCCCTTTACAAAAATGAATCAACATAGAACTCAAAGTGTTTAGCATACCTATCAGGGGCATCCTTACTGGTATACGTTTAAGGGACAATTGGGTTGATCTAGTTACCAAAAATTGTAATGTTTGGCTTATAAAAAAAGCGATCCGTGATTCAAACAGCAATTTCACTGTTATCGAGCGCACATATAATATTTTAATGCATTTTGATGATTATTGATTTACATTTTACATTTCCGTCATTTTTGTCATTTCTGTCATTTATGTCAATTTTGTTAATTTTTCCAAAATTTTTTTTTTTTGGCAATTTTGTTTAATAATTTTTTTCAATTTTCTGTTTCATCAATATTGACAATATGTTTTATCAATTTTGTTTACTCAACACAGACACAGATTTTTCTGTTTCATCAATTTGACCTACAAGTTCTGCCAATTTGGTCAATTTTTTGCAATTATCTCAATTTTTCCAATTATGCCAATTTTTCTATTTTGTCAACTTTGTCGATTTATTTCAATTTTGTCAATTAGGTCAAATTGATGAAACAGAAAAAAAAACTGTCCAAATTGTCCATTTTGGCCACATTGACAAAATTGACAAAACTGAATTAACAAAATTGACAAAATTGATAAAAAATATTGTCAATATTGATGAAACAGAAATTTTGAAAAAAAAAACTGACAAAATTGACAAAACTGATAAAAATGACAGAAACGACAAAAATAACGAAAATGTAAAATGTAAATCAATAATCATCAAAATGTATTAAAATATTATGTGTGCGCTCGATAACAGTGAATTGCTGTGAATTGCGGATCACTTTTTATGCAAGCCAAACATAAAATTTCTTAATTACTAGCTCAACCCAATTGCCCTTTAAATGTATACTAGTAATAATGCCCCTGAAAGGTATGCTAAGAAATAGAAAAGAAAAGATTTCTATGTTGATTTATTTTAGCAAAGGGCGAAAGAGAAAATCGCGTTGAAAGTAATTAGGATTAAAATGTAGGTCTTTAAACGGTACTTTTTCACCCAGCTGACAATTCGATTTGTTAACATTTGGCCGCACGCCCTTTTGAAAAAATTGATACCACTGCTGCTCTCATGCTGGGTAGGGAAAAAAGAATCTTATTGGAAAAAAAATAATGTGATACTGGGATCAACTCATCAAGCAGTAGCAGGTGCTGTAAACGCCATGATTTAGGCAACAACAGTACGCAGCTTTTTGGCTTGCCTTCAGTTCATGTTGAAAAAAAAAACGCCATTTAAATATTATCAAAGATTACCATCTGTTAAAAGAGTTCAACTATTTTATAACGAATTTTTTAGATTTTCCCATAGTTTAACTACAAATTAGATTAAATTTTAGAGGTTTTCATCAAAATGAGAACAATCCAGAGTTTAAAAAAAATTAAACCGGTCTCTCGAAAATCAGGACAAATCCTGATAAATCAGGATACTTGGCACCTCTAAGCACAAGAGAAACAACAACAACAACTGAACAATTGTAATGCACGTCGGAGGTGCCAGGTGAACTGATTTTTCAGGACTTGTCCTGACTTTCAAGAGGTTCAAGGGTTTTAAGTAGTTTTCGCAAAGCCTAAATCAAGGCAAATATTTTACCCCAAGACAGCATCACGATTGGAATTGAAACAAAAAAGTTACCCAAGATGCTAAAGCGCTTACACTTTCTGCATTTGATTCCTTTTCCTGACTTCTGAACATGGATGCGCGCACATGGGTTCACACCTGGATTCGAGCACGTGCTCGAACTTGCACCCTACACTTTGAGTGCGGTGAGTTTAAATGGGTGCGTTTTAAACTTGCGTCCAAAAGTTGTGTGCAAGTAAGTGCAAAAACTTGCGTGCACTTCGCACCCAAGTTGTACCGTGAAGATTTTTGAAAAGGGCACATTTTTTGCCATATTTTCAAAATTTGTCAGGTTTGTAAAATTTATCAAGCTTATGAATGTTGTAATTTTAGTTTTTTTTTTTGTATTTCTTATCAATTTTGTCAACTATGCAAATTTGGTCCAAATTGTAATTTTTAAGATTTTAACAATTATGTCATTTTTGTAATAATAGGCTATTTTGAAATTTTTGAAAATTATGTCAGTTTTGTAAATTATTGATTGATTCTGTCAATTTCGCATATTTTGAAAACTTTTTCAGTTTTATGATTTATATTCATTTTATCTATCCAGTTTTGTCAATTTTGTAAATGTTATCATTTATGTCAATCCATTCAAAATTGGTCAATTTTTGTCAACTTTTCCCATATTTGCGAAATTTGTCAGGTTAGTTAAAACTTGATAAAAGTTTGTGAATGTTGTCTATTTTGTAATTTTTATCAATTTTGTCAATTATGTAAATTTGGTCCACTTTGTAATTTAAGAAAATTTAAACAATTATGTCATTTTTGTAGTAATTGACTATTTTGACATTTTTGTCCATTATGTCGGTTTTGTAAATTTGTTTTGAAAATCGTCTAGCGCTGGATTGCATCTGAATTTTTGAATTTAAATCTGAATTCTGAAACTCACTATTGGACCAGATTTTTTTAAATTAAGTTTAAAATCAGAAATACTATAAAGTCCAGGGAATTCAACATTTTGAAATTAGCGCGTCTGTACAAAAAATGTCGATAAAATTAAATTGGGTGAAACTTTTTGTTGATGAATTTTCGTTTGAACGCGAAATTACGCCTATTTAAAATAGGATTTTTTTATCTGGGTAGGGGTAATAGATAGCCAAGATTTTTTAAATAGGATTTGATTAGATGTTCCGAAGTTTCAAAAGCGTTTTTTTTTTCGAGCTAACTGATAGTTTCGCCTTTATGAAATGTTACGTTCGTTTGTTGCTAGATTCACGCTTTCTTCGACGTATCGAAGCCAGCCATCGCTGCAGAAAAATGCGGTGTTTAACCCTACAACCATCGGTTTAGTATGACAAGTTCGGGGTTATACCCCTTTTAAAACTCCGTATTATCGCGATATGGTTTTAGTGCTTCGGCTCTAAAATTTTTGAAACCGGTTCGGTTAACACTGAACTGGTACAGAAATTAAATATTTTACAAATTTTCAATCTCTCCTTCTCCATCTTCCCGCTCGTTTTGTCGTCATGAAGACGTCATGAGTGGGAGTGGAGTGCGCCCATCGTGTAGCGAGCGCGCCCATCGTGTATATGACGTCATATATACGATAATCTTGATTTTAGTGATTGCTGGTTGTGGCTAGCAAGCCTAATTGACACGTTTTTTGGAGTGATGATTTGATGATAATTACTATGAAAATTTATTTTTCAAACTATTTTGTTTTTTTTTCTTTCTTTTATACATTGAAGAGGGAAAAAAATCAAATTTTTTAAGACAAAAATCATTTTTATTGTACTTCCCAGTTTCGCAAAAACGTAGTGACAAAGTTTATAAAAAAATCACACCAATACATACAAATACACTGACATCGTCTGAACTCGTCGAGCTGATTCGATAGGTACCTATAAAGGTATATCTAAGACCCATAATTAAGGATCTCCCAAATCGACCGATAACTATACCTTTCTGTAAGAAAGGCAAAAAGTCGACTAAGGTTTTTTACGAAATGTTAGTAAATATCAAAAAATTTCATAAATTTTTATTTTACTCAAAAGTCGCGAGTTCGTTTTTACTCAAATCGACACAGGATGAAAACATGGGGAAGTTTGAA
This sequence comes from Uranotaenia lowii, assembly GCF_029784155.1. Taxonomy (NCBI): domain Eukaryota; kingdom Metazoa; phylum Arthropoda; class Insecta; order Diptera; family Culicidae; genus Uranotaenia; species Uranotaenia lowii. Next base: position 316,925,143 of record NC_073692.1, read on the forward strand.
GTCAATCATTCTATTTTTAGCTCTCGTGAAAGTATAAATGGGTTTGTTGCTTAACATTTATTGATTTTTTCGAAAAATAAATGTATCCAAAAGTAACTGTTTTACAGAAAAATCATTTAAAATTACCATATGTATAAACACCAATCTATTTCTTCTTATTGGCCCAACCAACCGAAGCATTCCTCTGATAACCCTAGCTGGTTAATAGCATCATAAGTCCACATACCGATTCACACAGCTGTGGTTGAAAAGTTATTTTTCCCTTGCCCCGGTGCATTCATTTCACTTTCTTCATATTGTTTTTTTTTTACTTTGCGAAACGACTGAAAAGCCTATCACACAAAGAATTGGGAGGTGGGGGCGGTTGAATGCTTGGAACATCTACGCCACCACATATCTTTCTTTTTGCAAATGAACACACGTTATGTTTCAAGTGGTTGTTTGAGGAGGGCTAACAAGTTTTTTTTTATATTGTGGGATAGAAGTTTTCTTGTGGAAAAATTAGCAAATGGGCAGTGTGAAAAACTTCATCCGAATCTTACCTTATGTTACGCTTCGCGCTGTTCGGGTAATCCTTGTTTGCTTCAGATGTTTTTTCTACTTTTGTTTCAAAAACAGAATGGTTTAATTTGATCAACCGCAGACAATGAAATATTTAGTAGCAGTAGGCTTCGTGATTCACAAAAATTAGGTTAACACCACTGAGCTGGGACTGCGGAAAACTTGCAGCACTAATTTATTAACGCCTCTGCACGCTAGATGATGGATTGCGTGCGTGGTTTCAACTAGGTTGCTTCGATCACATCACTCGGGTAGCTTCTAAAACAATTTAAAAACGCATAATGACGATATCCTCTATTTGCATCTTGTCGAATGGATTTTAAACTATGAATTCCCCGTGTAATAAGCAATTTTCGTTTGTTTTGCACTTGTCAGCGAGCACTTTTCACTAACGCGATTATTGATTAATTTTTTTCTGCTGCCCTCTAGCCTTGTTATGTCGTCACTTAGCATATACTCACTGCTAAGGGGTGTATTGAGCGTCGTCACTATTTGAACCTTTTCTTTCCACTATGGTTGCCTTCTGGAGCCATAAACTATTATGTGGTTTCGGAAGAATGTGGCCAACAAACGACAAACGACAGTCCCTTACAAGAAGGCTATCTTTAGCTGACGAGAAAACACAGAAACTAATAAGTCCAGGCGGACGACACCGACATTCTACGGGAAGGTTGATCTAACTTTGACATTTTTGCCCACGGCTAGCATGTAAATGATATTCGAGCAATGTGGGTCCAATGCGCATGCTTCTTATCTGTCTATTGGAGGGACAACAATTGCCGTCAACAATTTATCCAAAGTAGGAATGCTCGAAAAACAGCTGAACACTATTAGGTATTTCGATATGGATAAAAGTTCACTGACCAATTTACCGTTTGAAGAATCGCACGTGTTTGAACCGAAACAAGCGCGTGCAGCTGTTTTCAGCTGTTCACCTACACACAATATTTGCGCTCAAACTGAGTGCAACAGTTCTAAGCCAAGCTTAAGTTTGGTATACTAGCTTACTACTGATGCGTTTTGAGCTATTCGCTTACATCGTTTTTGTTAATATCGTCTATCAAAGTTGGGCAGTTTCAGCATACTAAGAGCATCTGAATCAGTGGTTAAAACAGCCGGTTAAGATCAAAATTCCGACCAAAACAACCGCATTCGTGGTCCATTATACCATCCCGATTAGGAGAGCATATCAAAATAATAACTCAAACGTATCTCACCAAGATATTTACATCTGATTCAGTTATAATTATTTAAGTACTGAAAAATTTAGATGTTAAGTTTCTCCAATCTGAATTATATCTTATTCTGATTGACAGACTTGAATGGGGTTGAACTCATTTTCAATGATAAAGATTTTTTTCGGATTGTCCTAAAATAAAATGATTATATCTTATTTTGATATACGTGCAACTTTTTATGAAACACGGACATCGAAGTCAACGGCCCAAACCGTGCATTAATGAGTTTCGCTCAACAGATCCATAAAATTGAATCCAATTTTCGGGAAACCAAAAATGGAGCATGGTTTTAGCATATAATGTGGTTTATTGATATTCCACTAGAAATTTTTCTCGAAGCACTCATATCTTGATTAGTTATAATTTTGATAGGTTTTGCTCTGCCCGATATCAAACTATGCTATCTGAACGAGATATAATCTTGAAAGGAGCATATCTAAAATTGATATAATTTAGCTATGATCGCATACATTTTTTGATATAATTTGAGATATTTTAACATCCTACGATTACTGAAAAATAACTCATTTAGATAGGAAAAAATTAGTATCAAAATATCTCATCTTGATATAATTTAGTTTTTCCCTCCTGTTCGGGATGAGTTCCGACTCAACTTTTTTTAGAACTGGTATAAGGATTGCTCCAAAACTGATGAGAATTGGTTCCAATTTGACGCAGTTCTAAACCGTTTGACAGGTATACCATTATAATGGAACACGAGTGGGGTTGCCAAATTTTTCACTGGGTTGAATCAAATTTCGTTGATCCAATTCTTGTACAAATTTGGTTCCATTTGCTTGGTTAACTGGTTAGTGAGTTACGCAAAAGCATGTAAGAGCGTCCTTTAACCTTTCTATCTCTCCATTGGATGGAGGGGTGAGTACTTAACATTCATGCAAATATTTCTTGTTCTCAAATATCTTTTGATGCTTAATTTAATTTTAATTGCGCGATTAATTTTCAAGTAATGCTAAATTTGTAGGAAGCCCCTTTTCCCCATTTATATCTCCCCGCTGGAAGAAAGGAGGGGCCTCAATTTATCATACTATCATTTGCCGTATTCAAATACCTTCCCATGCCAGATTTGGTTCCATTTGCTCGATAAGTTCATGAGTTAAGTATAATAATTTTATGGAAGCTCCCCAACCCCTCTTTCCATCCTCCCTGATGGAAGAATGGAGGTGTCTCAAATAACCATAGAAACATTTCTTGTATTGAAATACCCTTACATACCAAATATGGTTTCATTTGCTTGATTAGTTCTCGAGTAATGAAAAAAATGTGAGACACCCCCTCCCCCCTACCCCCTTCTTATCTCCCTACAGGAGGAAAAGAGGGGTACTAAACCATCATAGAAACATTCCTCGCACCCAAATTTACTCCCATGCCAAATTTGGTTCCATTTGCACGATCAGTTCTCGAGTTATGTAGACTTATTACTTTTATTCGAGAGACCTGCTGCCCCCTTCTAGGGAGAGGGAGGGGTCTCAAACCATAATAAGAACCTTCCCCAGCCTCCAATACCCCAACCTGTCAGGTTTCACGTAAATCGGTTAAGTATTTTTCGAGTCTATAGGGAACAGGCAGACAGACAGACCAAGGCCGGATTAAGATGGGGGCAATAGGGAGGGATAACAAATTTTAACATTACTTCAATCGTACTGATTCAATTTCTACAAATCTATGAAAAGAAATCATAACTAGAAAATCGGAAAGAAAACTTGAAATATAACAACTAACAAATGTATTCGAACAAAAAGGCAACACTTCGTTTTGTGAATAACTTTTGAATGCATGGTTGGAAATTGATGAAATTTTCAGTGAACTACCAGCAATGTAATGTGTACGTGTAGAAAATTTGGTGACAATCTGTCAAGTGGTTTTTAAGATAGCGTCCAATACTAAAGTTCATTGACAAATTTTTTTGGGCAGAACCGAGAAAAATCCAGTAAAGTCCAAGTGGGAGACCCAAAAACAGCTACCTATTTATGAACATAGTATACCGTCTCACGACATAACTTGACGAACATAATTCCTAAAATTCACTCGGTCCATGGCAACCGTTCTCCAATTTCTCGGGTACCCCACGTTCGCCAGATCACGCTCCACTTGGTCTAACCACCTCGCTCCTTGCGCCCCCGCTCGTCTTATTCCTACCGGATTCGTAGCGAACACCTGTTTTGCAGGACAGTCGTCCGGCATTCTCGCCCAGCGTATCCGGCCAGCCTTCACCACCTTCTGGATACTGGGTTCGCCGTAGAGTCGCGCGAGCTCGTGGTTCATCCTTCGCCTCCACACTCCGTTCTCCTGTACGGAGCCAAAGATAGTTCTTAACACTCGTCGCTCGAATACTCCGAGTGTACGCAGGTCCTCCTCGAGCAATATCCATGTCTCGTGCCCGTAGAGAACAACCGGTCTAATGAGCGTCATATACAGGTTACACTTCGTGCGAGGGCTAAGTCTTCTCGACCGCAGTTGCTTGTGGAGTCCAAGTAGGCACGACTTCCGCTGATAATTCGCCGCCGGATCTTACGGCTGGTGTCATTATCTGCGGTCACCAGTGAGCCGAGATAGACAAAGTCTTCGACTATCTCCAGCTCGTCGCCGTCGATCGTGACCTTGTTATTATTGGACCAGCGGATTCGGTCGGTCTCGGAGTACACACTTTGTAGGCGGCATTGAAGACTGTGATCGCTCGGTAGTTCTCACAGTCCAATTTGTCGCCCTTCTTGTAGATGGGACATATTACCCCCTCCTTCCACTCCTCCGGTAGCTGTTCTATGTCCCAGATCCGGACTATCAACCGGTGTAGGCCAACTTGTCCGGGCCCATTTTGATGAGTTCAGCTGCGATGCCATCCTTCCCAGCCGACTTGTTTCTATTCAGCTGTTCCAGCTCCTCGAGCTCCTCCTCCTCCAGGCGGCGCTTTTTCTCCTGGAAAATTCGGACTCGCTGCCTCTTCCGCTGTCGGTGATTTTCCACATTTCGACGGGTGCGTCTTTGCACTACTGCCGCCCGCGCGGCATTCTCTTCGTCCATCACCCTCCTACACTCCTCGTCGAACCAGTCGTTCCGTCGAGTTCGCTCCACATAGCCGATGACGTTCTCCGCAGCACTGTTGATGGCTGTCTTGATGGTATCCCAACAGTCCTCGAGAGGGGCTTCGTCAAGCTCGCCCTCTGCCGGCAGCGCTGCTTCGACCGATTGCGCGTAGTCTGCCGCGACCTCAGGTTGCTTCAGTCGTGCGATATTTAATCGAGGCGGGCGCCGGTTTCGTGTGTTGTTCACTACGGAGAGTTTTGGGCGCATCTTTACCATCACCAGATAGTGATCCGACTCGATGTTGGCGCTTCGACAGGATCTGACGTCGATGATGTCCGAGAAGTGCCGGCTGTCAATCAAAACGTGGTCGATCTGTGATTGCGTTTGGTACGGTGATCTCCTGGTGTACTTGTGTGGGAGGCGGTGCTGGAAAAGGTACAACGTACGGCCATTCGTTTAGAGGCGGCGAAATCTACCAGTCTGAGGCCGTTTTCGTTGGTCAGCTGGTGCGCACTGAACCTTCCAATTGTCGGTTTAAATTCCTCCTCCTGGCCGACCTGAGCGTTAAAATCCCCGATGACGATCTTGATAGCATATTTTGGGCAACGGTCGTATTCACGCTCCAGCTGCGCGTAAAATTTGTCTTTGTCGTCACCGGTACTTCCGAGGTGAGGGCTGTGCACGTTGATGATGCTGATGTTGAAGAACCGGCCCTTGATTCTCAACCGGCACATTTTTGAGTTGATCGGCCACCACCCGATCACGCGCTTTTGCATCTTTCCCATCACTATAAAAGCTGTTCCAAGCTCATGTGTGTTGCCGCAGCTCTGGTAAATGGCACGACCATCTGGGTACGTTCGTTCCGTGAAGCCCTTCCAGCATACCTCCTGCAGTGCTACGATGTCGAATTTGCGGCTCTTCAATTCGTTGGAGAGCACGTGGGTACTGCCCACAAAATTTAGAGATCGGCAGTTCCATGTTCTAAGTTTCCAATCGCTAGTCCCTTTTCGTCGCGTGGGTCTTTGCCGATTTCCATCCGAAATTTGTTGTTCGTTGTTCGTTGCTTATGTTTTTTTGTAGTCACGGGCTCGCAAGGCCCGCAGCTAACCCCACTATCTCGCAGGAGGACCGTCGTGATGTTGCTGTTTTGGGTCCCGAACACCACCAGGACGTTGTTGCACTCCGCACGCCGCCCCTGACATGGAGAACAGACGCGTACGAACAGCTACCTATTTATAAATCAACTATTCGACCCAAGGTCACATGGTAAATCGTTTAAGAAGTCCTAAAGGATCCAATAGTGAGCTAAAATTTGAATAAAAGTGAAGATGATTTATTCTATGAATTGAGAGGAATGTGAGAATTTTTTTCAAGCTCAATCCGAAAATATGAATAGAGGAAGTAATAAAAAAAGGTGAAATTTTTCTGACTGGTTCGTATTGCTGACTTATAAATCGGCATGACTTCATTTGTACAAGGAAGAAAAGCTACCCACTGGCAACGTTTGCAAAATACGGTGGCCAAATCGTGCGCAAAATATTTTTTTCTTCGGGGTTAGATATTTTGGAAAATTTCGTAATGCACAGTTTTATTTCCTGAATACCTGTATTTTTAAATGTTTAAATCCTGGAATATTATGCACCCAAAAACTAATAAAACATATTGTGGTGGGCGGAAAAATAGAAGCGCCACTAAGTTTTACGCAAATTGCTTTTAATTCATGTAGAATTGATACATTACAAAAAAAATTGAAATGAGTGTGTGTAATAAAATAAAAGAAGGAAATTGAGGAATTGTTTTTTAATCGTTGTGCATTAGAGTGCTCCAAATTTGTATGGGAAATTTTAAACCTGTGAAATGATGTGCGCAGCTAGATAAAATTGATCCTTGTACAAGGTCTCATGCCAAATTTGGGCCAGATCGCACCATGAGAGGCGTCCGTTGAGCGACCCAACGGAGCATGAAACACCAGTTTTTCATAAAAAAAATAAATCTTAAATTATGACAAATATTGCATCCAAAGACCGCATTTCGATTAGAGTAAAGATAAAAAAAATATTAAGCTTAAAAAATGAGCTAACATTTTTCAGGGTAACATTCATCACTGTTAATGAAAAAAAAAATTAAAAATAAATCAATTTTCCTTTCCTGTTGGTCAACATTTACCGCAAAAGCACTACAAATGCCTCTTTCTTCCGTTTTTTCTTCTACTTTCTGATTATTTGATCATATTAGAAATAAATGTTGGCTGAACAAAACTCGAGATCTAGTCAAACATCAGTGATATTTGAGAACTAAATTTCAGATTGTATAATGTAGACTTTTAGGAAAAAATAGCAAAATCTACCAGCTGTTGAATTATTTAAGCGATAAGCAGTTGAGAAATCCTGTACATTAAAATCAACTTTGCAGAAAAGCTAGTTTGTTCGTTGTTATCGATGTTGGTTAAGCAAAATTATGGGTTAAACCAATAATCTGTGATATGGAAGAGTCAACCATACGAATTTTGATAACAACCTATAGAGTTTTTCATCCGGGCGAGCTTCGTGCAGTTAATATTTTTTTTAGAAAAAAAAAAACCCTTGTGATATCTGTTAATTAAAAAAAATGTATTTTCAAAAACCACTGTATGTAAATCTTAACAGATTATTTTGGCATATTATTAGAAAAATAATTTATCATAAGCTCTGAACGAATTCTATCATACCACCGATAAACGCTGCGCTCTACGCGTGTCACATCACACTCACAATATGCTAACATGGGGTAAAGGGGAAAAACCATCGATCCAAAAACCAAGCGTCCGATTGACTGGAAGATGATTGATAATTGATACAACAACATTCACATTTCTCCGGGTACCGCTTCACTGATTGATCATCCGACCGAATTCTGCAGAAAAGATTGTGTGTGAAAATAAATAAATTTGACCTCGACGGTATGTCGAATGTGTCCTCGGCCATTAAAAAACGGGGGTGTCACTTACTCGTTAGCGTACTGACAATCAGGAAGATTCCCTTGGTTATGATGTAGATAGTTGCGGCCGGAAGTTTCACTATCACGGCCAGCTGATCCAGCAGCGATTCCGCGGGACGAACCAGCTCTCGGAGAACCATTCTTGACACAGCAATTTCGCTCGGCCGACACCGACTATTTGTTTTATTTTCCTTTTGGGCGGGGCGTGCTGCCGAATTACGCTTTCATTTTTGGGCTTTGCGTGTTTGCACTGTTGATGGTTGGCGGAAGTATGAAAGATGTTGTTATCTGTACCGCCGTTCGTTGGTTCAGGAAGAGGTTTGAAGGGACCGGTCGGAGGGTCGGAAATATCGACCGTAGCAGATAGCGTTGTTCGAGCTTTATTATGCTGGATCGAAAATTCTCATCTTAAAAAAGACAAAAAAATCTGAACCACCCTGAATATTTAGAAATAGAATAGAAAAATGTCGTTGAATGATTTGCGACCTGCTGACTGAGTGTGTTTCCGATGTCGCTCGCCGATATTTACAGTATACGTACGATGTAGACAAGGATGGACAGCGTTTTGGGGTTCCGAAATGTGTAATCTCACGCTCCCTGTTATCGATAGATTTATGGTCAGCTTTAAGATAAGAATGGATTTTTTTTTGAAAAATACAGCAATGCACTTGTTTAGCTTTTTTGTTCTCTTTGGAAAGATTAATTTTCAAGCAAAATCCAAAGATAAAAAGTCCGTTGACTAATTTTTAGTCATATTAGTTTTCATTTCACAGTGTCAGACAAAGAGAATTCTTAAAGTTGTGTTCTACCCTATAGTCATTGCATACTTACAGGCGCTATATTCAAATCTTTAGACCAGGGGTGAGCAACCTTTTGAACCAACGGGCCAATTTAAATTTGAAATCTTGTCGGCGGGCCGCACTTAAAATGACATTTTTTCAGTTATTAGCAGAGCTTCACGTAATGTTTTAGAACTACAAAGTTTTTGCGAAAACAAATCTGAAAAAGGGCATTCACGTGTTTAACAGAAATTCAACACGACTTTTTTAATGCCCAATATTGAAAAGGTACATTACTACATCTTTGTCATTTTTAAATTTTCTCAATTTTTTCATTAGTACTTTTTGGCGAACATTCATTCTTACAACATTCTTGTTAAAACCTACGGTACTATTTGTCAGCGGCTCCATTAAAAATCTTCTGGAGTTTACCACGGTAGGGGGAAGTGTTCCTAAATGCGCATGTTGGGTAATATGCGCATACAGCCGATTGACGATATGGCTAAAGATTCATCATATCTAATCAGTGCAGTTTGAGGGTAATACGCTTTTAACACATGGCATAAAATATTAAATTGTTATATAAAGTCGAAAAAATTTAAAAATTCAAACAAGATTTTTGTCAGTTTTGTTATAATATATTGAACTTTAATTATTGTGCGTACAGATTCTGTGAACAAAAATTTTAATAGTTTTTCTTTCTCATTCATCTGGAAATCGGAAATTCAACAAATTGAAGCTTTTGGCAAAGTTGTAAATGATAAGATATTGGAATAATAGCCAGGTTCTGAATGCCCATATCAAGGCAGGTTAAATGCCTATATCAAGAAAAATAGATTGTTCATATAAATTTTTTACTTTCTTTCATTTAAACATTAAATCTACGCTCAAATCACGATCTTACAGCGAAAAAAGAAGAACTTCATACTGATCTGATAGAAATACAATATAAACAAAATATTACCATGAAATATGGCAATATGGCATACTTAATTATGTTTCATGCAAAAGAACTAGTGATATAAAAAATTTCACCAAAATTTCAGCCTTGACGTATGCTTAACATCCGTTTCTACCATTTTCAATTAAATAATTTCAAAATATTGCAAGTGTAAATGAAATATAGCTTAAAACATAAATATGCGCATTTAGCCCGCCGGTTTCGGAAATCGGCTATTTTGACTTCTTTTATTATAAAATTATTTTCACAAAAACTGTAAGAGATTTTAACAGAAAAAATGCTCTAACGTATAGAAAACAGATGTCCGCTCATGTGCATATAGTTTTCAGACTCCTATCTATCGGAATATGGGAGAAAATTAGGGTTTTCCTTAATATGCGCATATAGCCCGCCTCTCCCCTAATAATAAGTGAAAAAAATATATATTCAAGGAAATCGCCGTCTTTTTAGCGTTTGTCGTTGAATCGCTAATTGACTCTCTTTTTTTCCACAAGTAAAACTTGTCCTCAAAGTTTTTTTCCTACAAACGGTAAAAATCCTGCCTGTTTTTCAAATTGAAGTTCTGTATTGGATCATTACATTGAGAAGTTGATCAAGGTTGTTGAAATAACAGAAAAATGTTCAATTTCACATATTTTTTAACAACTTTCTTCAGAACTACATTCTTCATTCTAGATTTTTATCCAGAATTTTATAAATTTTAATCTTTGTAGATATCATTGGGATAGGAATTCTAAAGATATGATATGACTTTGGTAATGTGGAATGCGAATTATATGTGAAATAACTTAATTTATCTATGTTTGTTATAAATTTTCAATCAAATTTCTGAAAAACCATCGCAGATAATCGTCAAAGACCTTTTGGGTCGAATCACAGAATTTCAAATATCTATTGTTTTTACCTAGAACTAATAATGGGGCTTGTTCTGCGACTCGAGTGACGTGGCTTACGAAATTTCATATCGTTTTTCTGGCTTAAATAGCCTCTCTAGTCTCTAAATTTTCGTTTGGATAAACTGTTATTGGTCTTCAGAGCTCATCTATAAACGAATTTCTTTTCTGAAGCATTTCCTGGAGTCAGGACGAAGACGTGAAATTTCGTGAGTCACTTCACTTGAGTCGCAAAAAAGCCCCAAATTTTGTCGGTAACTTTGATGCCGGCTGATTCATGTTAATTAAAAATCTAAAATCGTTTACCCAAGCTTAATCATAAAACTTTCTTAGTTTCCGTGAATTTAAAGAAATAAGAAATATTTCTCAAGGTTTTAGTTTAAGTTTTTTTGTTAGTATTTGAATACTAGCAGATCAAGCCTTTTTGTCGAATTGGAAAGAATAATTTTTAAAAAACTATCTGCTGAGCATGTTTTTTCACTATATTTTATCTTGAAACGCATAACACTTCACTATCGCACTTCGAAATTCCTTTGATCATGAGTAGCTTCCGAAAATTGGCAGCTCTTCCGACTCACTTTAATGGATTTAGCTTTTCAAAGTGTTAGGTTAGGAGTTAAATAATAAAGTCAAATGTATCCTAAATAAAAAGTACTCCAAAATTACGTTACGCTAATAGATCGCCTTGAACAGAACATAATAAACATAAAATTCCAGAAAAAAGTTTAGAATCTGAATGATTTCGGGGCAAGTGCAGATAAGCACAAATTTGATTAATTCATATAAATTATTCTAACAATCCATTGTAGAGAAAAGTTAAGGCATTAAAATTTGAAAAAAGCTTCGCGGGCCGCACAAAAGGGTCTCGAGGGCCACATGCGGCCCGCGGGCCGCGCGTTGCTCACCCCTGCTTTAGACCATGGGTGGCCAACTGCCAACATTTTTAACAGGCGGTCCAAATTGTGAAGATGAGATAGGCTGGCGGGCCACACCATAATTTTTTTTTCAAATAAGTATTCAGAGCAAATCAATGAATACTGGGGTGAAATTATGAATCCAGTTCGATTCGAGATACTCGTTTCGAGTTTTAACTCGAATCGAATTAGAATCGGTATTACGTATCTCGTTCGAGTTCTAAATTCTAACGTACTAGATTTCGAGTAAACCGGGTAGTAGATCATCTCGAAACGAAGTGTCAAATTTTGGAGTTTGTTAACAAAAACAAAAGTTTAATTTGCTGAATTTATTTTAAACGCCGAACATTTTTTTTTTCGATTAATATTACTTTACGAAGATAGTGCTTAAAAAAGAAACTCGACATTTTTTTCTACGGAAGCAACAGTGACGATGATTGTATGCTTGCACCCCAGAGACGTCAGCTGCGGGATAAAACGCCATGATAGTAAGTAACTATAACACTTTTTAGTTTTTGAAAACTTTTTGTCCATGAATAATATTTTTCAACACACAGATAACCGACCATAACTATCGCATTCTGGCCATAAATCCCCGTTTCGGTGGAGCTTCTCACTACTCATTTGTGTGGGACATGAGTGCAGAACGAGAGTTTTTCGAAGAAAACTTCCGGAATAGAGAATCTAGATTATTAGGTAAGCTTACATCTCAGTTAACGTGGAAATTTTATTGAAGTCATTTGAATTTCAGGTGATAGTGGATATTGCTTAGCACCTTGGCTGTTAACACCATACCGAAATGCTAATTATGGTTCAGGGGAAGAAAAGTTCAACAGTATACATTCCCCTGCCAGATGCTCGGTAGAAAGAAGAATTGGTGTATTAAAATCTCGCTGGAGGTGTGTATCGTCCGATCGTAAGCTTCGATACAGTCCGAAGAAGATCACAGCAATTATAAATGTGTGTTGTGCGTTACAAAACATGTGTATAGCTTATAATGTAGCATTTGATTTAGATTATATGTTATTACCCGCGGACCAATTATCAGTAACAGCTGAAATGCGAAATGATCGTGTATTAGAAAGAAAGGCCCAAAGAATTCGTGACGCAATCAGAGACTCTTTGCTTGACTAAAATGAAGAATGCTAGTTTTGTTGACTGCAGGGACAATATTTTACGCAGAAATAAAAATGTATATTCATTAATAAGAACAACAAATAATGTATTAATTCCTTTCAGTTCGAATACTTGGATTGGATTGGATGGAATCAATTTTTTTCAACTCCAATTCAAGCATTTGTTTTTTGATTTCCAAGCTTTCTTGCTTGATTTGTAACAGAGCTTTTTGCGTTTGGTTCGATTCTTCCTTCGCTTCAACGTATCTTCGAAAAAGTTCTAGTTTATCCTTCTTTCCATTAATCCGCTTACTTGTCCTAGTTCCAGTTCCAGTATCCATGTCACGTACACGTCCAGTCTCCTCCGAAGCTGAAGGAAAGCCGCCCAACTCTTCTGCCATATATTCATTAACAAAAACTTCATTTTCATGATTCGATCGAGCTTCCATGGAGGGTTCCGATATTTCATCTAACGACGGAAGACGCCTCTTCCGGCAACCAAACGATTTTGCCGACGCAATACCAGCAACAGCGGAACTTAAGCCGGCAGATCTCACCACACTTTATTCATATAAGTTCAACTGTTTGGTTTTATTTGGACCGCCTCCCGTTTTGTTTGCGCTGGTTATGTTGTAGCGAAGTTTGTACTTATAATCAGCCCACACCTAAGTAATAAAAAAAATGTATACTATTTGTACAGTTGAAAACCAAAGACACAATAATCGATTTTGTTTATAATATTTTTATAACTTTTAACGGTAATCTTGAAAAAACGCACCATAAATTATAATACTTTCAAAATTTAGAAAACCAGGCACTGTTATGAATTAACTTACTTTTTTCCACTCTGTAACTCCCTGCGCAGGAGGACCTCGCTCGTTAAGTCCATTTTTCAACTCTTCCCATAATCTGTGGGAAGTCCTTTTAGCGTTATTGGTTTTTAACAGTCTGTCGTAGCCATTACTCCCCATTCAATAAGTACGCGGTACGACTTGAGAATGCGTGCTTATTCTCCAAAGTTCGTTGCAAAACTGACTCCACGATCCAATTTAACGAAAGCATTCGTATTGCTGTATTGGTACAGTTGCTTTTAACGAATGTTTTCCAACACTCCTCGAACAGCCACAAAACTGCACAGCATGTGTTCCACTAACACAACCAGATGTAAGATTTGCTATTATTAGGATGATTCAATTCGCCATTCAAAAGGCTTACAATTTTAATCGTTATTAATAATTTAAAAATTTAAATATTTTTACAATATCAACTTCATCCTACCACATTCGCCTGCTGCTCTACTCTTATGCTACTTATCAATACTTTTTCTTTTTATGTTTTGGAATTTATAGTTGTTTATTCTCTATCAATTTTTTTTTTAATCCTTCTAAACTACTATCGGAGTGGAAATGGAAAGACCATTATTATAGTCATTATCAGTGTATTAACACGACTGCCTGTTCTGCCATTTTGATAAACTTGAAAAGAGTGATCCATCCCGAAAATGTCGATGAATAAAAATGTAAAAAAAATTGAATATTGTTCTGCCGATTAAAGAGTTATAGAATACTGAACACAAGCTTAATAAATTCAGACTCACTTTCTTTTGAAAGTTTTGCTTATCGTTCCTTATTGTCATGATCCATCACGTTACACACCGTCAAATTTCTGTTGCCTTTCCTTTAATTTTTTTTTTCATTTCACTTCCTCCCGTCTCATTATTATTTTATTTTTTATTTGTAAATCAGACCATTTTCCACTTGGGTCGTTCCGCTTTTTTTTGGGTTGTACTTGGGCCCTTCCGACTGGATTTATTTTAAAATTTTGATCCTGCCGACCGGATTTTTTTGAGTTTTAATCCTTCTGGTCTATTTTAATTTTTCTACTTGAATTCTTCTGCGATATATTTTTTGTTTTTTTTAGATCCTTTTTTTTTAACCTAGGTCCTTCTGTTCCTTTCGTTTTCCCCCTTGAGTCCTTTCGTCCTAAGCATTTTGCAGTGTGGGCTCTTCCGTCTTTCTCTTTTTTTTTTTAATTTATATCTTTCTTTACCATACTTTTTGAGCTCTTCTATTTATTTGAAATTTATTTAATTTTGGGTCCTTCCTTATCATACTTTTTAGCTCTTTCAATTTATTTGAATTTCTTTTTTTTTTCATGGTCCTTCCATCCCATTTTCTTTCTACTTGAGTTCTTCCATCTCATTCATTATTGTAATTCATGCTTTGATTCAGTGTTATTCATTATTGTACCGCAGAGTCCTTCCGTCCTATATACTTTGAAGATTTTTGTTTTAGTTATGTCCTTGCGTTTCCTTCATTTCCCCCTTTGATTATATTGTTCTAATATTTTCCGTCCCATTAATTTTTCAACTTGTTTCCTTCCGTCCTTTTATTTATTTATTTTTTTTTTTAATTTTAAGTTTGGGTCCTTCCGTCCCGTTTATTTTTAAACTGGTTTCCTCACGTCCCATAATTTTAAACTAAGTGCCTTCCGTCCCACCATTTTAACTCATTTAATACAAGCTTAATAAAACAAAACTAAATTCGTTTCGAAAGTGTTGATCAGCGTCTCTAACTGTCATGATCCCTCAAGTGTTTTTTTTAGATAACCCTTCAAATTTCTTTCGTCTTTCAAATTCGTTTTATGTTTTTTTGATTTTCTGTTTAAATTTTATCCGCTTTTCTTATTTATTTGAAAGTCATTTCTACAACGTGCCTAATACATTTTTATTGGTCGAATATAATTATATGCGCTAGAATTTCACTAGCTTTCAAACTTATTTTTTTTTAGATTCCTCTCTTAATAAAATCAAGGCGAACCGCCATCTTTACTTTCCGTAAATTTAAAATTTTGTATCAAAGCGTGGCCTTCCGCACGGCTTATTTTCTCATTTCTGTCAATCATATTCAATTGATTTTCATATTTAAATTTACTGCGTGGCCTTCCGCACGACTTTTCTCCATCATTCTTTTCAATGATGTTTTCGTTATTTTTTCATCATATTTTGAATTAAAACCAATTGCGTGGCCTTCCGCACGACTTACTGTATGATAACCTTTCTTTCAATTTCCAAAACATTCACATTGCGTGGCCTTCCGCACGACTTACTAGACTAAACTTTTTTCAACATTTTTATTGCGTAGCCTTCCATACGACTTAGTTTATTATTCGTTTCAATATTTTACAGTGTTCCATCTAAGCAAAAAAAATTTATCCGAAATCTTCCATCACTTTCCTCATTTTGTATCCGAATCACCTGTTTAAAATCACCATATTGATCTGCACTTTCCGTAAAAAACATTTTCATTACCGTAGAAGCACTATATTTTTCTTCAATTCAAACTTTTATCACCAACTGAATTTATCACTAAACTAAATTACACTGGTATCGGGAGCAAAATATAAGCTGCGCCATTGTCGTAGCCATTACTCCCCATTCAATAAGTACGCGGTACGACTTGAGAATGCGTGCTTATTCTCCAAAGTTCGTTGCAAAACTGACTCCACGATCCAATTTAACGAAAGCATTCGTATTGCTGTATTGGTACAGTTGCTTTTAGAGCAAACGCACCAATAAGTGAGTATACGCGGCCCGGTTTTGCTCATTTCAGCGGACCGGTTTTAGGATACACACTCTTTCGCGCACCGGGCGGTAGCATAATTATATTTTCAAATTTAGCATTGCACTGAGAAAACTTTTGAAGAAAATCTTAATCTTAAATTAATACTGACCGAGTAAATTTTCAGAGTCGTCAGTTTTTTTTGCTCTACATCCTGGTTGAACATGCCGTACAGCAGCAGCAAATGCCTTAAGGCCAAGCAGCTTAGACGACCAGCAATCGGGTCCGATGACGGATACAGCAAGAACTTCTTAGCAGTTAGCAAAATGTTTGCTTCGCTTGGCCTCGTCATCATATCTATAGGACACCGCTTTCAACCGGTGGTGGTTGTTTTCGGCGACCGATTCAACTTTGATCCTTTCGGCAAAGCGTTGAGTTTCCCTTACGGTGTTTCAAATTCCGTGTCACCCGTTTGCTGGATTGTGATTAAAAACTTATTGAATTGTAGGACGATTTGATTGAATAAAATAAATTCAGATAAGAATGTATTTTCGAATTAAGCTCGATTTTGCTTTCAAAACGCCGGGCACTTATATTTCCTAACACATGGACCCGAAAAACAAAATTCAACAAACTAAACAGTTCAACTAAAATTCAACTTTATTTATTTATTATATTTCTATTAAAATCATACTTTTCTAAAAAAAACCACCAACTTTTTTCTATCCAACGTGCTGACTGAAATAGTTGCTGCTCCGAAAAACTGGGTCCCATTAGTTGTAAACTTATTGAGAGACCTCGTTTCGAAAGCCGAATCGGTAGGACAGTACTGGAATGCCACCCATATTGGCCGGTTGGATACAAAAATCCTGCACAGCGCACTGGTCTCGATTATTATTACTCCATTAAATCCTCAGCAAGCAATCGTCGGACTTGAAGGGCTTTTCGGAAATATTTCATGGAATTAGTTTTTGTGCAATAAAAAAAAGTTTCTGCCCAAGATGCGATTTTTAACAACTCCGTTGAAGCCCTCGGCTCGTGTATGTATGTCAAAGTGGTTCGCTTCCGTCATACCGAGCCATATTACTGGCCACTTCGCATTGATTCAGAATCGAGTAAACAACGTCGTTTGTTTAATTCTGCTTAAAACGGTAGAATTTTTTCAGTGCATGTTTGCTCTCGCCCCTTTCTAGTGAGCAAATTTGGTGATTTTGTCGGTCCCGACGGCAACGGCCCTATTTTGCTCACCTTGATACTAACCCCCGGTGCGGTATAGAAGTGATTAAACTCGCGAGCATTTTCACTTTGCTTGCGATTGCTGCGGATGCCCTTAACGAATGTTTTCCAACACTCCTCGAACAGCCACAAAACTGCACAGCATGTGTTCCACTAACACAACCAGATGTAAGATTTGCTATTATTAGGATGATTCAACTCGCCATTCAAAAGGCTTACAATTTTAATCGTTATTAATAATTTAAAAATTTAAATATTTTTACAATATCAACTTCATCCTACCACACAGTCCTTTTGCGAGATTTGGATTCTCCTCCATGAAATCCGTCATAAATTCAATTTGATTGTTATTGACACTCATAGTTTGTCGTGGCGATTCCATAGTCCTAAAGCAAAAATAAATGGATGAGATAGGGTAAAAATACACTAAACAACAACATATTTACTAACGTATTAGATGAAAACCACAACCAATACTTTTAAAATTGGAATTTTTTGCAAACTAACTTGTTTTCACGAAATTATCCAAACGGTCGAAAACTATATAGCTGTCGAGACTTTTGTTTTCGTTTCGAGTAAAAAAATGCTCGAACACAATGATTCATAATGCCAAAATTGACGTTTTAGTACTCGAAGATCTAGTACCTCGGTACTCTCGAAAACGTTCCATTCGAATCGAGCTCGTTCAAGATCGGTAATGCCAAAGTAGGTCGAATCGAACGAAACTCGATTGTTTCGAGTTCCATAATCACTGGTTCCCCCCCCTGGTTTTCAGTGATGATTCGGTACAGGTTTCTACTGGTTCTTCTTGGATTGATTGGAAAACTAATTTAATATTTTTCGAGAGCTAGTTTCTCAGCCCATATTATTTTCATAATTAAATTAGAAACATTTTACGACTAAAATAACATTTGTGTTCATCCTGACCAAATTAAATATCGATATATATTACATAGAGCAGGGTTAGGTCAATTTTAAAAGTTTTTAATTTATGGTTGAAACTTCTGGTAGGTGAATTTGTTGCAGAAATGTCTAATTCCACAGTGCGTTAGATTTTTTTCATGGTTTTATAATTTTTTAAACCAAAACAAATATTTTTGACTTCTGTATCCTGTTGAGTTGTCCAACTCTTACTTAAAAAAAAACAAACAGAATGATGTGATAATATGTATTGACTGCAAACGTCTTGAAAAAATTCCAACTCACTTTTAACATGTGCGTACTGCTTCAAGAATGCCCATTGCAGATGTCGTAGTTTAATCGACAGCGTTGCACAAAAATGAACGATCATTTATTCTTTTCAAACCAAATTGTTCAGAAACTTATTTCAACCACACCATCATCATAGTTTATAAACTGAACTATCTTTAGTAATTCAAAATGCAGTTTCAAATCAAATGCGTACTATAAAATTGGGTTTTCAAACAGTCTCCGCGGCTATAGAAACATCCAAAGAATACTTCTTTTTTTTTCAAATTTTGACACTATCCAAACAGAATCAAAAAATTGAAGATTGAAAATGAAACTGAAGATAGAGGTATCGGAACTAAAAAAACGCAATCTTTTCTTTCCGGCAAAGTCAAAAAAGCTACGTTTTATTATTTTTGAAAAAAATCATGATATTCATGGCTAACGTTCTTCCTTTCATTGATTCTAATGTTTTTTCAATCTTTTAATCAAATTTGAAAAGTTGTTTTTTTTTAGCATTGTTTTTTTTAACAATTCGCACTAGTTTAAAAATCATGGTTGAAACACAATTTTAAAAAATAAATCAAAGATCTAATTTTGACAATGACAGAAGATTTTTAATATATTCATCTATAATAGAATAATTGTTTTAACAGTTTTAACAGAATAATAACAAAGATTTTCAATAGTTTCGAACATTTGCTAATGTATCATCGATATGGGGAAAATTTTATAGTCTGACGGTTGTGTGGCAAGCTTCCTAAAATTTCCGTAAAATTACAAAATAGGTTTATTTTTGCGACTTTAAAACACATGATATTTCGCAACTTTCAAAATTAATATTTCAGTGTATTCGACTTAACATTTTTCCGTTACAAAAACCATATTTGAAATCCACATTACTTTTTTTTCAGCAGATATTAAAACATGGCACATCAAAAAGCATTGAAAATTAACAGCTCTTCAAATGAAATATTTAAAAAATGTTAGCAATAAAAATCTATGTGAAAAATAATAAACAAGCTACAAAAAATATAAAATAGTATCGTCTGCAAAAAACGAGCAAATTTTAAAACTGAGTGAAAACCTGAAGACATCTTGCGCAAATTGCCATAAAAGTATCGATTTTCCCGTAATATTTACAGTAAAAATTTTGTTGGTTTCAATGGAAGCTAACAAATGTCAAGAGAATTCTTCCTTCTAAACTGCCTAAAATACTACACTTTGACAAATGAATAGTTCAATTCGTTAATAAATATGTTTTGATTTTCGGTATAACTTCGTACTAAATTTTACATTTTTTTTTATTATTATATTATTATTTTTTTGTAGCGGCCCACCACACTTCCCCACACCAAAAGGCTCAATTGAGCCCCCTGGTAATTGACGCTACTGTTCTCAGCATGTCTGGCAGCAAAATGATAATAAAAGTTCAAGTTCTTTCCATGAAGCCTTAAAAGGTGTCAAAATTCAAACTAGTGTCATGCACCCATTTAGGAGCTCTTATCGTTTTTAGAATAATGGCAAAGTAATCAAATAAGAATTATTCATCGCAGTAAATATCTGTTAATCGAAATGACTGTTCATGTGTTAAACAATCCAAACATTGTAAAATTTAAAAAATATACAGGTTATATTCCGATTTGAGTTTCGAACTCTTGAATGATTGAGACAGATTTTGAAAAACTACATCTCAAAATAGTACAGTAACCATCAAAAGCCTCAACTCTTAAATAGATTTGAATGTGGTCATTCTGGAAAAAGCTTCGCGGGCCACAAAAAGACAGCCGCGGGCCACATGTGGCCCGCGCGCCGTTGTTTGGCCACCCATGCTTTAGATAAAAACATTTTAGTTCTTTTATCAGGTAATGTCTGGATAAAGATTAGGGTAACGGACTTATTTTGGACCGGGTACATATTTTGGACCACCTTGTAGCTTTTTGCCAATATTTTTCTCATAAATCATGTTATTCATAAAAATTTTGAACAAATCTATTTAAAGCTACTTGTTATGATTCTAATCACATCTGAAATTTTATTTAAGTACGCTGTTAACGGAGAGAAAATTGAAAAAAAAAGTTTTCATTTTTTACAGTTGGACCGAATCAAGGCCATTTCAGAAGGACGTACCATTATTGGAGTCAACTTTCAAGAGGTTTGCTGCATAGCTGAGATGAATTTTACAAATACAAACATGTTCACAGCTATGATAAAACACGTGAAAACTATACAGACCCCGTTCGTTTTTGGCAACATTCGATTTTGGCAACATTCGATTTTGGCAACATCCGATTTTGGCACATGTGCCAAAATCGAACGGTTTTTAGAAACAGCATTACAATTTAGTTTTCGTTATAACAGGACCAATTTAAATCAGACAAATACCACTAATACGTTTTTGTGTTCTGAAATGGTGATAAAATGCAACAATAAAAACAAAAGTTTTTTAAAAAATTAATTAAGTACTAAAAAATGGCAAAAAGTTGAAAAATTCAAAAAGTTAAAAAACAAATTCAAACAAAAGACTGAAAATGACTAAAAACAACTAAAAAATGATGAAGAATGAAAAAAACAGCAAATATCACAAATGAAAACAAACATTATAAACAAAACAAGATAAGTGCAAAATGCATCAAAAACATGATGAAAAAACATCAAAAATTACTAGAAATGGTCCGAAATTGACTAAAAGTAACGTTTTTAATAATAATATTAGTTATTTTGTAAAAATAACTGATAAAAAAGTGGAGAAAAAAAACCGTTCGATTTTGGCAACATTCGATTTTGACAACACAAAATGTACGCGCGTGTTGCCAAAATCGAACGGGGTCTGTATTGCAAGATCGAAAAACAAAATAACTGGTTTTAATAGCAATATGACCCATGTCGAAAATAGGTCCCACTTTATTCCTTAGGGACTTGTTTTGGACCACTCAACATAACCTGGGTATTAAACTTGCTCTTAAATTTTCATGAACGTTATTAGACGTTCTACGACGATATGAAAGAATTATGCACACTATTTGAATCACTCACTGAATTAAATTTGAAATTAAGGCATGATTTTATTTAATCAACTCGCCAAAGCCCAAACCCGCCTTTAGACGGGATTCACTTTAGTCGGCATAAAACCAAGCCAATCATAGTTTTAACCTACTTTTTGTGCACTATGCTTTGAATCACGTTAATCTAACAATCTACATCAATTGCAACTGTTTGATAAGCAGTTGTTAAAAGCTACATCTTTAAAAAGCCTCAAAATATGAAAACTTGGACTTGCACCAATTTTTTATTAAGTCATTGTTTTTATGCTTCATGAAAAATTATTGAAAGTTCTAAAAGTTTCAACCATTTAGGATTGCGATTAAAATAAGTGCATTCAGTAATGATTTTCCTGGAAAAAAAACTTGGGAAGGTAGAAGAAACGAAACATAAAGCCCGTCTAAAGGAGGGGTTTGGAAAAAACGACAACAAATCCGCAAATACGCAACGAGATTAATTTTTGTACAGTTGAAATATCTCAGTTAATATTAGAACAATTTTCTCAACTAATATATTCAATTATAGCTATATATGTTTCAAAACTTGGGAAAAGGTGGTTGAATTGTGTGAATTTTACAAGCTAATATCTAGTTTTTCAGCCCCTGTGGTTATGCAATTTATAAAAACTTGGAAAATTACTAAAACGATAAATTTTATCCTAGAACAAAGTAGGTATCAAACTTAAAACTGAAATTTTGTGAAAAAAAATCTGGCTTTTAGATGGCTTAAAAGATAGCATGAATCTCGCACATTTTTATCTTTTTGAATCTATCTACAGAACTGAAGCCGAACCAAATCCACTAAGGTTTTGGAAGTCAAAATGCATCAATTGATGTCGCGAAGTTCATGATTTCAGACTTTCTCAACTTATAATTGGGTCGCCTGAAGAAGATTTGCGTTCTGAAAATTGAGCCTAATGATAAGCCAACTGGCCAGTATTGAACACTGCAGAACAAATTTCGTCGAGATTTAAGTGTGCTGTCAGAATTTTCATAACATTTGGAACACACTATATAACAGAGGAATTTTACTGTTTTTACTCTATTCTTATCGAACAAACAAAACTTGACTAGTCTATAACAACAAGAAAAGACAAAATTATCTGAATAATTCGCATAATTGCGCATCAATCGCTGTCGAAATATAGCAAAATTTAGAAAAAAAACTTATTTAGTTTAAGGGTGGTCCAAAATAGGTCCAAAGGGTGGTCCAAAATAGAAACCTGGTGGTCCAAAATACTGACCTGAGTAATGATGAAAGAAACATGTTTTTAGGCTTAAATCTTGTAACATTGCAACAAACGACGATATTTCTCGATAGAAAAAGCCTTGATCTTCGTAATGAACGGATGAAACAATCGAAAATTGTAACATATGCTTTTTTATTCCAGAAAATAGCATAGCCACTTCCTAAAGCGGTCCAAAATAGGTCCGTTACCCTAGTTATTGGAAAATATTATTATTATCGTGTTTAGCAATGATCACGATTCATTCAGAAGAAAAATATATCTTTTTGGAGTCGAGGGACCAATTGAACCCATAACATACATTTTGGAATACTTTTTCTAAAAAAAAATTGAGCATTGACTACTTACTTTGAAAATATGGCATTATGAAGTTCACGTTATAATCTAACGATTGACATATTGGAAGAAATATTTTTATTACTATTTTTAAAGATCTGCTAGTCACATTTTGTTAAATTTTTCAATCGAAGTTCAATAACTCAAAAATTTAAATTTTTAAAATTTGTTGAGTTAACAACATTGTTGTTTTGTACTATTTAAAACATGGATCATCCAAAATCTGGACGCACTGTTTATTATACCATAGCGCTTTATTATACCATAGCGCGTTGTCGGATCTGGAATGTTTTGACATTACTTTGTTTTGGAATGTTTCCTCTATCAGTGCCGAAAATTTCATTGCGATTCGTTTTGTTTCAAAAAAAGTTACACGTGATAGAAGCCGCGAGACGAAAATCAATTTTGGACACCCACGTCAAAAATTCGACATTGTTGGGTTCAAGAATCGCAATATCGTTAATAAAAATGGTCAAATCGACCGTGTGCATTGTTCTTAAACGTTTTCGTGAGATGCATACTCTCGATCGGCATGTTGATACCAAGCGTCATAATGGAACTAAGGATCGGAAACTGCATTTGAAGGTGTTGAGAACGATCAAGGTAAACCCAGGGCATTTGGACTATCACATCGCCAGGGAATTCAATGCCGACCGGTGCACCATCAAAAGGATTCGTCTGCACGAAGGAATACGATCTTAACGGGCCAGTAAGCAACTAATACGAACATTGTAGCATTGTAGTAGCCAAAGGACGTGCCTGGAAGTTATACAACAAGGTTCTAACGAAGTACGACGGATGCATCCTCATGGATGACGAAACGTACGTTAAGATAGATTTTGGGCAGCTTCCTGGGTGATATCCCCGCCAAGTTTAAATTCGTTTTTGCCAATAAATTTGCAAGAAAGTGTTCGATCTCGCAAGGTATTTGCAACTGCGGACGAAAAACCCCAGTTTTTTGAAAAACAAGACCATGGACTCCAAAATGTACAAAGAGGAGTGCCTGAAAAACGTCCAAACTACGATGAATGGTACTCAACGAAAAGTTCGAAATTTCATCAAAACAACATCGGAATATTTTTTTATTATTTTTCATTTAAAGTGCAATAAAAACCATACATATTGAGTACAAAACATTTTTATTTCGTTTACATAGCTCCGAGATAGACCCTTTTTAATGTGCCCAGATTTTGGATGATCCATGCCTTAGCACATTTTTCTAGAACATTTGTGTCGATCTTTTCGAATTATCGTAGAGTAAATCCGATTCACGAAAACGTACTAGGATACCCACTAGTTAGAACGTGTTTCGACGCCAAAATACGTTATAAGATGCATAATAAATGATGGTTTAAGAAAAAACTCCTTAAAAATTTTATTTTTGAAATTTGGTAAATATTTGTGATATTGTTTATTTATTTTCATAGTTTGTTTTAAAACTCTCTAATCTAACATATTTAATGTATTTGATTTAAATTAATTTGTGTTACATTTAAGTTCATTTTAACGAACCTTTCTAGGATATGAGACAGGATATGTTAGAAAATTAGGAGTTGTAAATTTTTTTTTTTCAAATTCTTTCGGTTAAATTTAAAAACAAAAATTGGAAGTAAACATGAAAATAATATATGGGAGAGTGGGGAAGCATGGGCCACTTTTTTTCGTTGTTCCATAACTTCTTTATTATGAAAGATAGAATGAAAATAAAAAATGGTATGGTTTTCTACATTTTCAAGGTATCATAAGGTATTTTTTTTTAATTTTTAATAAGTTATTTTCCCCAAATTCTGACTGTTTGAAAAAAAGGCAATATTTTTTTGATTTTGAAAAATGGTGTGGAATCGTGGGCCACCAAATCCAAATTGACCAAATAACATGCAAAGTTTATGAGTTGACCCAAAACTGTGATTTCCTAATTCATTTCGTTATTTTAAAGCAATTTCAGATGATGAAATAAAAAAGAGAGCTGTGTGTGATCGAATAGATTCCAAAACCTGGCTCGCGAACGTTTTGGCAAAATTTCTTATATAGGATGGACAAAATATTTTTCATAACTCTTCATTTGGCATAAGAAAACTTTACAGATAGGAAAAACGTATTTTTATTTCTGAATGTGTATAAAAATATTAAAATATAGGTGGTTCAAGATGTGTGGCCCACGATTCCACACAAACTATGATTTGCAAATTGGTTGCGTTTGTGTGACTTATTGATGTTTCATCAAAAATTCCTTTTCCACGTGAAAGATCATGACAGAACTAAGATCATAAGCGTATGAGCATATTTTTTTTATGCACTTTAGGTTCCCCATCGATTAAATTAGCGGGTGGTTTTTTAATTATGTAAGTAAATTTTTCTAACTTTTTTATCTTGATAAATAAAAGAAGCATATTATGCGTATTTCTGTCAACAACATATAGAAATATATGCTCATGCAAAGCGACAACGATGACAGTTGGTTTGAGATTTTTATCTCTACACACATCTGAGATATTAAAAGTGGCCCACGTTTCCCCATGGTCCACGATACCCCACTCTCCCCTACTATTTTCATGGTAATTAACACAATTCTTAAATAATTAAAATCTTCAATATCAAATACTCGAAGACTTTCTTGACTGGTGTCGGTGATGTCAGAAAAAGTTGTAATTATATATCTAAATCATTTTTTTTATATAGAAAATATTTTTTTAAAGCGTTGTGTCTCCGAAACTAGAATATCTATAGGCAAAATCTATAACCTTAAATAAATGGAGGATGATAAGAAGATTCAAAATCAGTTTTTGTTTTCCATGGAGATTTGTTGATTCATCGGTTATCAATGATCGACTTTACTCAAAATCGATCAATTTTTAAATTTCCACACGCTATATACACCAAAACAAGAACTCATACCTAGCAAAATCTCACAAATGATTTGAACTCAGGACGCCTTTTCACTGCTACCCCAACATACATTTTGAATTATCATTTAATTATATATTTTTTCAGAACTAAGGGGTGTTGAAAATTTCTTGAGAAACCATTTGTTTGACTTCAGCATTTGTAAACAACGTGTTTTGCATCACAATGAGCCAGCCAAGTTTTATCACAATTGGTTTTAAATGATCATTAAAGTTGAACGAAAAACTGCCTCTCCCCACTTACCCCGTTATACCTTATTGATATTTTGTCTGTTTTTATTACTCTTGTATCTGTTGCCTATAAAAGGGCGTTTAATATCGCCTTGAGGTATATTAGTTGAAAGCATAAGTTCAGGCGTTTTCTTGCCGAGTACCCTATAGAACATTGAATGCAAATTTTACTCTACATTTTCATCTACTTTGTCGGGTCGCGTAGGATGCGTCGCACAATTTTTTTCCATAGTGAGATTGAATTGGCGAACGCTCGAGCGGCGGGACAAATTTCCATCTGCTGCAGTTCGCTTTGCGTTCGCGGGCACTATGTCAACAGCCTTAAGCGGGCCATAGACTACACAAATGACCTGTACAAATTCGATGATTCCACGATTGTTTGATCTATGCTCGCCCATACACTATACAAACATTTTTCACGCGAACACAAACGTACAAATGTTGTGTAGTCTGTGGCCCGCTTTAAGCTTTAAGTCAAACCCCCTCGCTCCCCCCCAAATGCTACGTCATTTATGGATGTTCCCTTACGGATTTTCGTCAAATTCTTTAGGTTTGAAATGAGTTCTGCGAGCATCGGTATGATAAATGATTAACTGTTTTGATAGCTTTTTTCCATTTATTGTAAAATTATTCCAAATTAAAAGAGGAACAAACTACCCTTATTAACAGGTTCACTACATTCGTTGAATTATCGAAAGTCCTCTACAAATAGACTACCTGGAAAAAAGGTTCCAGGACCCTACATAAAATCACTGTTGAAAAGAAGAATTACAAATAAACATATCGATACGCGAATCAACTGAGTCGAAATCAAACTACAGTTTGAGCGTACGCATGATGAGATTCAGGTTCTCCTGCAGCTGTTTCAGTTCGACCATAACGTGCGGATCGATCTTGCTCACCAGATTAGGATCAACATTCTCGAGCTCGGTTGGTCGAATCGACAGCATCCCGTTGGCAACCGGGATGTTAACGTTGGCGGTTGATTCCAGAATGCTGTTGTTGGGAAAAGAAGAAAAACTTTAGTATGTTGAAAAGTATTCGAACAAAAGAGTTCTTACTTAGCAGTGATAACGGGACTTCCAGTAATCGAGTACACAGGTTCGCCGAGTTTGGCGTGTCGGATGATGGCCATCGGAGTGTTGGGTTGTACTTTTGGAGTAATTGCACCGTAAATGCGGTCCACACTTATCGCTTTCGGTCGGTTTGGCATCGCTGTTTTAAGTTTAGATCTGGTATTAAAGAAAAAATCGTTAGTCGTTTTATTAAATCGAATAAATGATTTTTAGCATAATCACCTCGATGCACGATCCTTAGAACCCATGGTTCCGATTGTGGTCAAAGTTTTGCCCAGCACGGAACGATCGATCGTACCGGTGGTTTGAAAAAGTGACCGATTGATGACCGATGTGTTGGTGCATCCGGTCGATTTGCTACGGCGTCGAAACTTGGCAGACATTAGCGGTCCTATGCGTTTCGAGGTGGACAACGTTGAGAGACGTTCGCAGTTTTCGCTTTCCTCTGTAAGGTAACCTGGAGTAGGTAATCATCGACGAATGCACGCATTTTCGGACAGAAACCAGCCACCAGTGTGCAATTATTCAACGTTTACCAGTGCGTATGGAAGAGAGAAAATGAAGCATATAATGATGCACACAAACACCGTGTTAGAAACCAATAAGCATTCGGAAACACTGGGGCGGTTTGACAAAGAACACCCATGTCACCGCTTAGTTTTAAATTGTTATTGTAATGTAGGGTAGTTATTACGATTCAATGATTTCTTGGTAGTTACTTAAACAATGATATCAAAGAAGATAGATGTTTATAAGCTTACCATCATCTTTGGACTTTTTGCGCGCCGATTTCTCCAAAAGAACGCTGAAGTTGTGCGCCAACAAAGCCGTTCGATCTCCACAGAAGGATGTCTCGTTTTTCTCGACTTCTTCGTTCTAAAAAAATATTTTCATTCTTTAAACTTACTCCTAACGCTTTGAAAATCGTTTTTCTGTATCATAAATTTTTTTTGAAAGATATAGGTATAAAAGTATTGTTCAGTGCTAAGGGTATGTTCCATAAATACTCAACAATTAAGAAAAAATCTAACTTACATATTCTCTGACCATACTGACGGTCATTCCGAGGATTTTCTTAGGAATTCGATTCTTCAGCGCATCAATCACCTGCTGAATTTTATCCATCTGCTCGCGAAACTTCAATTCGAAGCTAGTTAGTTCACATTCGGCTGAAAAGAATCGATATTAAATATTCAAAATAAATAAGATTGTTCAAAGTTTGAATAAATTTTGAGATGACTATTTAAACACGCCCTACTAAAAGGCTTACCTGTAACGTCGAAATCCCGGATCTTGCCTTCCAGGCGCATTTTCTCGTCGGCAGAGCCGCGTTTCTTACTGACCATTCGTTTGGCTTTGGTGCGAGTCATTTTTCAATTATACTGAACCTTTTTTCGGGATATAATAATTGTTTTTTCCACCGTTTTGTAAAAACGCTCTTAAAAACCAGGAATCCGTTACTCTTCAAATTTCAGCGAACAAAAGCTGCGCCTCCGCCGATTCAAACCAAACAGCAAATAAAGCGGATTTTTTCGTTTTGACAGTTTTCCACTGTTGAAGTAGTGTGCGTTTTATGCGGTTACGAGCGCTTGCTTTGTGTGTGTGAATAAATTTTCACATATGTTACACGATAAAACGATAAAATAACAATTTGTGTTTCCAAAATTATTTTGGAACACATTTTTGAAAAATGGGTAGTAGGTAAACATGGAGATTACCTAAAGCGCATGCAGACACCAGATATTTTTTGCTGTGTAGAATGAATCTTCATGTCTGTTCAATGAAGTCTAGTCGAAACGGGTCGAAACAAGTAGAAATGGATTGACATTTGATCACCTGTCTCTTGACTTCGATCGATTTCTACCAGGTCGAAACGAATCCTAATGCCGAGCTGGATTGGTTTCGACTAGTTTCTACTTGCTCCATTGAACAACGACTAGTTTCGATCAAAACATTGGCTCGTTGAACATTTACCAGTTTACAGAAACCAGTTGAACCGATTTTTACCAACCGTTGAACGAAGCTTTCATCAATCATTTGCAGTCGATAACTCTGTTTTGTTTATATTGGTTCATACGAAACAAACGATTGGTTCATCAAAACAAACTCTAGATTTTCAGTCTTTGATGATTAAAACGATTAAAACAGAAACCATCATCCCGAAACCCAAATTGGAATTTTACTGGCAAGTGTTTGAGTTTTCCAAATTTACCGTGAGTAAGGTACATTTTGCGACGGGCTCCTGGTCTGCGATTTGTTTTGGTATTTTGACAGTATGTTTTCATCCGTTCGTTTTGTGCTCTTCATTCGTCGTTGTTTCCTTTTTCCATCTTCCACTTTCGTGGTGTTTGTGTTTTCTTTCTTCTTTTGCAGTCGTATTTTTTATAGAATTATCCTACGCAAGGGCATATTTTTTTTTAGATATTTTTATAACTTTTGATTAAATCAAGATTAAATAAGATTCTTATTTATTTTTTGTTCTCTGCGTGATTTATTTTAGAATTTAAAGTTTGGTATGTTAAACTATCTTGAAGATTTTAATTGCAACTTTTAAGTTTTGCTTCTGTGATTTTCGGCTGAGTATAATTTTTTTTTTCGTTCTTTTAAAATGAGCAAGATTCGCAACAAAATGCATCTTTTTTCTCAGATCGAATTGCATTTTTGAATGTATAGGTAACTGTGTAATTATGCTTTGTTAAAATACAGTACCAACCCTTAAATATTAAATATTTAAATTTAAATTTAAATTTAAATTTAAATTTAAATTTAAATTTAAATTTAAATTTAAATTTAAATTTAAATTTAAATTTAAATATTTAAATTTTCATTTTAATTTTTTTCCCTATTATTTGCGATAGATAAATATTGAATACAAAATATGACATATTTAATGAAACTCATTTCTTCTTATAATTATTGAGAATTAGTCTTGTAAGAAAGTGAGGGCTGTGTCAAATTTGTTTAAACGAAAGCGTTTTGTGATAAAAAAAAGTATCCATTCAATGATTGCATATATTTCTGCACTGTCCTTTCGCTATATTTATCCAGCATCGGTTGTTTTTGTTCCGTCTTCGATGCTGCCAAAATCAACAACGAAAGTGGTCCGTGCGGTGGTGTGTGCCGTATTCCCCGCACACCAACCCATCTGAGTAGAATCCGTATACCCGTAACAGAGCGAGAAAACCAGCAAGAAAGACGAGTTTCGTATCGCGTCGTGAAGTGACGGAACGAAGGCGGAATGACACGACGACGAGCAAACACGGTGGACCACATTTTTCGCCTGCTGCTTGTTGGTTGATGGTCGATTGGTCTGGTCGGTCCGTCGCAGTTTACTGGTTTGGTTTTGTGGGTTAGCGAGTTGGAGCGAATCATCGCAGTAACCATTTTGAAGAGTATCGATATCTACCCGTGGTGAAAAACCGGATTCTGCGTTCTGCCAAAACCGGAAGTGGCGAATCGAGGATTACTTTCGAGCTTTATATTGGTGTCGATAAGGGTTTTTGGTATTTTTCTGCCCCGAGGAAGTCGTCACGGGGCAAGTGATTAAGCAATCTTACGAGCAGCCGTCATCGAGAACGCCCTCTTGAGTGTAGAACGTCAGCAGCAGCGACACGAAAGGGAAGGAGGAGAAAAAAATCTGACATCCGAGGACGGAATTTTCACTCGTCGTGGTTAATTACGGGCAGCAATACGTAATCGCAGGAAGCAAACGGAACTTGAAAAATCGAGCTACAATGAACGAAGTGGAGATAAAACGTGAAAAAATCGACATGGAATCGGCGGACCATCAGCAGCCGTACGAAAACAATGGCACTGACGGAAACGCATCGGATCAGGAAATCGTGGTCGGAATCGACGAGGATCACATCAATTTCCTAACCAGTATGGCGTCGGGCGATGATGACGATGACGATTCGATGGATTGCCCACCGGAAATGGCTGGCGTTCTCGGTCGGGCAAGAGCGATGGCTGGTGTATCGGGTGAGCTTTTTTTTTTGTTTTTCTGTGTTTGCGTTTGTGTTTGGCTAGTTCGGTGCGAAGTTATCAACTTCTAATCAAAATACAACCTGTTAAATAAATAGTTCTCCTTTTGTTATGGCATTCGGATAGCTGGGTAGCATAATTTACAACATTAAATTATTGATCCAAATATTTTTTTTGAAATTTTGAATTATATTTTTTTGTTGTTGTAAGCAACACATGTTATTGTCTCTAAATATGTATGTTACAAAAATATGTTAAAAGTTATGGAATTTATTCATTTCTTAAATTATTGTATTGAGCACGATAATGTTATTTTTGCTTAAATATTTTATTTTCTTTCGTACTCCTACGTCAATTTAAATAAAATAAATAGCCGCGAAAAAGAGCATCGAATTCTTAATTAGAACATACTGCTGTAAAGATTTTTGTTGAGTATATTATTAGTCAAAGATTCAATATCAGGTTATCTATAATTTAATTTTTTTTTTATTTCTATTATAGAGATTTTCAGCTTTCAGCTGGTTCATCTCTTTATAATTTAAATAAAAAAACTTTACTTAAAATGACTCTTGCACAAGTAAAATAAGTTATAAACGCAAACTTTTCTGGTCGTACCACAAAATTTACAATTAAATATTGCATGAACATTAATCTCTGCCTTCATACCACAAATAATTAGAGTAAATGAATTTGTTAGTTTTGGATGGTAATTTGATTTGTGAAATAATCTTGTTGCATGTAATTCAATCGATTAAGATTTGACTTTTTGTATTTTTGTTCTCGCACTTCAGCCAATCATAATGTATAGTCAATAGCTCACGTTAATAATACTTTTATCAACATAAAGTATTGACAACAAAATAAGGAAACTACACTCGTTAATCTGAAAGAAGTATTTGCAACGCCATTCCAAATTATAAAAAAAATAAATCTCAAGCTTGTAACGTCTTATTGTTTCAAATGTGTCGTCAAAAAAATTCCAAACCTTAACTTGAATCAGGATCAGGAATGTTTAAGAAGACTCATTTGGAACAACATCTATGACTCTCTCCTAAATCTTAAATAATTTAACTTAGCTGGGAGATGTAAGGGTAACTTTCTGCACTTTAAAAATTGTATAGGTATACAAAGTTTAATATTTTTGAATAATTTTTAATAAAAAAAAAATACTTATCGACGGTATTTCCGAACCACCGTTTGGAAAAAATGGGGAACATCATAGAAAGCCAACGTATTAAATCGATGTGTTAATGTTTTTTTTTAAGTAAAAACGTGCAAAATGAAATGTTTGAAGCGTGTTTTCCTAAATCAGCTTTTATGCATTAATAGCCCTTTGGCTCTAAGGGTACAAATTAGAATAAAAATAACCAAACAAACGGAAAATATACAAGATTTTTGAAAGCTGAACATAAAAAAAAAAAATTAATAAAAGTAAGGCTAGCTAATTCGACTACCTGGCTGAAACATGAAAAACTAAAAAAAAAGTAAAACAAATGACGTAAGGAGTGCTCGATAATTGTAAAAAGTTTTTGATTAAAACGGACAACATTAGAGTAATAACCACACTTGACAAAAAAGTGAGAGTGAAGAGTGAAGAGTAAAGAGTAAAGATTATAGAGTAAAGATTATAGAGTAAAGATTATAGAGTAAAGAGTGAAGAGTAAAAAGTAAAAAGTAAAGAGCAAAAAGTAAAGAGTAAAGAGTGAAGACTGAAGGCTAAAAACTAAAGACTAAAGACTAAAGACTAAAGACTGAAGACAAAAGACTAAAGACTAAAGACTAAAGACTAAAGACTTAAGACTAAAGACTACAGACTACAGACTACAGACTAAAGACTAAAGACTAAAGACTATAGAGTAAAGAGTAAATAGTACAGAGTAAAGAGTGAAGACTAAAGAGTACAGAGTAAAGAGTAAAGAGTAAAGAGTAAAGACTAAAGACTAAAGAATAAAGACTAAAGACTAAAGAATAAAGGCTAGAGACTAGAGACTAAAGACTAAAGACTGAAGACTAAAGACTAAAGACTAAAGACTAAAGACTAAAGACTTAAGACTTAAGACTAAAGACTATAGACTATAGACTAAAGACTACAGAATAAAGAGTAAAGAGTAAATAGTGCAGAGTAAAGAGTGAAGACTAAATAGTACAGAGCAAAGAGTAAAGTGCAAAGAGTAAAGAGTAAAGAGAAAGAGTAAAGAGCAAAGAGTAAAGAGTTAAAAGTAAGAGTAAAGAGTAAGGAGTAAAGAGAAGAGAGTAGAGAGTAAATAGTAAAGAGTAAAAAGTAAAGAGTAAAGAGTAAATTCGCAATAAACAGCCCGGTTTTTTCTCTTCAATCTAGGACATGGATACGACGACGACGAAGACGTTATGGCTGCAGCGGAATCCATTCTGTCCAAAACTGCGGAACGAACTCAGCAACAAATGTATCGATGCCAATACTGTAACAAAACGTTCACCTGGCTCAAATCGTTGACGGTGCACTTGCGAACTCACACAAACGATAAGCCGTACAAATGTGAACTATGCGACAGGTCATTCGTGCGCTCCGACTATCTCAAGTATCATATTATCAAATCGCATCAGACAACAGAACAAGTATTCACCTGTACTGCCTGTTCGGGAGTTTTTGCCACCAATCGTGGCCTTTTCCGCCACATTCGATCGGAGCACGGCACCGAGGCTGATTCCAGAGGTTCGCTGCTGATTCCAAAATTGGAATACCCTTCGGATGCGGATTCATTCCAGGACACGGACGAGAATGGCAAATATTCATGCACATATTGTGACGAATCCTACATGGCTCAAGAACAGCTTCGTGCCCACTTGAAACGTCATCTTGGAGAGAAACCATTCCAATGCGATCTCTGTTCCAAGTCATTCATTCGTCAAGATTTCCTTCAATGCCATCGTTCGAATCACCTAAAAAATCTTGACTTCCACCAAAATGGTGATGGTGAGGAACCCAAAAGACCACGTCTCACACTCAAGAACCTGCAAGATTTGACACCATCAAATCCAAATACACATCGGAATTCTAGCGATGAAGAAGACGATGATGGTGCTGGCAGTCAATCGTCCGGTGATACGGATGCTGGCCAACGATCCACTGCTGGCCAGCAACGAAAGGCACAGTTATCTTCTTCGGGTCAGCCAGATAGCGACGAACAGCGGGGTTTGCTGGCGGCTCTCATGGCCGAGGTAACTCGTAACGAAGAAGGCCGTTGGCAGTGCCCTGGTTGTGAGATGAACTTTTCGCAGGAGACCAGCCTGACGGTGCACTTGAGGACG
Organism: Uranotaenia lowii; assembly: GCF_029784155.1. Classification (NCBI taxonomy): domain Eukaryota; kingdom Metazoa; phylum Arthropoda; class Insecta; order Diptera; family Culicidae; genus Uranotaenia; species Uranotaenia lowii. The sequence goes on from NC_073692.1 coordinate 316,959,712, forward strand.
CACGCAGGTAAGATAGGGTTGTTTTTATTACTCTTAAGATGGTTTATTAAAAAAAACAAAAACCTGAGAAAATCAATGAAATATAATTTTTATTTAAGGAATAACTCCGCTTAAATGTCCGCTATGCAGTCTAGCGTTCATACGTTCGGATTACCTGAAAAACCATCTGAGAAAACACGTCGAGGGAAATGGCGAAGACCCGGAAGCTCCTGGAGCCATCGATGTGAACAATCTATCATTTAACGCACCGTCCTTTGTTGCCGCTAGTGCTCCCATCGCTTCTACCAGCAGCTCTAGTTCGGTGACGGCCAAGGGTTCCTCGATATCACTGTTGAAACCCTTGAGCGCCAGGCCTCAGTCGACAGGAATCTCATTGCTCAAACCACCCGAAGAACGCAAACCACCATCAGATCAACCGCCAGAGTATTGCATTCGTACCGATGATGGTAAATTCATGTGCACAGCTTGTGAGCGTGTCTTTTCACATCAGCAAACGGTTCGGATTCACTATCGAATACACACCAATGAAAAACCTTACAAATGCCCAAACTGTCCTGAATCATTCATACGGTCAGACTATCTAGAGCGACATATGAAAATCCACTGGAAGGATACCCCGTTGGCAATGTTTCCCGGTGGTTCTTTCATGGGGGTGGGTAGAAATTCACTAGCCCCTTCTTTGGCCACTTCAGACAGTAGCGATTCGACCAGTCAGAGCCCACAAAAGCCAACGATTGGTCGAGCAGGTCTCTTGCCAGAAAATTATCATTTCGTCGAAGCTGGTGACGGGCAGTACGTTTGTAAGATTTGTGAACAAGTGTTCAGTCAAAGCGATTCTCTGCGGAAGCATGCCCTCACCCATACCGAGGAGAAACCTTTCTTCTGTGACATTTGTGATCGATCGTTCAATCGAGTCGATTATCTTAAGGAACATTTCAAATCCAAACGGCACCGGCAAGCGTTGGCTGAAGCCAATGGAGATCCCCCGGTGGAGGAAGAGGAGGAAACGACAGATATGAGCCTCGCGTCGCGTCTAGCTAAAACGAAATCCCCTATATCTCCACTAACGAATGCCATTATCGAGAGGATGGATTTCCAAAAGACAGACGACGGTCGATACAAATGCACAGATTGCGACAAAACCTTTGTTACGGCGGTAACTCTGAAGATGCATCTTCGATTGCACACTGGTGAAAAGCCATATAAATGCAGCATGTGCAGTATGGCTTTTATTCGGTCCGATTATCTTAAAACACACGAAAAAATACACCGGCAGCAGGCTTTCATGAGCAGCTATCAGCAGCAATTTATGGGAGTTGGTGGCAATTATTCCGGAGAAGCTTATTCCGATGAGGAAGGTGAAAGGGATTATCAACATATGCAGTCGGATGGCGAAGTCAACGGACCACTGCCATTTGTGAAACATGAACAAGAGTTGAAAATCGAAGATGTTGGTCCGGAAGAAGAGGATGAGGAAGAGGAAGACGACGAAGAACCTCCACCGAAACACCAAACGGGAGACGTTGATGACGATGACGAAGACGAGGAGGATGATGAAAGTGGAGATGAACAGGTGAGCGGTGGTGGTAAAGGAATCGTTTCCGGAATTTTCTGTTCCTTGCGATTGATTGCTTAAAATTGGAAAATTATAATTTATTGACGACTGGTTGTTTTGTTTTAAGGTCATTGAAGTGATGGTAAAAGAGGAAGATTCGGATGACGACGATGAAGAGGAGGACGAAGAAGAGGAGGAACAGGATGGGTAAGTCTAAATTGAAGAATAAGAAATAGATTGTCAATTAACGAAGATTCAATAAAATGGGCCTTACTTAAGTGATGAGTAGTACAATAGGTTGTTATTTACGCAACAAGTTGGAAAAAGATGACTATTCGCTGCACCGACTTCCCGTGTTCTCTGGGAAGATTTTTTGCGATAACCGATACCTTCTTGCTTGAGGGCTCTGTGGATGTAGGAATGGCAGCAACGAAGATTTCTGCCGGCTTCATGCAAACTCGTATCGCCCTTAATGCTATTTTATGTTTTTTAATGATATTGAAATCATTCTTATTTTTATTGAACAATTGTTAAAAAACAGAAACTGATATGTAATCAAATTTTTTTTAAATTCAGGAACGAGGAAGACCAGAATAACGATGACCAGGAGGATCAGGACAATGAACAAGAGAAAGAGCATCGAGACATTAAGGAGGAATCCGATCAGGATAACGAGGACGGCGATGAGGAGGGTGAAAACAACAACAGCTACGAAAACGAAGACGGTACATCTCGAGCAAGCGCAGGGGGAACGAGCGTGGCAGATTCCGGCGATCCCAAGTCCAAGCATCGCTGCCACATATGTCGCAAAGAGTTTGCCTGGCCAAAATCACTTAAAATTCATCTGCGAACGCACACCGGCGAGCGGCCGTACGAATGTGAGGTTTGTGGGAAGAGCTTTACACGATCCGACAGTCTTAAGGCTCATCGGAACACGCATGGAGACGTTCGAGTTTTGCAGTGTCATCTATGTGATGCCACTTTCCTTAGCGGTAGTGGTCTAATACGGCATCAGAAAGCCGAGCATGGCATAGAGCCGTTGGATGTGTAAAAATGTGCTGTTTCAGGAGAGAAAGTATTTCGGTTTGTTGTTGTTGAAACCGGTCCCACCCAGACACTCTTGTTGCGTCCGATTTTGTTCTAATTCTCTAAGCGACGCTCCTTTGACAATATCGCGTGCCGTCGTTATCCGTGGAAAGGTTTTACTGATTCACTAATGCCACAAAGTTAAGATCGTTGTTTAATTTTGATTTGCAGTTGATGGTTTTTATTAGGTTTTAGCACATAAACTATCTACAGATATACATTACATTCACACAGAGTAAAAACAAACTTATTAATAATAATAAACAACTTGTTCAGAATGTATTGCCGCAGTAAGGTTCTAATCGTGATGTGCGATTGGAGCATTAAATATTTTCATTGAAATAACAATTAATTGGGTTCACAATCAACTATATTGTTAATAAAACGGATAAAATCTGAAGTGTGGATTGTTTGAAACAATTTCAATGTCGTTACATCGAAGGTATATACTTGGGCGTGTATGATGTATGTATGTTTTACAATTCCTGATTCGTGTGTTTGAATGTCTAGCTAGGAGGGACACCAGGCATTTTTTCTCTATATTTTCTGACATAATCAAAACCCTAGTAATAAAGAAGAGCACGAACTGAATGGAACAAATCACGTGAAAAAACACAAAAAACCCAATAGCACATGTGTTGCTATTTAAGCTGAACACTGAGAGAAATTGTACCTACAACAAGTCGTTGACATGCAAACAATTTTCGATCTTTCGCCCTAAGACATAATATTTGTAATGAGTATAAGAAATACACCGAGTATATTATCGTGATTGAATCACACCTGATAAAAACTGTGCTGTTCGTTTGAATAATCCGAAAAGACATGAAAAGATATGATAAGTCAAGTAAGAGCCAGAGGTTCTCAGAAATAGGAAAAAGGTAATGCAAAATAAGAAACTAAGAAAGAAGAAAGTAAAGGGCTATCCAACTATTTCGCCTAACAAACCGGGTCGAATTCGATTAAGGGCGAGGTGATATGAAAATTGTTAACAATTTTCGTCATCCATAAGTCAAAGAAACGAATTTCATTATTTTTTCAAAAGATCAGTGTTTATTACCATTCAGTCTTTTTTTACAAAAATTTCATAAATCTAATTAAAATTGAGCAATCATCATATTTTGTATAAGCAACAAGTGTGAAAGAATCACAATATTTCTACAACTTCTGAAAGTTGTGAGCCTCCGCAACCTCCATTATTTTGTTGAGATTCATCTGCAGTTTCTTGAGATGCTCCAGCGTGTCGGAGTCGATCTTCTTCAGCATGGCTGTGTCCACGCATTCCATCTCGGTGGGACGAATCGAGAGGAACCCATCAGCAATCGGAATGTTGACGTTTGCCATGTCTCCGGCCATGACGCTGGTGATGACCGGGCTGCCCGTAACCGAATAGATACTTTCGCCAATGCGAGCCCGACGCATGATGGCCATCGGAGTGTTGGGTTGAACTTTGAGGGTAATCATACTGAGACCACGATCAGTGCTCACCGTTTGAAGGCGACTGGCTGTCGCGGCCGGGTTGGGGGTGCGATGCTTGGAGCGAGAACTACGAAGATTTTCACTAAACAAACTTTGCGCCGCATTGCCGAAGGTTTTCTTGGTCTTTATTCCCAACAGCGTGGACTGGTTTTTGGCCGGCGTTGTGTGTGACGAAACCAGCGATTTACTGCGACGTCGATTCTTTATAGCCGAAGCTAAAGGACCGTATGGACGAGTTTGTTTAGGGGCAAGTGATAGGGTTTCTGAAGGAATGCTGCTTATTGCGCTATCCTCGGTGCTGTAGCCTGTAAATAATCGAAATAATCATTTTCTTAATTAAGATAGAATTTAAACGTAGATTACCTTCATCCGTTTTGGACCACTTTTTGCCTTTGTTTTTCTCTGGTGGTGCTGTTGGATCGAAACTATTGGAAAATTGGCTTGTTTGGCTAAGGTAACTGTTCATCATATCTAGGGGTGCGGTTTCGGCCAACCCCAATTTTTCCAATTCTTCGATCGTGCTTACCCCGATCAAACGCAGATCGGACATCCGCATCTGTAGTATACGTTTCGGTATGCGATTTATGGTGGTTCGAATCGACTGGGTAAGGCTGTCCATCATATCCGTCAGTTCCGATTCCAGCCGAGTCAATGAGCTGTCGGCTGATTGCGTGAGATTTGAAATCAGGTTTAAATCAACGTTTATTTCAAATTTAGGTTAAATTGTTACATGCTTTTATATACTTTCATCAGGTTGAATTAAGCATTACATTACTATTTTGTGTCATGATGAGAAGGATAAAATATTAAGTGAAATCGCGCATCTTTGCAATTGTAAATCTTGAGATTTATTGTCTTTGTTGCTCGGTTTTCTTAAATAGCGACATCTGTGAGCGATTTGATCTATATTAATTTTAATTTCGATTTTTTTTTTATTTCAATTTTATGTTAATCCAATCTATGAGCATTAGACTAGTTCACTTTTCGGCTTTTTTCGCTGATCACAACGCCACTTACAGGGTTTGATCCTCATTCATTTTCAAGAACTCTGGCCGAATTTGAGCTCATTTGAGTAAGTTTCCAGCGTGCGCTAGGAGTTTTATTGAAAAAAGTCCATTTTTCTGGAAAATTTTCGTAGATGTATTCTAGCAAGCTGTTGTTAATATAAAATGATAATTTTATAGTGCTCGGTGATTGGTATGACAAGCATTCGTATGGACCTGTTTTAGATAATTGACTAAATCAAACCGAAAAAATTTAAAAATTCATAAACTGCCAACTTTTACAGAAAATTTACTTACAAGTTGAAAGCTTAAAATCAGTAGTAAATAGAAAAAAAATATTTTCGATATTAACTTTTCATAAAAAGATAGCCTTATTTATAACCTTTAATTTGATGTATAACACTTAATTATCGCAACAGTACAAGCAAAGATATTCAAACATTCACATCACATTCTTTGAATCATAATGTTGTCTCCATTCAAGTTTTAGCATCATGCAACCTGCAAAACGTGGCATCAAGAGGACTTGCTTACAACTTGATCAAAGCGCGCGCTTTTTTTAACTCCTGGCCCCGTCATGGGGTACTTGATTGAATAAAATATCCTTGCTTGTGCACAAGTTGGTGTGGAGCAAACTTGAATGAAAAATATTTTATCAAATCAAATTTGTTGCATAGATATTTGAATAACTTGGCTAGCAGTTTTGCGATCATTAAGTGTTATACATCAAATTAAAGGTTATAAATAAGGCTACCTTTTTATGAAAAGTTTATATCGAAAATATTTTTTTTCTATTTACTACTGATTTTAAGCTCTCAACTTGTAAGTAAATTTTCTGTAAAAGTTGGTAGTTTATGAATTTTTAAATTTTTTCGGTTTGATTTAGTCAATTATCTAAAACAGGTCCATACGAATGCTTGTCATACCAATCACCGAGCACTATAAAATTATCATTTTATATTAACAACAGCTTGCTAGAACACATCTACGAAAATTTTCCTGAAAAATGGACTTTTTTCAATAAAACTCCTAGCGCACGCTGGAAACTTACTCAAATGAGCTGAAATTTGGCCAGAGTACTTGAAAATGAATGAGGATCAAACCCTGTAAGTGGCGTTGCGATCAGCGAAAAAAGCCGAAAAGTGAACTAGTCTAATGAGCATGCATATAACTTCCTTCGGCAAATAGTCAGTTATTATTCTTTTTAGGAGTAGTTAGCAAACTACTATTTGAAATTGCCATTGAGCGGTTATATGCAACAAGTTTATTTTAAGATCGTATTTTTTTTAATTTAACTGTAAAATAAACTTCACAGAAAACTTTATTTTAAAGGATTTTAAATTAGAACAGGACTATTAAAAAAAAAACAAATTGATATGCATACGTTACCCAATATGTCCAGTTCCCGAATTTTGACATTGATTTTCTCCTCCTGGAAGCTGGTTCGGTTTCTTTTGGTGTTACCGTTCCGCGATGACTTTCCACGCACCATTTTGTATCAGTCAGATATTTCGGTATCCAAAACAATGCTACTTATCTTTCTGGATCTAAACGAACAAACGTTGGGAAAATCACTGGAAGAAAACAATAAAAGAACGTTGAAAACAGGTAAATGATGGTTATTCTGGAGCCTTCAAAGGCTGGTTTTTATATAGTGTTCTAACTTACCAATATGAAAATTAAGTTTAATATCACTACCTTAGGAACTTTGTGCTAGCACTAGTTAAGTAAATTAGCTAACAATAATGTAAAATTAAAGATTTAATACGCTACGACATGGTTCAAAAGTCGGCGATAAGAAGATGGAACCCAGAACGATGACAGACAGCCAGCTGTTGAATACGTGTGGAGAGTTTGCTTGAGAGAGGAAAACCGCCTGCTTGAATGCAAATAGCAAAGCACGTTGAGCTTGTAGAGTTCGCGCGTCATTCAAGATTGTGGTTTGAGTCTTTACTAAAATGTCTTGCATGCAATGCTGGCAGATTTAGAAATTAAGTACACTGGGAGGAAATGGCAAAATTAGTAGGCATACATTTTTTCATTTATTTATTTCATACAAATTTTTAATTTAACAATCTGTCAATAAAGGTACACATGAAACAGAGGAATAGTAGACTGTTCTGATAATTATATGGTCGGGATTCGACCAGACCGAACGGATATTATTTATCTATTGCAGCGGATACAAAACATGTTATACTACCTACTCTTTGAAAATCGGGACATTTTTACATTTTTACAAAATTGTAGGCCTTTATCTCCTCCTATCTAATACTGCAAGAAAGCAAGAGCAGAAACTTCAAACGCGTTTTTCTCGAAAGCACATTTTAAAAGTCCGTGGACGTCATTTGAAAACTACTTATCCGATTCTTTTCAAATTTGGAACATATTTTCTACATATAAAATACCAGACCCCAACGTTTTTCTTCTTCGTTTTTTTTACTTTGGGGAGATTTTACAGGTAAAAAATGGCGGATTTTTTCGTGAAAAATCGTAGTTTTTACTTCAAACAGCCACAAAAATTTCATAAATTTTTTTTAAGTTAAATAAAAACGTTGGGGTCCAGAAAACATCTATTCAAAATATTTTGCTCTGATTTTTTTACTTCAGATGATTCTGTGCTGAGATACAGTGTCCACCGCAAATCCTGTTTTCTAAAGGCATCCTCAAAAGTGCTCCGTCACCGGCTCATTTTTCAATATTTTTCTACGAAAAAATTACTAAATGTTCTTTTAACAATTGTAACCGTTCAGTTACAAAATCTCTTTGTTTTTTTTAACGGGTGCAATTTGCTTTAATTGTTTGTGCTTACTGTCACGATTCTTATTTTGTTTTTCTTTTAATTATTTTTGTATATTTTAATTTTGTTGTTTAAATTATGTAAATCTATAAATGTATAACACTTATGATGGGGGTGGGGTAAGATAACAGTCCATTCTTAGTGGGTATTCGCCTCGCCTTCGCCGTGATGTCGACTATCGATGAAACATCTCGCCTTCGGCGTAAAGTCGACTACCGACTGGACATCTCGCCTCGCCCCAGATGCGAAAAGGCGAAAAGCCAGAAAGAAGGCGAAAAAGAGCGCTGTGTCCGGAAAGAGGATTCGAGTGCAGGCGTGCGTGTGTTGAACATCACAGGAGCATTTACCGAGTTAATTGTGAAACCGGAAGTGGCTTTTTGAGGGAAAACCTGTAAAAATCCCTAGTATTTTATCCTTGGATTTTCTGAGGACAACACACGCTTCGGCCTAGTAGATACTTGTATCTGCTACGTCTCACAGTAAAAGGAGCATCGAGTTCTCTGGCCTGCGGGCCATAAGCATTAAGGAGAACATTCCTCTCTCGGTTCGGTCACTCTGGCCAGATCCTGGACCGAACCGATTGTGCCAACGAGAGAAGACGCCTGTAGTTACCTGATTCTGCTCCAACCACCAATAGAGCCAGGTAGCGAAACTCGAAGGATCAGCTTCAGCCACGTGTCCCAGCAAGGTATTGAGGCTGCGGACCTATCATCACCCAAGAATACCCACCTGAGGTCACCTACCAGTTGCAACAGACACACCGAGGGTTCGCTACGAGCGGACAACGCAGACGACTTCAACAGCAGCACCAGCAAAATAATAGTACCGGTACGTTACCCAAGAATTCTGTTCCCACACCCACACCCACACTAGAATCAAACACAAATCGCTAAAAATAAAATTTGCAAGTTTAAAGTCTAGTTCTTTTGCAATTAATTTAATAAAGTTTTTCCCTAGTAAAGTTCAGCTTTTTGTATTAATTTATGTGAAAGAACTGTGATAGTATTTTGTGTAAAGTTTGTTCGCGTAGGTCCTCCGATTACCCAGTAGTAAGCCGACTCTGAGACCCAGTTCGAGGAGTTTCTTGCTACTGAGCTAGCTTGACGGGATTTTTATTAGTTACACAATGCTTTGTATAATGCAAAAATGTTGAATACATTTGTTTAAACGATAGCTCTAGAAAAAAATCGTGAAAATGGTGTTTTTTTTATACCCGTTAGACCCTACCCCCCCTTAAGCTACCGACAGGTAAGATGTGTTTAATTGTATAAATAACTAAATGCACTAAATATTTCAGAGGGAATGCATCTGGGGTTAATCTGAAGAGACTATTGCAAGCGGAGTGGATTGCCAACCATTGTAGGTCTCTGAAAGTTGGATGCCTTCTCTCGACGAACCATCGGCCGTGGAAGCCCTAGAAGTAATTCGAAGGCCAAGCCACACAGACATAGGCTGGACCTTGCTACCGATGGGGGACCCATACATACATACATACATACATAAAGGAGACTTGATCCTTAATTCAGGAAACCCTGCCTGACCCTAGGCAAAAATCTAACAAAATCCAAAGATAAAAGGTCCGTTGACTATTTTTTGCCAAATAAGTTCTCATTTCACAGTTTGTAAGTATCAGACAAAGTAAATTCTAAAAGTATTTCTACTACCCTATTGCCTATATACTATTTTGAGACCTATTTAACAGGTATTTACCGGATTAACATAATTCATTAGATAAATATTAGTTATGCTTTAGGAATCAATTAAACCCAGGACAAACATTTTGGAAAACTTTTTTTTTTTAAACGAGAGTATACAATTGCTTTGAAAATATGGCATTAAGAAGTTTATATTATATTCTAAAAATTGACATACTGGAATAAATACTTTTATTATAAGTTTTTCGTGTGGGAAACATTTTAAAGTGATAAAGAAGATCTACATAACTCATTTTGTTAAATTTTTCAAACAAAGTTCAATAACACGAAAAATAATATTTTAAAAATTTGTTGAGATTACAGCATTGTTGTTTTGTTCTATTTGGCACATTTTTCTAGAATATTTGATATTTGTAAGTCATTTCGGTTTTGAAATATAGCGAAGGAATCAAGTATCTTCAGGGATAAAGTATCCTCGTTCTCCCCTACAGAGCATAAATAAAAGCTAAATAAAATTTGAATTTGCTCTTAAATTGTGTTTATACTGTCCAAATACCAAATGTTTATACTGCGAAATACCTAATCTTACAATTTAGTCGGCTTAAACGAGTCAGATGGTTCGTTATGAATCGCTTACAAAGGGATAGCTACAAGACCAGAGAAATAAAAGGAAGGAACTAAAAAAAAAAACGCTTAAAAAGGAATTACCCCGCAACTCATCTTTGCATGAGTGTTTTCGGAACTCCTTTTGGCTAAGCTGTCTAAGCTTGCTTGAAAAGAGTGATAGTTGAAGTTTCGTTGACCCCGTTAAGCTAGCTAGGGACCCTTTCAGCATAGGGGAATGTCAGTTTGATTTATTTGAAAGAAAATTATGTCGAACATACTAAGTAATGAAACTAAAACTCAGATTCAGAATTCAGAATTAGACATTTTTAAGTGGCAAATTCACGGTGTTTTCTCCTCTTCAGAGTTCAGTATTCAGATCTAAAAATTTGGATGAAATGTTAGACGACTGAATTTCAAGAGTTACTTAAAACCGAAAAGATTGCAGTATCCATTCATTTTTTCAATTACATAAGCTTATGCATAAATTTCATTTTTTTTTTTCATATTTTTGTATAGTATTGCAGCGCTTATGTAATTACACCACTAGAATCGGTATGAAATTGAATTTCTCGGAAAATTTGAGTTAATATACTCAAAATCCAGTGCAAAGTTGAATTTTAGTGCAAGACAATCTGTGAAATTGCAAATTGACAAAAAGTTCAGCTAGTTTTGAAAATTCGTTAAAAATTCTGTGTTTCTTATTTTGACAATCTAAAAATGCAAAAATCTGCCAAATTACGTCAACTATCTGTGTAATTCTCATTTGAAAATTTATCTGGTGTGATTTAAACGATTTTGACGGTTCATTGATTGAAAAGTACAGTTTTTATACTTTACATTTTTCGTGGTCATGATCTTAAAAAAATTCATAAAAATATACCCTTTTGGAAGCATGTTTTTCGGATTTTTTTCTCTTAGACTTTGAATAACGGAAAACTGAAGTGTTGTAGGTGAATTGGTTTTAGTCAGGAGTGTCAAATTGACACTTCAGGGACTGTGACTAGTTAAACTTTCAGGGACAGATGAGGGTTAGCAGGACTTGGTAACTAAAGAAATTTCCGCAAACTGCTGAAAGTGGATTAAATTTTATTCAAGCAATTGATAACTTTTTGAATTTCTCTATTTTTACACATCGTGAGTTACAGATAAAAGAATTTGTTTAAATTTGCATTAGTTTTTGAATATTCTTTTATTCATGAGAATGTATTTATGATATTTTTGAAGATATAGGGTAAAACACTATATATTTAACACCATTTTTGTGACTCAACGTATTTAAGGCCAATAAATAATAACGAAAGGTTTTTCGGATAAAATTTTGAAAATGTAGCTTGAGTTGTATTTTAAACCTTTTTAATCAAAATTACTTTTGTCTCTATTGGATATTGGGAGCCGTAAAAAGAACACGTCTTGTCAGCTTGGAAGTTACAGTTAAAGAGAGAGATTTATTTCAAACTAATTATACAGATTGCTATGATCGCTTATAAGGTAATTCGCCTACTGCGTCTAACACCCCTCCTCGAATTATCCTGGAAGTAAGCCCATCATAGTTTGCAACTTTTCAAGTCGTACTCGCTGAAGTGGTTTCGTCAGGACGTCAGCGAGCATTTCCTCCGTTGGACAATACTTCAGATCGATAACACCTTTTTGATGCAAATCTCGAACAAAGAAGTACCGTGTTTCGATGTGTTTGCTTCGTCGTTCAATCCGGTCACTCTGCACCATCTTGAGACAGCTTTGGTTGTCCTCAAAAACCGTGGTTGGTCGTGAACCGTCTTCTCCGATTTCAGCTATCAGTTTACGTACCCAAATCAATTCCTGGCAGCCTTCAGCAAGTGCGACAAATACTGCTTCGGTAGAGCTGAGAGACACACAGATTTGTTTCCGGGATCCCCAGGTAATAACGCCTCCACCGAAAAGTATCGCATGGCCAAAATTGGATTTTCGGTCCCGGGTATCACCTGCCCAGTCTCCATCCACGAACATTGTCAAATCGCCTGCTGTAGAACCCAGATTCAGCTCGTAGTCGGATGTTGATTGAAGATACCGCAGAACTCGCTTCGTCTCGCTTGGGTTCACCAAGTTGAATCGTTCGGCCAGCTTGCGGATGTAGGTACCTTGGTTCAACTTGTATCCGCTTTCTCCTCTCTCGATTTCAATGCCCAAGAAGTGGTGAATGTCGCCGAGGCTAGTCACCGCAAAATTTTCTTCCAACAGCTTGAAAATGGACATGAATTCGAGCTCGTCGGGCGTTACAATTATCATGTCATCAACATAAATAAGAATATAAGTTAATGATTTTTCTTTCTGTCGCAGGTACAAGCAGGAATCAGCTTTCGATTGCTGGAATCCCATGGACTTGGAAACAGAATCCACCTTCCGGTTCCAAACACGGGCGGATTGTTTCTATCCGTAAAGGCTCCTCCTCAAACGACGCACCGTCCCAGCATCGCCGCTGGAAAAACATTCGGGTTGGCGCATGTAGATGGTCTCCTCGAGTTCGCCGTTGAGATAGGCTGTCTTGACATCGACATGCTTAACGATTGCATTTCGACGATGAGCCACGGTTAGAAGCGTACGGAATGTAGCTTGTTTCGCCACCGGCGCGAACACCTCATCGTAGTCGAGTCCAAATTTCTGGGTGAAACCTTGAGCGACGATCCTAGCCTTGTGCCGCACAACGTTGCCCTTCTCGTCCGTTTTGGTTTTGAATATCCATTTACAACCAATGGCCTTCTTCCCCGGTGGTAATTAAACGAGCTCCCACGTTTGGTTGTCCATCTGCGATCGGTACTCCTCGTTCATGGCTGCACGCTACTCGTCTGCGTCTGGCCCACGCAACGCCTCGGATGGACTTCGCGGATCAGCAGCTTGAGTTGGATTGGAACACCGACTAGCTTTCAATCCCTGTTGAACGTCACCTGTGCCTGGCTCAGCACACGTTGCCTTGCTGGGTTGACCGTCGTTTTTGACCGGAATTCGGGATGCACCTGTGGAAGTTATGGAAGGAAAAACTTTTCTTGGAAGAATGTAATCCCGCAACTCGCCTGGCAATGCGCGCTCCCGACCACTGCGCCTCAACACCTGTGACTCGGGTGGATTTGAAGATTATTGTGGGGGGAGCGCCATAATTATCACGTCACCAACTTCGTTTTCGGACACATCTGCTTCGCTAGTCTCAACCTGAGAATAGTAGTAAGATGCGTCGGATTCGTCGGTTGACACCTCGGAAGATTCGTCTTCGGCTAACACGTTCGAAGGTTGTTGGAAGTCGAGACGGACCGCCTCTTCGATCGGAACCTCGCCAAAATCGAGATTGACAAACATTCGGGACCTCTCCGGTGGATTCGCAGTACTCGTTGATTGCTGACCACCTGACATTGTTGGCTCGAAGAAAAGAACATCTCGACAGGTGTATACATCCTTCTTCACCGGATCGAACAACCTGTATGCTTTGGTTGTTTCGTCGAAACCCAAGAGAATGGCTTCCTTCGATTTGGCATCCCACTTCTTCCGCTTCGGCTTGGGTATGTGTGCCATCGCCTTGACACCGAACACCCGCACATGGGAAAGATCCGGTTTGCGACCACTCCAGGCTTCCTCTGGAGTCATCGGATGCCCTTTGGTTGGAGACCGATTGACCAAGTATGTGGCGGTTGCCACTGCTTCGGCCCAAAATTTCTTCGGAAGACCCGCGTGGAACAGCAGACAACGTGCCCGCTCGACGATGGTGCGGTTCACCCGCTTGGCCAAACCATTTTGTTGTGGTGTATAATCGCTGGACGTCTGATGCACAATGCCTAATGTACGCAAGAGATTCAGAAACGAGTTATTTCGATACTCCTTACCATTATCCGTCCTCAGCGTCTTCAATTTGCGCCCCGTTTGCCTCTCAGCTTCAGCACGGAACTGATTGAAAGCCTTCGTCACCTCGGTTTCAGATTTTTGCTTCAGAAAATAGATGAAGATACGCCTCGTCTTTTCGTCGGTAAAGAACACATAATACCGATGACCTCCAATCGATGGCTCCTCCATTGGCCCGCAAATGTCGGAATGAACTAATTCCAACACCTCGGATACTCGATGACCTGGCTTAGGGAACGGAAGTCGGGACTGCTTACCCATAGCGCAGATCTGGCACTGCTCACCTTGCTGCTCATTGAAATCGACACTGGATGCTATACCTTGTTTGAGCCGTTTTAAACTTCCAAAGTTTAAATGACCCATCCTGCGATGCCACGTGTCGATGTTTGCTTTTGCACACGTCAGCGACGTTCGCTCCTTGGATTCGTCGAATCGGAAGAGACCTCTGGTTACATCGTGGCTGCCGGTCGCTATCACTTCACCAGACGGATCAATCACTTTCACACCCCTTTCCTGGAATCGGACTTCGTGACCACGCTGAACAATTTGGCTAACAGAGAGCAAATTGTTGGACATCTCCGGGATAAACTTGACGTCGTTCACTTGAATTGAATCGCCTGGTTGACACGTGGGTTTCAATTCGACCGCCCCGCTTGCTACGATTTTTATTGCACCTTTATCGGCTGCTATGACGACACCGCTCGCTGTTTGGGGGTTGCTTAGCAACCATTCGCTTTTTGTGTAGTGGTCCGATGCGCCCGAATCGAAAATCCAACCTTCGTCTTCTCCTTCGTGAAGTAGTGATCAGCTTCCGCAAGAGCGCAACTAGTCGGTTCAACCCATTGCCTTCGAACGCTGCCTCCAACTTCGCCCACACTTCTCTCGCCGTCCTCGCGTCCTGCACGTAGACGTAGTTGATAGAATCCAACAGCAAAATTAATTTCGCTCGAGCCCTCCGATCCTTGCGCGGATCCGCATTCGGTATCGTCCCGTCTTCCAGCGGAATCGGCTTGACGACTTCCCAAAGCTCTTCTAGCTCGAGGAAAGTTTCCACCGCAAATTTCCACGTGGCACAGTGCGGTGATCCCATAGAGCCGATGGACAAAAGTCGTAAAAAGTTTTTATTCGATAAAATATTTGTTTAAATGTTCAATTATTGAAAGTACGTCTGAAAAACTATGTTTTGAAGATTTTGTCTCAATTTTGATTTTTTAAGCCTTAAAATCCATGTCTATTTGACATGGATATTTTGAAGATTTTCACTCTTTCTTATAAAAGATCCTATGGATCTGTCAAATATTTGCTTTCACGAACGATTTAGTTTGGTACTGATAATGTTACACATAGAAAATAACTGAATACAACAATTTCCTTTTCAAGCGAATATGGAATTCACGGGAACTTGGCTGATGTATGCTTTATCTTAGGTCAAAATATTCCAAAATTCAAACCACAAAGCTTCTTATAATTTTTCAATGAGATTTCAAAGCCACAACCATATTAAAAATCCATTTTTATTCAAAATCTTTTTCAAAATATAATACTGATAAGTTAAAGAAGAAAAATTCACTTGATTACGGTTTTCGTTTTACCTCAGCGGTTCTTTTTCGAAAAAAATTCATTCCTGTGGCGTAAAAATGACCCTCCGTCAATTGCTCATATCTCTGTTAGCGCAAAAAAACGCAATTCGGGAAGCATAGTGGGTGTTCAGGATGAAATTCCCTAGCATTTGAGTGTAAAATGGTAGTGACGTCTTGTGACGCGAATTTGTTCTGACTAGCTGAAGTTGAGCAATTTTTGTTGATGAAATTTACAAAAATAATGGTAGATTCAGAGGTAGCTGTAAAGACAAAAAACGAATTTTCTCACTCAAAAAACACAATACGACATGCGTTGAGTTTAAATCTTCAACTTGTAGAACAAAGAATTTGAATTTGCTGCGAAACTTGTCAATGGTAAACAAAAGTAACAAAAAAAGTGAATGTTTTCGAAAAAAAAAAATTGTTTCTTACCTTCTTAATGCATCAACTTTGAACCAATGCTGCGCGTGTAGGAAGCAAAATTATGTTAAAAGCATGTTCGTTCATGAAACTCCAACCTCTTGCCAATCGATTGGTAAAGTTGAATTTAATGTTTGATAAACTAAAATTTTTGACTTTTGTCCACTGGTCACCGCACTGTGCGTGGTCCAATTTTCACGCCTCGCTAGTCGTTCGATGGGTGATAGACCAGCTGATGACTAAACCGGACCCGAAACTGCTTGAGGTTCGCCTTCATGGTTCTCTATCCTGCTCCTGGACATCTTCACAGAAAAACTGACTAGAACTGAACTTGTTAAACTTGGGCCCAAAACCTATTGGATATTGGGAGCCGTAAAAAGAACACGTCTTGTCAGCTTGGAAGTTACAGTTAAAGAGAGAGATTTATTTCAAACTAATTGTACAGATTGCTATGATCGCTTATAAGGTAATTCGCCTACCTGCGCCTACGCGTTACTACTGCGTCTAACAGTCTCAATTATTGAACACAATGATTCAAATATTGAACATGCAATGTTCTGATTATTGAACACGTAAACATTGAATATCATTACATATATTTAGGGGTATTACGCTTGATAGTATGCTTTGCAGGGACGATTTTGGTTGAGCTAGCAACCAAGAAATATGTAGTTTGTTTATATTTCCAAACACCAACCGGTGTTTGTTCAATAACTGGTTTGTATATGCATTTCTTTTCGAAACGAGTACTGCAAGATTGAACGTTCAATAATTGAAACATTGGCGTTTTCTGTGATCCAATGATTGAACATTTTAATTTGTTGAATTTTAAGAAAATAGAGCTAATAAAGGCTACCACTCTTCGAGATATCTTCTAAAAAGACTTAGTTCAAAATTCTCATATTACCTATTATCTTAGAATTTTATTTGTTTTTAATCCAATTTTTCTCCCAATCAAAAAAGGCTGTTTTCTTCATCCAGTCGAAAAACCAAGCCATAATTTGAACACAATTTCTAATTTCGGAGATTGTGGCTTCAAGAGTCCAAAATTCTTGATAAAAATTTGAACAGAGGTAAAAAATGCTTCAACAGCAGCACAACGATTTTTAATTCATGTTTGTGTTTTAATTTGCTAGTGTTTTATCAGTGTTCAATATCTGGTACATGTTCAGTACCTAGTGCTTCTATCCTATACATCAAACATTCAGATGGATTCACCATTTTTTTTTCTAACTTTCAGCAATTTGTGAATCCATATTCCTTATTTTCATTGACCTATCAACACTTTCTTCAAAACTGAATTTAAATTGAAAATTTTTTAAAGTAAGTTTTAAAATGGCAAATGGCAGACACCTGACTCAAATTGAAATTTAAATTTGAGAAACGTTCATAATTACAAAATAAATTAACTCGGTAAAGTGAAAGAATTGAATAGAAAAGAAAGGTTAAACGAAAGACTTCAATGCCATCAAACAACAAACCCGTCGCTTTCGTTTTCATCAAGCCGAGTCGTCTGAATACTCATAGTTCGCTAAATGATTTTGTTCAATTACACATCAACACTGCAAATCTGTTTTTCGTTCTCCAACTGTAGACGTTTGTTCCCAATTTAGTTTTGCCATACCAAGTGAATTACAAATTTTCGGCATATCTTTATAAATGATACTAAATTAAGAAGCCTACAACGAGCTTGAATTTAAATCGGGGGAAATGTTTTTTCTCTGTTGCTGGCTTCGCACAGCTGGATATCAGCAAATCATGACTGCCAGAATGATCCCGCAGATTTTGCGAATATGTACGAGAATTCTTTTGCACTTCACCCGGGTTGACTGCTTTCGTTTATTATCAACATTCCGATTCGATAGCCCTTTTATTGGGACCACCTTGATTGAAGAACGGTTTCTGAATTCGAATTCGGGGCGGAGATGTTCCATATATTTTCATCCATGTAAAACATTTTATTGCTACACCTTCCGAATGAATGGCTCTGATTGGAATTTGCCTTGTTCAGTTAAGTTGAACTCAGTTGAAGAAAATGTGTCATTGCACTCGAAAGATCTCTAAATTAATAAAACAAATTGATGAACTCTTCTGAAATCTTCTTTGTGATAAGTTTTTCCTGTAAACTTTATCTGGTTGTGAGAAACGTGTACTATAGTATAGTACCTACTACAATTCATCAGAATGCTTTTATTTAACGTCCCACTTATCCACCACCCGTAATTTGGTGCTCCACGATAAGGGAACCTAAAAATATTCTACCATAAGCTACAACTCCGGGATATAAATAAAAGACGATAGAATCGTTCTCATCAACAACGAGAAGCAATCGAAATGAGTCGACCTATCGAAACAAATAAACTTCAAACATCAAGAGAAAACTGACCGAAAGAACAACAACCTGCCGGTCGAATACCTTTTCGGTGGTAGGTAATAATGTCGAGGTATCAGATCTGCTGCCGGGTGATCAATGGGAGGTCGAACTGCACGTGGGCTTACGTTTTTTTTGTGATATCTTGATTTTTCATTGAGCTTACATTATAGTTTGAATAGAAAAAAATCCTAATATAAAACCTAAATTGAAAATCGTCATTTCGAACTCTTTAGATTGCCTGTTGATTGTTACCTTATTTGGTAAACTTATCCTTTAACTATTCTTCCGGTAGGATCATAACTACCTGCGCAGTCATCGAGGCAAGTCAATTATCATCCAGCTGATGATGATGGCTGATCGTCATCATGTTTTGATGACGGAGAATCTGTCCATCATCATCGTATACACAGAACAGCATGCAGAGCATGTTTCGTTCTCGAACCTGTTGATACCCGTCATAAACAATAAACCGGCTGAGATTTCACCGAGCATATCGGGATGAGTACCAGGGGGCGATTCACGCCTACAAGGAACAGGAGAGAAATTATTTTTATTTTTGTATTATTCATGATCAAAAAATACTTTTTAATGCGAAAAGGATAAAATATCAAATTTTCAAAGTAATGCTAAATTTTAGAGAAACATGAGGGTCGAAGAAAAAGAAGAACATAAGCCGTAAATATTATGAATTTCTCGAATAAGATACAACGGCTAACTGACAGGGCTTGAACCCGCAATCTCCGCTTTGGTACAAGTCCTTTCGGTGAGCCGTTGTAACTTATTTGAGAAATTCTTGATATTTACGGTTTATGATCGACCTTTTCTTTGAGCGACATGTTTCTCTAAAATTTTCCATCACATTGAAAATTTTATAATTTTAACGCATGAAATGTACCCAAACAAAATCATAAGATTCGATTAATAATTTGTGCAGCTTTTTTATGTTTCATTGAAAAATGAAAAGAAAATTGAAAACGCACAAAAAAAACATTTTTAATGGAAGAATCATTTTTTCTCTCGTGTGAGTAAAGACTGTATCGAAAACTCTTGAGCAACATCTTTCTGTGAATAAAAATGTGATAAGATTATTATTTTAATTTTTCCTATTCGGTTTATCGAAGTTCAGAATGATTAGAAACAATATCAAGGTTAACATAAGTCGAATAATTATGTTGTTTGCTAGCCGACTCAGATGGTGCACTGGGTAAGATATCGGACTGGCAGGCCGAGATGAGATGTTGCAGCGAGTTCGATTCTCACTATATTTTATTTTAGGATGAATTATCCAATAGGATAATAAAAAATGTTTTTCTTGTTTCGCTTGAATGTAATGGGCATTTGGTTTTTATTTCATATTTGGTTTATTGATGGATATTTACGCTGAGCCCGTCATCCCGATATCTTAAAAATTATGTAATATATAGTTGCCTCCATAAATATAACACACACTGATTTTTCACTATTTGAACACTGGGGTTTAAATCTATAATATTATTAATGCTGTTAACTACTCTCATAAATCGGAATGCTGGCACGTTCAACTGTAATTTGTTCTTCGATTTTCAAGAACGTAACGTCTACGTCGTCTAAGAGCCAAAGTACTGGAATTAGCCGTCAATCGGGAACTCAAAATAGTCGAACTCACCTCGATCTTTTTTGAAAAAGAATAAAAATCGTTTATGCGGTGCCGGTTCTCTAACAAATCCAGATCCAACAAGTGACACAGATATTCATACTATGGCATGTCGTCTGCCCAACCAAGATTCCTGACTGCGAATTTCACGAATCGCTTCCAATCGATTTATATGCACATTAGAGTGCCCCAAATGACCCGACTTTTGAAAAAGTTATGTGCTGCAAAATGGATTTTCTTAAAGCTCAAATTATGACAAATATTTTATCCCGAAACTGCAAATCGATTCGAGTTAAAATAAAAGAGTTATTAGGCTTCAAAAATGGGCTAACTTTTTTAAGGGTGCTATTTATCACGGATAATGCTGCGTCGCAATGTTCGAACGTCCCGACTAATAAGAAATGATGAATACCTCCCTTAAAAAGTTAGCCCCTTTTTGAAGCCTAATAACTTTTTTATTTTAACTCGAAACGATTTGCAGTCTTCCAATAAAATATTTGTCATAGTTTGGGCTTTAAGAAAATCCGTTTTTAAAAGAAATCGGTCGAAGGAAACCACAGTTATTGATGAAAAACTAGTTTTTCATGTTCCTCCCGAACAAAATGTCTCAAAATCCCATACAAACTTCAGGCTTGTTGAGCGACTCCTTCCCGTGATCCGATCTGGCCCAAATTCAGCATGAGATCTTGCACTAGGCCTAGGATCAATTTTAACCTGCAGCGTATAACATTTTACAGGTTTTGAATTTCCCATACAAATTTGGGGCAGTCTAATGCACATGGTACATTGGTCTCCAAACTATGCTCGCAAAGTCAAATTTCGATCTGACCATGCCAACGTACAGCCTTTTTATTGTCGCCTCACCACTCCAAAAAGTACAAGTCCGTCTGACTGACACTAGGCTATTTATGTGGTTCTTGAAAGTCGATCCGGAATCCATTTTAACGCCGAAATCTTGTACGTTAAAAATCTTACTTATTTCTTCTCCGCCTAGAGAGTAAGTATGCTAGATCGGTGTGAAGCTCCTCGTAAATGATATGACTGCGTATTTTGAGCCGTCCCGTTTCAGTTTTGTTCTGGTCGGCATTTAAATCACTTTGCAGTTTTTCGAAATCATTAATTCTTTTATCAGGCAAGAATAATTTTACATCGTCGGCATGATAAGCACGAATGCGTTCGAAAGCACTTCTGGTAAGCTGTTCATCAATAGAATGAAGAGAAGGGGCCCCAAGTGACTACCTTGAGGTACTCCTGACGACTCTTTATATTTCGATTGATCGTAATAGAAGACGATTTCTGATTACTAAGTTACTATCGAAATACATGTATCTAAACTGTAGCAAGCCGTAGCTCTATATAATGTTTAGAAGTCCTCCATTTTTTACGAGCCAAGTTATCATTTGATCGACTCGAAATGTTTTGCGATAGGAGTGTCGTAAACAAATTATAAAACCCGATTTAATACACTTAACAGTGGATTGAAGGCTTTCTTACAGAGCTTTAATTATCTTTGGAAACATATGACACAATAATGGATTCCTTATTTTTGAATTATATATGATTAATCTATAAAAAAGATTATGATCAACGGAAATCGAAAACTAAAATTAGTAAACTCAATATAAAAAAAAAGATGGCCAGTAAGTTTTTTTGGAGGATAAGCGAACTGATATTCAACGAGCTCATTTACTATCAAAATATTTCAAACAGCCACATTTCTCGACACTCACTAGTGGTCAAGGGGTTAGCCTCCTAAACTCTCATGATAGATGGCGTGGGATCGATTCTCAGCTGTTTAATGAACTTTTTGTCAAATTTTCGATCGCCTCTGTAATTAATTTAGCGATTGCTGGCTACTGCTGCTGAGCCAATGGCTACCTTTTTTGGAGCCAGCATAAGCATGATATTTACTATGGAATAGAAAACCTACAGAAAAAAAATCCAATCTTTTGAAACTAAATTCATCAAAATTGTAAAACCCAGAATAGGAGAACACTATGTTACAAACTTTCAATTGGAACATACAAATGCACGAACATCTTCGTAGCTCGTCGAGCTGAGTCGATTGGTATGTATAAAGTGGGTCTTGGACCCTTGATTAATGATAGCCCTAACTGACCGTTCGCTATGTTTTTCTGTAAGAAAGCCAAAAAATCATGAGGAACTAACATTTTTACGAAAGCCACAAAAAATTTCAATATAAACGACATATCTTATCATCTCTAGTGAGATTTCATGATAGCAGGGTATTGTCTTATGAGGGGAAAGGGAATTGGAAACGAAAAACTGTTACTTGCTTTCGTACTGCCTGTTTACATACATATGTCGTAACCGATAGGTTGCTTGAGGCGTCCGTGATGGCCGACCTAATCGACTACAGGTCTGCAGACCGGCCCGAGTTCATTGCGCGTCCGTTTCCAGCAAATATCTCCATTCAACTCCTTATGTACACACTTGTCATGATCAGATAAAAATCTGTTGGAAAGTGAAAGTATAAACTGTGTGACAACTTTTAGATGCTGGTGAATATAAATCCAAAATTGTAGGACAAAACGGTTTTTTAACCGCAAAACTTCATACACAGTATGTGACAACACAACATTTTTTCCAACAATACCCAAATTTATTTAAAAAATATCGTAACAGATATACAAGACAGCTTTATCTGATCAGCCGAATCAATCCAAAACAAAAAGACGACATTTTTACGGTAAGCAGTTTTATAATATTAAACTGATTTATAAAACTGTGTAAACATATAATAAAATTACAGGCTCTGATGATGATCCTATATGGCTCGAAACGTTGGATCTTAAATAAATAGTCATCTTTGCTATTTAAGTTGTCTGATAGCCGAAAAGTTTACCCCCAAGAAACTTAATTCCAGATCAGAATTTTATGAGTTAAGTTTCAGATCCCTCATTTATGAGTCTATTAAGCCGGAACAAATTTCAAATTCTTCTTTTGTCACTCGGAGTTGAAACATCGCGAGGGGGGATGATAAAAAATAATGCGAAAAACAAATAAATTGGAATGAATTGCACGAAAGATTGTATGCAACTAAATTGCATACTACATCATTGCACAAAAACTATAAAACGAGCGATTTTTTATCGAAAAATTCAATAAAGTTAAGAACACCAAAGGTGATCAAACTCCAATCTTCCACGATCTGTTTTTAGCTCTTGTAATCTTTCGAATATTTGATAAATTTTTCAAAATTTCCATAAAAAACATCAATCTTTATTTCCCCCTTGGGGTTTTTTGGAAATTTCGACGAGGGGGGGGGGGGGGGTGGTAACAAAAGAGGAAATTGATATTCGTTCCGGCCTTATTAAAATTGTGTAGTTCTGGTTCAATCTAAATTCAATATTTAAATTATTTAATTTTAATTTGTATTGTGAATCATAATTAAAATATGAATTTAATTGATGTATCATTTAGAAGCTGGTTTGAATTTTATGTAAGAATTGGAATTGAGGAAAAAACCGCCATAACTCCATATTTAAAAGCGTGTGGTGGCTCAAACAGCTTTCTATTGATTCCCCGGAAAAAATTGCATAAGGGGCCATCCATTAATTACGTAACGCTCCTAGGGGGGGGGAGGGAGTAAGCTCGAACGTTACGAATTGTGACAAAGGGGAGGGGGGAGGTATGCTCATCGTTACGTAACGATTTTTTCCTTAAAATTTTCAATTTAATCGCAGCTATTTTGATGTCATGCAAATTTTGCAGAATGATAAGCACACCAGAATCAGCTTGAAATTCATAGGCTTTAACATGATTAAACTGGTTTGGAACCTTCCCATTTTAATGATTCTGAGATAGACTCCAATACACAGTTAGGATGTCCAAGAAATAATCGCTAGAAAACCGATTATTATGTACATTTACCCCCAAGAACTCAATTCAACCTTAAGACGGAAATTTCACTATTTTTTCTCGATAAATTTAAAATAAATGCAATTTTGGTTATTCCGACGAATATTACTTAGCGGAGTATATTTTGCATAATTGTTTAATTTATTTCGCTGCTTAAAGAAAATAAATTATACAATGTAGATCATCAGTTAACAAGCACAGAACAACTAGTAATAAGACAATCATTTTATTTTATCAGAGAGTTATCATCAATGAGTACTAAGAAGCGATTTGGATAGATATTAATTCCGTTTCGAAAAACGTTAAAAAATTTTATATTAAAATCTTTTCTTACCATCGAAAATCATTATTCAAAAACATGAAAAGATGGGGGGGGGGGTATTTATCAGCGTTACGTAATTTTCATAGGGGGGTACGTCGAAGCGTGACGATTTGTGACATACGGGGGGGAGGGGGTCCAAAAAGTGCATTTTTTGCGTTACGTAATTTATGGATGCCGCCTAAGATAAGTCTCGTTTGGTTCAAAATTTTCAAGTCCGATCATGGGCTTTCTGAACTTTTTGAAAAATGAAAGGGTAAAACAGCCATAACTCCTGTTTCCGTTCCGTGCGGTGTGTCAAATAGGCTTCGTTGCATTCCTCGAAAAAAAAATCACACATGATAAGTTCCATTTGGTTCTAAAATTTCAAGTCCGAACATGCTTTTTTTCTGAAATAATTGAAAAATGTAGGGGAATTGAGGGTAAAAACAGCCATTACTCCATTTTCCGAAGCGTGCGGTGGCTCAAACAGCCTTCATTCAATTCCTCGAAAAAACTCCACAAAATACAACCCATTTGGTTCAAAATTATCAAGTCCCAACATGCTTTTTCTGAACTATTTGAAAAATGTTGGGCAATTGAGGGTAAAACAGCCATAACTCCTGTTCCCAATCCTTGCGGTGGCTCAAATAGGCTTCGTTGGATTCCTCGAAAAAAATCACATAGGATACATACAACCCATTTGATTCAAAATTTTCAAGTCCGAACATGCTTTTTCCTGAAATCATTGAAAACAAGGGGAATTGAGGGTCAAAACAGCCATAACTCCATTTTCCGAAGCGTGCGGTAGCTCAAACAGCCTTCATTCAATTCCTCGAAAAAAATCACACATGATACGTTCCAAAAGATTCAAAATTTTCAAGTCCGAACATGCTTTTTAACAATTTGAAAAATAAAGGGGAATTGAAGGTAGAACAGCCATAACTCCATTTTCCAAAGTGTGCGGCGGCTCAAACAGCCCTCATTCGATTGTTCGTAAAAAAACCACACTAGATACAACCAATTTGGGTCAAAATTTTCAAGTCCGAGCATGCTTATTTAAGAAATAGTTGAAAAATATAGGGGAATTGAGGGTAAAAACAGCCATAACTCCATTTTCTTAAGCGTGTAGTGGCCAAAATAGCCTTCACACGATAGGTCTGTTTTTGTTCATAATTCTTTGGTTCGAATCAGTTTTTTTCTGGAATGTTTCCAAAATATAGGGGATTTAGGGAATAAAAAGGCACTATATCTCCGTTCGTAAACTTGTGCTATGTCCAATCGATTCTCCGGAAATTTTCACAAAAGGAAAGTATAATTTGATAGATTTGGGTCATGTAGGACGAAATATATTGAATTTCTTCGCGGTTTGTACACTATTTTCCCCATTGTGTAATGGAACCAAATTTGGCATATATAGGAAAGCATCTGGTTCGAGAAATGGTTTTATGATTACCATATGAGAAACCTCCCTTCTTGCAGTGGTGGGATAACAAGGGACAAAGGGGGCTCCCATACCAGTTTTTTTTTGCACAACCCGAGAACTCCAATTCCAATGAACCAAATTGGAACCAAATTAGCTATGAGAGGGTTTTAAGGTACGCGATAATGGGTATGATTATTAGAGGCGCCTACCTCCTTCAAGTAGTGAGGGATGGGTAAGGGAAAGGGGAGGTGCTCCCATATAATTTTTTTTTGGCTTAAACCGAGAAGGTTGTTTGCGTACAAATATTTGGCATAGCAGAAAAAATGAGCCAAATATGGCATGTGGCGTCATTTTGATTCCAACAAAGTTTTTATGGTAGTTCGTGAGCCCTTCCCACTTTGAAAGAGAGAGGGTGAAGAATTCATACCAGAAAAACTTACATTTTTGCCTGAAGTGCATTGCTTTTTATAAATCGATCGCCACTGGTCACAGAAAACTTATCAATATTTTACACCGTAGAGGAATTCTCAAGGCTGCATTGCGTTTTGGGAATTTTAAAAATACTTGAAAAACACGATATAAAATGATCAGTCCTTTAGTTGGTAACTCTGTTTAATAAAACAAAAAATTGGCATCGGCACTTCCCAGAGCGATCCAGAATAGGTCTGTTACCCTATTCGTTATAATTCGGGATAAATAAGCCATATCGATGTTTAAAATCCTTTGAGAAAAAACATATTTCTATAATTCATGTGCAATAGGATTAGAAAGAAAGTAGAGTTGTGATTCAAAATGTCAGCTTCTTTTTTCCGATCATCGATCTCAACGACTTGCGCATTATCCCCACGAACCCCAGCGCGATCAGCACGCTGGACACTTGGCCGGACAGAGACCCCCGAGAGAGTCCATCCCCGCGTATCAGTCAGTGTTGGCTGGTTGCGCCAAGCAAGTAAGCAAGCTAGGCAGGTTAGTCCGTTCCGATCGGCACCGGCGAGTGGAAGCACAGAGCAAATCTTCTTCTGTCTGAAGAACGCACAGGTTGCGCAAAGCCGGCCGCGAGATACTGGTGTCGCGCCTCGAGGGGGATCCAAAGCAAAACATAGCTCTGCGTGCGAGCAAGGGCCCCACATCCCATTTATCGCAATTTATTCGCGCGAGGTCAGTTCGGTGTATTTTTGTTGTTTTGTGTTGAGCTTGGGCTTGGATTTGGGCCTTGGGATGGCAGCGAGTGGAGAGTGATTAGTGGTTTCCTTCTTGTTTTATTCCGCAACCCATCTTCCCGCAATCCCATTCAATCTGGGACTCTTAAGCCACACCGCCTGATGAGGTTCTTTCTTGGGCAGCGACGTTTCGGTGCGAAAGTTCAGATAATTCAATCTGAGGGTACAAAGTGGAGTGGATCAGAAGTTATTTACAATTGTAATCAGTCAGAATCAATTTGGAAAGTGAAGAAGGGAAGAAATCGTTCTTGGCAGGCAGACGGGCGCGTGGGAAATTGAGCGTGTCCATCAGTGCGCGAGTACCGGAAGTAGTAAAGATATCGTTTGGTGATTTGTTGAATGAATGAAAAAGAAGTGATTTGAAAGTGTATTTTTGCTGAGCTGATATTTTGAGAGTCAATCACATTAAAAACGAAGTATCAGTAAAGTTGGTTGTGATCATCAAAAAGAAGAACAAAGCTTGATTTGTCTCTTTTAAAATAAACAACAGTTTAGAATTACAAAAATAAAACAATGTCGGATATTCTTATTTAATATGAAATATTTGAGTCGAACACTCTTCCAGATTGAATTCCAACATCAAGATATAACGATTTCTCAAGATATAAAGATTTTTTAAGCGAAAAAAGTGTTCTGACTTTAAATTAATTATTTCTTTTTACAAATTCTATAAAAGACTGATGATGAAATATAACAAATAAATTCAAACTAAAAATTATAATTGAAGATTCTGTATTCTCTTTTCTCATATTTTCAAATTTATCGTTCATAATTGGACTCTGACTCTACTCTGGAAATGTTCAATTATTATCTCACTATCAGGAGAAGAGTACTGTGAATTTCTGATTATATAATCTTCAAAAATATTTTTTCAAACACTTAATTTGAAATAATTTTTAAAACCTTGATTAATCAAGTATATCAAGTTTTCTAAATTCGAAAAAATACCATTTTTTCACATTTTGTATACATTTTCTGTTGCAAATTTGATACTTTAAGAAACAGGGTCAAAGGTTAAGGTTGAAGGCCTTCTTTAAATTCTTTTCAAATTAAAATAAAATAGATTATTGGTACCTTAAAGTCGGGGAATCAGAAAAATCCACTTTTTTACATGTATCAATAAAGTTCTTTATGCAGGATTTTATAATCTTATAAAATATATTAGTAGTTAACGAAAAACTATTAAAATTATTATCTAATGATGCTGTTTTGGAGTTCATGTTACTGATTTCTTATTTGTTACTCCAAAGATCTAAAATATGATTCTTAACCCTTTTATGCATGACTTTTTTTTTATTAGAATAGCAGTTATTGGATCAGTGAAATAATATTTTAACTCGAATAACACAACTGTACAGGTTTGAGTCGTTATTTTGAAAATTATGAAAGTTATGGCCTATCAAAGTTGAAAAACAAATTTTGAAATTCTCAATTCATTTCAATACGATTTTGCAAATTTCTTCCAAACCTTGTTAATTGAGTGCAGGAAGGTGTTTGTGATAGATTGATATTAATAAATTTGTTGGAATTTTCAAATTTGAAGAAATAACAGTGATTTTCCAAAAAACTTTTTTTTCAAAAAAATAAATAAATTTGATGTTTGCAATTTTCCTGTATACGATCCTTGTTCGATAACTTACACATACATTGAAATATCGCAATAGGAATACCATAGGCCTTTTTTTTAATCTCTAAAATATTTTTTGTTAATATATCACCCAAAAACATCCACGCGTTTTGAGTAATGATGTGTTGTTTTGTAACAACAATTTGCATGAAAGGGTTAAACTGCATTTAAGAATTAGTTACTGAGATAAAAACATTGTATATCGATTGTGATTACTGTCTCTGGATTTTGGTTCCTATCTTTTAACATTACCTTTGTTTCTTTTATTACGAGACTAGCTGATCCCATACGAACTCCGTTTCGCTTTTGAACTTGGAATATGTCGTGAACAGTTTGTATGAAAGTCAATTGCCGAAAATTTTCCAGATGCACTTCCGAATTCATTGTCAAGTAATAATTGCAAAAATATTGGACAATTACTTTTTCTGTCGTCTGCTACTTAATTTGAAATCAGGAATCAATTGACCGTGCCAAAAAAAACCCCCGTGAATAAATTGTGACTCGATCGTTGCATAACAACGCTCTTATTGCCAAAAAGTTAAACCCCTTCGGTGGCATAACATAACACTCTTTGATACCTGAAATTGATTGCCCCCTCAAAACTCCCGTGTGCAAATTTTCAAAGCAATCTATTGCATAATTACGTCAATATTTCTAAAAACAGTGAAAATTAATTAATATGGACAACCCTTTCGTCGACCCCTGGCAAAACATTTGACATCTGAAATCGATTGCCCGTCCCCGAAACTTACCGTGTGCTAATTTTCATTACAATCCGATGTCAAATAACGACGATATTGCAAAAATATTGAACGGTTAATATGGACGACCCCCTTTGCCGGCCCCTTATACTGAATTTAATACCCGAAAACCATTGCTCGTCCCTCAAAACTCTCGTGTACCAAATTTCATCTGAATCCTATGTATAATAACGACAATATCGCATAAACAGTGAATAGTTAATATGGACGACCCCTTTGGTCGACCCCTGTTTTTAATTTGGATAAGTGAAATCAATTTTTTGTCCCTAATAACTACTATGTGCAAATTTTCATCCCAATCCGATGTATAAAAACGTCAGTATCACTAAGATATTGAAAATTTGATATGGACGACCCCTTTTGCCGGCCCTTTACACTGAATTTGATACCTCGAATCGATTGCACGTCAATCAAAACTATCGTGTATCAATTTTCAGCTGAATACGATGTATAATGACGTCAATATCGCAATAACAGCGAACATTTAATATGGACGACCCCTTTGGATGACCCCTTACATACACTTTGACACCTGAAATCGATTGCTCGTCTTTCAAAACACTCATGTGCAAATTTTCGACACGATCCGACGAAAAGTAACGTCCCTTCAGAAGGGGTCGTCCGAAAATCTGAAAACATTTTTCATCCTTCCTGGTCCTCATGAGCATCCATGCCAAATTTCAGACCTCTAGCTCTTAAGACGGCTGAGTCTATAGAGGACAAACAAACAAACAAACAAACAAACAAACAAACAAACAAACAAACAAACATACAGAAATTGCTTTTTATATATATAGATGAGCTTTTTGAAATTTTCAAGAAATCTGATTAAAGAGATAGACAAATTATTAAACGGAATCGATTTTGGTTCATTTTTCGAATTCAAACCCTGATGCTAAAAAGGTTCGCTTCTGTTCAAAACGCATCCATGATTTTTTGCAGTACTTTAAAGTAAAAAATCAAAAAGTGAAAATATACCCATGTAAACGTTACTTTGAAAAGCTGCAAAAAGTTATGGATAAGATTTGAACCAAAAGGAAGCTTTTTAGACCTCAGGGTTTGAGAAATTCGAGAATAATCTCAGATTAAATCAAATAATCATATGTTCAGCAGGTGAACTCTCCCAGATAACCAGAAATCGTAAAGCAGTGTTCATTTTCGATTGTATATGCATCCAGTTTAAATTGGAATTGTATGAACATCATGTTGTAGCTAAACCAAGTTATATTTTATCGTTTATGGTTTGTATGGAAAGATCAATAAAGTTGTTTTGAATCGCAGCTCAATATTTAATCCCACTGTACAATTAAGCAATCTTTCATGCTTACGATCTATGATGACATATTATTTCCATGCAAGGTTGTACAGTAATTGTGAGAAAATCGTATTGTGTAATTTAAACAATCTATTCATACATGTCATTCAAAGTCGCTTATTGAGATTAACTTAATCGGCAAATAATTGTTAATAATGCAATTCCTATGCTTAGTAATATCGTAATCATCTTATGACAACAATTGCAAAAATTGGAAATCCTTGACAAATTTTGTTTCAAACATGAAGGCAGTGTTAATTAATCATGTTGTAGCTAAACCAAGTTATATTTTATCGTTTATGGTTTGTATAGTTCATTTTATACGGTAATATTTTGTAAATCGTATAGAAAGACCACTAAAGTTGTTTTGAATTGCAGTAGAATTGTGTAAAGCTCAATATTATATCCCACTGTACAATTACGCAATCTTTCATGCTTGAGATCTATGATGACATATTATTTCCATGAAAGGTCGTACAGTAATTGTAGGATCATCGTATAATTGAATTTAAACAATCTGTAGATTGTCATATTGTTTAACAGTATAGTAAATAGCTAGCTAAGATCGCACAGCGCTGAATACAATTATTGATTGTTATAGAATCGTCTATGAGATAGATCAAAGTTGTATTTCGAAAAACGGCATCTATAAATAGATTGGAAGTCCGAAATGATGCAGTCAGTGGTATTTTATACGATTAACTGATTTTTAAACAGAACTCTCAACTGTACATGAACAAATTTGCTTGTGTGTATCAACATGAAATGGCGCCGAGGAAGTATCGAAAGACAGGGATCGGAACGTTGTGAGTTCGAAACTGAGGAAAAAGAGACACATAAAGTTGTATAAAGTTCAATTTTTTTTCGCAGTAAACATTAAATTCTATTGTATTAATGTTCAAGGCGATTCATAGTAAAATCGTAATAAGGGAAAAATATAATGGCTTTGGGATACAATAACAATAAATTGTATTACATGACGAAGAAAGTTGTACAAACGTCAGGCTACCTGCAAAAGGAAATTGTAATCAAATTGTAGGGCAGGCAATAGAAAGTTGTAAGTTGTACAATCCTAAGATTTAATACAAAGCAAAGTTGCTATCAAATTGTTGAAAACGCAATACAAAGTTTTGTATTTCCAAGGTGAGCAGAATTTGGTCCATATATTGCCTCCACTTTGGTACGTACAGGCTTATATAGAATATTCTATACAACTTTTTCAGATTGTACAAAAGTGTGTATATCTCAGAAACAACTGAAATATACAGACCAAAATGTTCACTGGGCTAAGTCGTTTTATTTTCTCGACATAACTAATTGATTGTTCTGAAATTTCATAGTTTTCAACAAAATTGTGCTCCAATAGCATAATTTTTATTAACTTTCCGAAGCTATTCGGGTCAAAATGACCCGAAACGCAGATTCCAATCATTATTTCAATATACACGAGAACCAAGGCCCTGTGAACGGGGGAAGGTCATGAATCTCTTTAAAGGAAATCTTTTTCCATTGAGATTCATAGTTTAAATTAGTTTAAATAGTATTCGTCACATTTACTCGCAATTAACTAAATTTTGAGTTCTCAGCATGAGTAAAATTTGCTGGCGAATTTTTTTTATTTTTTATTTGCTGCCAAACAGTAGCGTCCATTACGAGGGGGCTCATACGAGCTTTTTGGTGTGGGGGAGTGTGGTGGGCCGGTACATTAATTTCATTATCTAAAAAAAAGGTTTAGGGATTTAACCTTCCCCCATAGAGATTTTTTCCATGTAAAATTTTCGGTTCAAGAAATGAATCTAAATTCTTTGATCCAAAAGGTATTTTATAAATAAGTGTAGACAAACATGTCAAAAAATTGGCTCTCCTCCGGCGTTATTTAATTCTAAATCACTATAAGCCAGACATTTATTTTTTAGACACAACTATGAATTGTAAATTTTGAGTTCCAATCCACAACATTTTTATTTTGCTACACAAATTTTGACCCTACCTCATCTTTAGAATGTGATTTCTTCAAGGGGTGAAAATAAAGTTCAGAATTTTAAGCCAACCATTTTAACTTCCAAATTCATTCATTGAATAGGGTAAATGAGCCTAATTTCGCTATACTTTGTCAGAGGTTTTTAGATTTGATATTATTGCGCCGAATCTTTAATACTTAGATATACAATTTTTTGGTGACTAAGTTCCAAACTTTTTTCTGAACTCGGTTTTGGTTTGAAATAATCATTTCAAGCCTTAATTTACGAAAAATATCATGTTTTATAAAGTGTGTCGGTGTTCCTAATTTGGCACTAAATGTTCCTAATGTTAACATATGGGTGTTCCCAATGTTAACATATGAAGAAAAAATGTATCAGCGTCCCTAATATTACACTATTTGTTCCTGATTTTGCATATGGGTCTGTTTTTTTAATACTTTAATGAGAAAAATCTCAAAACTCACCTTTTTATAAATTTTATAAGGTTTTTGGAATATAAATGGAGAAATAAGGACTATTTAAATCCTACACAATAACTCTTTACACTAGTTTTGAAAAAAGTAGTGGATGTTGAGCTTATCCAAATTCAAACTTTTACTTTTACAATGGCTAAATTCATTATATTTCAAAAGTAGATAATTCATTGTAATGGATACAAATAAGTACAGTCAAACAGAGCATCATGCAACAGCATGATTCGATGCAACATTTGTGTACCACAACACTTATTTAACTTTTATTTTAATATAATTGATTAAAATTATCATTTAATGATAACAAAACGATGATGCCATAATTTTTCACATCGTGAGAGAGCTTTATGAAGTTTTTGAATCTCATAGAAAATTTGAAACATTGATATTTTTACATTTTTGATGCCGTAAAAAACTTTACACAAAGTGACAGATTAACTTAGTGATATTACCTACAAACTTTATATGGAACTTATTATCATACATCAACACTGTTGGTGTATGAATATTTTTTGGACAATCATGTAATTTTTAAAAATAAATATTCTTAAAATTCCGTTACCAGTCTGGGCTAAAATGCATCGACATGCAAATCAATGATTCACAAATTAAATCTTGTTTCCATATGCTAGGATATGATGTGGAATTTTTGTAGTATTATTTATCTCTAAATGTATCAGCACCCTTATCCTTTCTTTAAAAAAAAATCTTCGACAGAAAAAATATAAACTTGAATTCTAACAAAATCTAAAATAACTGCAGATCGTGCTTTATGTGTGACGACATCACAAATATGTCAAAAACTTTTCAAACTTTTTTGTTTGATTTTTCATTAAGAACAAAGATTTTTGCATACCCTTTTTCTTAGTAGGGTGAAAATCGCATGTTTTGTAATTTTAAAAATAACTGGTGGAACCAATTATTTTTCTGACTACGTTAATTTGATGTCCCATCTTAAAACTTTCGATGTACAAACGGTAGGATTATCAGTGGACATTGAATTTTTAGAAGCCATTGATGTTGAAAAGTGTTGCATGATGCCCCAAAAGATGTTATACAACGTATTTTATTGAGAATGTTTTTAATTTTTCCTTTCGATTCTGTTCTCGTTAAGAAGCTCTCTGTAACTTGATGGTTTCCTTCTCTGTCGCGGATGGTGCGTTCCTTACAACCTGGCGAAAATATTTTTTCAACATTTTTAGCTTTGAGATATACTGAAGTCAAAAAAAAATCATGTTTTATTAGCTCAAAACTGTTTATTTTAACAGATCGTTGAAAATTATTCTAAAACACAATTCTATCAATCAAATTTATTTCAAATACATTCTATGACTTTGATATAGTTTGGAAAACTTCGACTATGTCCATAATTAGGAACACATTGAAAATAGGGTTCCTAATTGTGGACATATGCTTTTTTTAGTTTTTACACGAAAAAAACATGGTTCTAACATACTTATTACCTAAATCGTGATAAAAAACAATCCGACGAAAAATTACAAAAAAATCGGTTGACAAATTCAGCTTTTTATCTTCTATTTCTAAACAGGTGTTTTTTAAGAAATTTGCTAACAATTCCATTTAAATTGGACATACTTTGAAACAATCCGGATTTTACGAAAAATCTTGTGAATTAGAAAACTAATTTGTTTGTAAAATGAAAGTTCACATGATCCTTTACATTATCATTTTTTGGTAATTGTGATAAGTGAAAAATAACGTCAAAAACAGACAAAATCGAACAGTATGTTAACATTAGGTACACATGCCACATTAGGAACACTTACCCTACTAATTTATCACATCAACAAACTAGAAGCCATTTACAGACTTTAACTACTCACGATAGTCAACAGAAAGCGCTTAAATTTAAAACAAAGGGATTATGATGAATTACACAAGGATACAAAATTCACACTTTTCCGAGGTGCAAAGAATTTGTGAGCTAATTTTGGTTAATTTGGTTGACTTGAATCCAAATATTAAGAGTAGTTATTTTTTCTATCAGGTTTTGTTGTTGAAATTACTTTTGAGAAATAGGTAAAAACAATTAAAGAAATTTCATCACTTTTCTGACAAATCTGTTAAATATTATAAACGTTTTGAAAACAATGGTTTTAAATCAATGTTCAACTTTCTCGAAGACCGCAATAATTTTGACTTCTGCGTTTTCTTCCTATTTACTTTTATCCATTCTGAAAAAAAAAGAATTTTGGTCGAAAATAAACGGCCCCAAATCAAAATTTTTGAGTTCAGGAAAAAAATAATCGTCTTGGAAACCTATAAATCTAAACTTTTAATAAGAAAAACGTAGTATGTACCCTTTATTCTTTTCAGGACCCAATTTTTCAAGTGAAGGCGAAAAAACATTCTGAGCTTTATATTTTAAACTATGAAATTCGCGCCTGAAAATTTATGACGTTTAACTTATTGTTATTATTTGAAGTCTTCTGTTAAATCGATCATGATTTTTTAATTAATCTCTAAAAAGGTCAAAAAGATAATCGAAGTATCAACTTCAAAGTTAAATTCAAATATGTGTAGGGATGAGATGAAGGATGTACGAAAATAAATCAATTTTTTAGATCAGAATAAGAAACATCATTAACAATAGTTTATTAATGATTTACCGTAAAAAAATACGGATTTGAAACTTTGATTCAGATGTATTTTGAATCGTATCTAAAAAAATATTATTTTTTGAGTTTGTGTGATAATATTCAGTTGAAAAATAGTATTAGCCTTAGTCTTTATAGTACTGAGATTTTAGAGACACTAAGTATGTTTTATCAAAATGATAAACGAATCAACAAAAATTTCAAAAGCCACTTAAATATAAAAAATTGTCAAAATAATAAAAAAAATTAAAATAAAATTGATTTATTGACCTTTTTTCGTTCGGAACCAATTTTTTGATACCTGGTTTAACATATTGACTATACTTTGAAACATTGAGAAACTATAATCAATTACCTGCACAATGAATCTAATATCAACTAAATCGGCAACATTTGCGGCCAGGGAACGCCAACAAACTTCAAATGAGTATGTGTCGATTTGGGGTCATTTTTGAATTTCTCAAACCCTGGGGTCTTAAAAGTTTCGTCTTGGTCCAAAACTCATCCATGATTTTTGTAGAATTTTTAAGTAACGTTTACATGAGTGAATTTTAACATTTAGGTTTGTATCGGAAAATTGAATATTTTGTACTGAAAAATCAACATCGTTTATGTTTTTCCTGTGGAACCGAGCCAGCGGGCAGTTTTTGTGCCAATTTATAAAATTCCTAAAGGAAATTCTCCGCTGAACAACTTTGTCGAAGACGGTAACCTCGTACCTTATCAGGCAAAAAAGTTATTAGGTGTTGAATGAGGATATGTGTTTTGGCTTTGATAAACAATAAATTCAATTGACATCCCTGCTGGGCGCCTAGCGAGGTATAGAGCATTTCCTGAGACAGATGGTAGTAGGGTAGCATTTTGTTTTTGTTTTGAAAAACACCTACTCGTCGCCATTTTGAATTTGGGAGATTAGCACTGTTAAATTATTTCTCCAAAAGATATATTTTTTTTCAAATTAACATAACATAACATTAACATTACCTCCAAAGTATGTCATGTCTACAATTTTTTGATTTTAGCTAGTTTAAAAAATTAAGAATATCCGGCCATTGAACATGCGTAGTGTTGTTGTTATTTTTACCCTACCACCAGATGCCGAAAATTGTAAACATGAGAAATCAGCTGTTCGGTTGACAAGTCGGGAAATGCCTTAAGCCCAGTCCACACTAGGAGACGGTTCGTCTCGAGACGGTCTCAGCGTCTCCAATTTTTTTCGGGAGACTCTGAGACCGTTTCAGGTTTCCAACAACAACAACAACAACAGACAACAAAGTTCGTCTCATAACAAAAATCGCAGTTCATGTTGCCTAGTATGGACTAGGCTTTAATACATGACTACTTTTCTTGCAATACTTTGCGAGGCTCCAGCAGTGATGTCAATTGAATTTGTTGTTTATCAATGCGAAAAGACATACCTCTGTTAAACAGCTAATAACTTTTTTGCCTCATAAGATTCGATGTTACGGCCTTCGACAAAGTTGTTCAGCGGAGAATTTCATTAAGAA
Source organism: Uranotaenia lowii (assembly GCF_029784155.1). NCBI lineage: Eukaryota > Metazoa > Arthropoda > Insecta > Diptera > Culicidae > Uranotaenia > Uranotaenia lowii. The sequence goes on from NC_073692.1 coordinate 316,996,878, forward strand.
ATTTATAAATTGGCACAAAAACTGTCCGCTGGCTCGGTTCCACAGAAGAAACAAAAAAGATGTTGATTTTTCAGTACAAAATATTCAATTTTCCCATACAAACCTAAAAGTTCAAATTTACTCATGTAACCGTTACTTAAAAATTCTATAAAACATCATGGATGAGTTTTGGACCAAGACAAAGCTTTTAAGACCCCACGGTTTGAGAAATTCAAAAATGACCTCAAATCGACTTCTAAGAAAGCCCAATTTTCTGTTTCATGCTTTACGCCCATTATTTATCCATTGATGTGTTCGATTTTATGTGCAAAACATCTACTATTCTGAGAATAAGAATGTATTTTATGTTGTGTATCTATATTAATTGTTCAGGCGTTCTAAAATTCAAAGAATGCGATCTTTTTCATCTTTTTTTTATTGTCAGCCATGCTACACAAATAGTTTATTTTAACCATCCCCATTTACAGTTATAACAAAGTTTGACCGTTTGCAAAAATGCGATCATCTTTATAAAACAACAAATGAACGTAAAACATGATATTGGAATGTTGGCATAAAGTTTTATGTTATTGCCAATCATATAATCGTAAAGGGTTTTTTTTTATATATCTTACTGCCATTTGGTCGGTCGCTCGACCGACCTCAAGAAGAGAGACGCAACCAACTTCCCAGAACTGTCCGATAAAGTGATTAGATAAAATGTTTGCTACCTCGTAAAATTCATCTCCAATGTGTTTAATCACCTTCTCCATCCACATAACATGGTGCCCTACATTCTGTGTGAAAGCTGTTTTGTGGTTCGAGTTCGACATTGAAAAAAGAATTCTTTCTTATGTAGTGACGGACGAAAAGATAGAAGATGTTCTTATGTTGAGTCAACCTGCCAGTGTACACGCGGTCAAAGAGTTATAAAAAGTTTTGCAAAAAAATCAACCAAAGCTCGTCCATTCATTCGATGTGCAAAAGCAAAACGAGCTAGAAAAATCTAGGCACTAGAGCGTGAATAGAAAGAAGAAAAAAATCAACTCAACTCATTCAGAATTCAAATGAGATGCAAATTTCGCCGGTGATAATGCGATTATTAGTGATTTCGAGCATCGTCTTGGCCGGGCTACTGTCTCGGAATGGCGTGGCCCATGCCGGAACGATTGCTCCGATAGTGTCCTTGTCGAGTGCCGCGGCCATCGCAGCAGATAGTGGCAAGTTGCCACCGACATCACGACGTCTTCCAGACGACGAGGGGCCAGTGTTGATTGTCAAACGAAGACCCCCGGGAGCTACTCTCGTTAGTGGGAATACCGGAAGCTTTGGCGGGGGACAACCGCGACAGCGCTCCATTCAGGATGTAGGAAGTGGCAGTCAGTCGTCGTCTGTCATGATGGCAGAGAAAAACGTTTACCGAACCAAGCTGTCCAAGCTGAAGATCATCCTGCTGGCGGATTTGATGAACGACTTCGTGAGTATTGGAATCTTGGTCAAAAATAACATTTTTCTTTCAAGAACTTGGAATGAATCAGCTTAAACACCTTTGTTCCAATAATGAAAAAGAATCAGTGAAAACTTTTACGCAATGGTCAGAAAATCAATCAAAATAAACACTCAGGATACGTTTCTTATTCGAAACATTCTGACTGTATAATAGGAAAGCGCCTCTCGCAACTGCTTCGCCCGACTGGTATGCAATCTCGATCAGCGATCCACTCAGCTATGCAAACCGAGTCGCATCATTCAGAATCATCGATTTTGCAAACATCGCATATCAGAGATGAGTGAGATACAAACTGATCCATTCTGAATGTCATTCACTCAGTATCCGCCTGGTTTATTTGAAATCGAAAACACGGCGGAAGTGAACATTTTTCCCTCACAAAGACATCTACAATTTGATTTTATTCTTACTGGTGTAAAAAAACGCTGTAAATTCAAATAAATTTATTAATTGGCTATGTTTAAAAACAAACAACATTTGCTAATGATCGGTTGAATGTATCACTCACTCACTTCCTGAACCAATCACTCCTGATCCTAGACGAACATGATTCGCCATATGCATCGCTCTTTGGTGTGATTCCAATTGGATGATAGTGCTGCACTGTTTTGACAGCAAGCATCGTGCGAGGTGATCTATATGTTAGCGATGAATAGAACGAACGATGATCGGATAGGTCCAGTAGCAATCAATAACAAAACCCGATCGCTATTCGTTCAGTTGCGAAGTGCAATCAGAAACATTCATTGAAAATGAGTGATATTCGGAACCCTGCTTTTACGTTCTTCAAATAATATGAACATGTACCGTCATACAGGGCATCATGCAACAGTAGGGTTAGATGCAATATTTGTATATCACAACACTTGTTCAATTTATATTTTAATATAATGTAATAAAGTTATCATTTAATGATAACAAAACGATGATGACGTCACATCGTGAGATAGTTTTTTTTTATTTTTATAGGAAATTTAAAAACCATAGATGTAGAAATTTCTACATTTTTCGATGCCGTGAAAAACTTTACCCAGTATGACGGATTGGCTTAATGATATCACCTACAAACTTTATATGGCTTTTATTATCCTATATCAGTGGTCGGCAACCTTTTGGGACAGAAGAGCCAATAATTGAGTATTGGGAAAGTTTTCAATTTTGAAAGAGTCACACTAAATTTTATCCTTTCCTCAAAAAAATGATGATCGCTGAGACACACTCCATCGCGATGTGTGGGTTTTTGGGAAGAATGACAGCTTGCTGTTAAATTCCTTGAAAAAAAATCGTGATGTGAATTCAATTTTATTAACTTTTTTAACATTTTCGATGTTTTATTGGCAAACATAACAAAATTTTTTCCTGCTAAATCCATATATTTTTGAAACAAGTTTAGCTTAAAAACAATGAGTTTTGGTCGATTTGCTTCTGTGACCTAAAAGAATATGTCATTTTGAACCTTGTTGCATTTCTTCTCGAATACTTACTCTCAGGTAAAAACAAACTTTCGATATGTTCTGTTGAAATAAATAAGACAAAACTAACATTTAATATGACCCAAAGCGCACATTTCAAACATCATTATCATCATTCGAATATACTGAAGAACTGAGATTTTTGAGAGACTCAATATGTTCTTTGAAAATAATAATGAAGTAAATGAAAAAAATTTTTGAAAAACGGATCATTGCAAAATGAGATACAGCGAAGCAAAGCAAAAGTTTCATGTCTATTTTTTTTTAAACAAATTTTTTTTCTACCGGAAGATCTGAGATAGCGGTCAAAACAGTTAAAATTTCCCCGAAGCAGATATTTGGTGAACAGCTTGGAAGGGTTCAAATGCTTTTTAAGTGCAAACTAAAAGAGGTGCATCGTGATAAAATAAACCAAAACAGGGTTTTGTACTGAATTCGCATGCCGAATTTTTAGATTGATAATAAATATAACTCTTATAATTTTAAATACAAGAATTTAAAACAGTTACTTTTTTTTATTTGTTTTGATCATCTGTGAAAATATAGAAGAGTTATTTTCTATGTTTTGGACATGAAAATCGTTTCGTTTCTAGGATATATAAATCTACAAATTTCAATTCATATATTCATATCATTATGTGGAATTTTAACATGAAAAAGCCACAATTTGGCAGAATTCGATCAAAAGTGAAATGTAGTGTGATAATATAATAAGGTATAAGATGTTAAAAAATCTTATGAAATTAGTCTATCATGAATAATCGGTTCTCTAGTTCTTATTTTGATTTCTTATTGGAAAAAATCTGTTTCTTAGATTTGGTTTATAGATTTTGAAAATCTGAGTTTATTTTCTGTATTTTCTTAAAATCGTAAATATTTCGAATCATTTATTCTAGATCCTAATTCAACCGTCAAAATAATGTCTAAACCTCGCAAGTGAATTTTGGATTCTTTGCTATTTGAATCCCGAATTCATAATTCAAATTACGTTTTTAAGATGTTATGAATAAAGTTTATGGAATAAAATGCACATTTAAATAGTAAAGTTGCATCCCACTATAAAAAGCTGTAAAGATTTCTTTCAAGCGTTCAGATTTAGGTTTACAGTTACATTTGTAACCAAAACTTGAAAATTTGAACCAAAGAATTCCGAATAAAAATAGTTCCGAATTCATGATCAAAATTAGAACGAAAACAAAAAACTAGATTTTTTAACATTTGTGGAACGTCATCAAGGATACAAATAAACATGGAAAGATGGAATTTCAATTTTAAAAATTGAAAAAAAACAAAAGATTCTTCATAACAATGTTAATTTTCTTAAAAATATTATCTGTATACATTCAGCGATCGTAGCAAAAACCATCATTCGATGTTCATATCTCATCAGAACGCTGTTAAAGCAAACTCATATTCAAACACTAACAAACAAAAAACAAAGCAAAAAAATCAAGAATCAAAACTCAACTCCATAATCTCAACAGTTAAGACTTTATTTTACGATAAAAAATGCTTTTTATTCAATCTTTATTTTGGAAATTTTTCGGATCTTTAAGAAAAAAAATGCTCCAAACTCTCAAAGGCTACAACAGACTTTTAGTGAAAAACGTTAACTGATTTACAAATGTCAAATTGATTTGAAAATTGGTGATGGTGTAATGCATTTGATAAGTTGCTATTTATTTGTTCTATAGTAGTTCTTTTAGTTTTTATCAATCCAGATAAAATCTATACCTGACCTGAAGTAAAACTTATGTTTTGTCTGTTTATTATAGAAATAATGGAGATTTTCACAATTTTCTCACATTGAGCTTAAGAGCCGCAACTTCACACCTAAAGAGCCGGTGGCCGACCACTATCCTATATCAACAATGTTGGTGTAAAAATAAATTTCTGAAAATCAGATTGTTTTTTAAATAAATATTTTTATACATAGTTCAGTTACCAGTCACCTTTTTCAATCTCGTTTCCATATGCTGGGATATGGTTGTTTTGCATCACGAATTTGTTAATTTCAAAATTTTATCCATCCAAACATTGATTTCTATGGTTTCAGCTAGTTGAATTTTTGAGGTATTTTTTTCTCCTAAATGTATGCAGCACCTTTATGCTTGATCTTTGAAAACATTTATAACAGAAAAATGTAAAATTTAATTAAAAAAAAAAAACAAAAATTTTATGCAATTAGTGCTTTATGCGTTATGATATCACAATTATATCAAAAACTATAAATTTTCAAACGTTTTGAATTATTCTTTTCATTAAAAACAAAGTTGTTGCAACTTACCCCTTTTTCTTAGTAGGGTGAAAATCGCAAGTTTTTGTAAATTTAAAAATAACTGGTTTAACCAATAGTTTCTCTGACTACGTCAATTTGATGTCCCATCAACCTATAAACTTTTGCGGTATGATTATCTGTAGACATCAAGTTTTTAGAAGCCATTGAAGTTGAAAAGTGTTGAATGATGCCCCAGTTGACGGTATTTCAGTTGTTTCTCATCACCATGAGCCGGGAATCAGATGCAGCTAATGTAGAAGCAATCATTCAGTGTTAATGTGTTCTGGCTGAAGAGATGAGATGAAGGATATGCAGGAGATAAATCAAATTAAAAAAATGGTTGTATTCGGCAACACTGAAGATATATAAAATAAATTAATTTGTATGGCAACATTTCATATAAGATACTAGCTGACCCGGTAAACTTCGTCTTACCATGTTTAACTTGGCGTCTCGCTTTCGTGAACATGTCCTAGTTTTTTTACATATCCTTCTTGTCACGCTTAATTCTATCGGAATCAAACCTAAAAATTTAAACTCAATTCTACTGGTCTTTACATAGATTATCAAAACATTACCCTCAATCAATCTCACATGCATCTTACAGGAAAACTTTTAATATACTTTTCTTTGATTCGACTGCTTTGAATATTGCCGAATGGTGCCAGGTATCAGCTTCCCGTTGAAAATTTGAGTTTTTTAGCTCTCAACGTGACCATCAAACTTGGCAAGCCTCATGCAGCATACTTAAAAAATCCACTCTTTGTAGCTTGTTCCATAAATAACTTTATGTTGATAATATATATGTTTCATTTATTAAATACCATTTAGTTGATTTCAGAATGGGGGTGCCCAATATTATGCCTAACGCAGTACTTTCAACTCCCGAATTTCTTCGGAGAGGAGATTTTTTTTTAACCATTTTAAAACAGCTTATTGTTCACTTTTTTCACCCTTAGAAGCAGTGATAATTAAATAATATCCATATTTTCATCAAAACCATGTCAAGAAAAAGTTCACCGTTTTATTTATTAATTTCAGCAAAAAATGCTTATTAAATTCCTTTGAACATTTACCCAATTAATAAAAAAAACGATCGGTTTTGAAATTTTCCTCTTTCCTTATGTTTTATTTTTTTATATTCAACCAAATTACAGCAATTTTATTTGCATTTTTATCCTAATGGACATATCTGCCAATTTAAACCATTGTTTTTTTTTTAAGATTCTAACTGAAAAGGTTATTTAGTTTTTAAAAACCGAAAAGAGCTAATCTGTTAAGGCTACAATGATTCCATGAGTTCATTCGTTTTTTCTGGAAGTTTTCATGTAAATATACCTCGAAACCTTTAAAAACATATAAGTGTCTTTCGACTATCATCACAGTTCAACTTTCATATTCTTTCAAAAAGAAATATTTAAGTAAAGGTACATTTGTCCCATTTACTGATGCAAGTGAAAACACATTGCTCTTTTTCAGATGCCTCAGCGTAAAGACTTTGAAATAAATTTAATACTTTTTTCTGTTTGTCTATTTAATCAACTTTCATTGATATATCTGCAGTTTTTTCCAGAATAAAATAATGCTTGGTACTTCAATTTCGCTGAACACTGTTTTACCATAAGACCTTCATTTACATAGACATTTAATAATTTTGAATATCCGCTTCAGATTTAACATTCAGCATACCTTTTCTGATCATTTTGGAGAAATAATTCTCAAAAGGTATATGTTCCATGACTAAAAGGCGCGTTGCCACCGTTGGTTTCACCGTGTGAAATGACAGGAGTTAATATCATTTTCGACACTTTCAGGTCATAATAAAAACTTATCAAAAAAAAAAAATTCTGCTTCTGCTTTCGAAAAATTAATGCTTCTGGAATATCAATCACAGAAAAACTTTTCAACAAAAAAGCGGATCTAAAGTCTGTTCTATGTAGCCAAAATATGTTAAACATAAACACACTTTCATGTTGAGTACGTACTTGAATACTGTGTAAACAAATAGGAACCTGTTAACAGTTTTTCGGTGAATGATTTAAAAAAAAAATGAGTTTATTTAGTCAGATTGTTTAATTGGGCTCAACGGTTTATAGACGAAGAAATAATGTGAACATGTTTATATGAATAACGTATTAATTTTGTGTAAATGTTGAACGTTTGCACTTGCTCTAGTGTATTTTTTAACTGAAAATTCTTTCATTTTTATTGATAGCTTTTACTTATGCTTGCAGAAAATCAAAAAGTTCTTTGCATTAGGCCTTAAAATAAACATCAATCCTATATAATCCTTTTTAAAGGACAGACTCTTGTTCAGCTCATATGTCTGTTCATCTTCAATGGATTTTGTTGTTGTTCTGTAAATTTAAAGGCACCCGAAACATTTTCAGTTAAACACATTTGTACATGTTCGAAAATTGTTTCTAGGGGTATTGGATTATAAAATTGTATGTAAATCTTCCCACTTTCTTTTTTTCAAATGTCCGCAAAGAGTCATACCATAATTTTATATGCATCAGTACTAAGTTCATATTTTTCAAACAACAATTTCTGCTGAACTTAAAAAATTTTTTTTTAAATCGTTAAAATGGTATTGATTTGATTGGCAAAATATCAAACTGGGCGTCATTCAGTACTATGTGCTGTACAAATGATCTAGGAATCAAGAAGAAAAAACACATCTAGGCTTCATATCGCTACCACATGCTTTGAAATTATGCTTGGTTTAGAAATGCGCGCCCAAATATTTCAACTAATCAGTATGCTATGCCATCGTTACCATCCTCTCTCGACGTTTGCTTGCGACGCCTTGGACGACCATGGAGACGAAAAACAAATCGCCCGGCGCCCGAAGTAAATAAAATCTCCAAAAATGGATGTCATGACTTTTATTTCATTCAAAAAACTACAAATTTAATTATTACAGACAATTGATGCGACTTTTTGTTGTTTTTATTCGATATAAACCGATTCGCATGCCCACAGAATATTCTAAAAATAATTTCATTTGAATCGGTTGGGTAATTTCGGAGGAGTAGTACTACAAACACCGTTACAAGAGAATTTTATATAATAGATGGAAACACTAGCCAGAACAAAGTCAGTCATTGATCTACTCTTGTGAGCAACAGGAAGCCTCTAAGCAAATTTCTGAATTGAGATTCTTAAAATCACGACAGGGCGGGGATGGTAGAATAAGCACAAAGAGCACAAATACTACGGCTGCTGCTGATTGTTTGTTATGATTAGGTGGAATAAGACGAATTGGCATTTTGCCTTCCAGGCTTACGAAGCGCAGATTTATAAGATTGCAGCTGCTGAATATTTGACTTGGCCTTCCGGTGCAAAAAAGACGGATTAGCTTTAAAAGCGCAGATTTTTAAGTCTGCTGTTGCTGATAGTTTGTTTTGTTTTGGCCTTCCGGAGGAAAAAGACGGATTGGCTTTACACGGAGAATAAAGTATAGTACTTCCAATAATATTCCGCCTATATTTAACCCTTTCCTTCCCATGGTAGCACAGGTGATCCACAACTTCGCACAGCTCGCATTTGAACTGGGCGCTTTGGATCAACACCATTTTTTCACCGGATGTGTAGATATGAGTGAAGAAACATTGTACGAAATTTGAAGAAAATCGGTTCGCTAGGTTTTGCTTGACAGGTCAAAAGCTGCAAAAAAGTCGGATTTTTTTCGAATTTTAATCAAGTCGTCATTTGTTGTTCAATAACTTGTCAAGTTTTTATAATTTCCTTCAAATAAAATTACTGACGGGCAGAAGGTTGCTTATGCAAGCAGAATCAAATGATGATTTACTTAGATTGCAACTAAAACATATGAATTTTTGAGTAAGTAAAGTGGATCACTGGTGATACACTGGGAACAAAACGTACTTTTCTTCTTTCGAAGCTTCTTATCTATACTCAAGAAAATCATTTCGTCAACAAAAAAATTCGCTTCAGGATAGTTATTTCATCTGCTCAAATGACCATATGTCTCGAAATGTTTGTAAAATTTCGTGATTTTCTCGAAAAACTGCATGTTTTGTTTTCCTTGCGCAAAGTGTCATGGCGGCCATTGTTCAAGGCAAAAATGAAAATTTCAAATATTTCAATAAATAGGGGATGAGGGATGCGTATACCAAAGAAGTTTTTTATCAAATTGGATCGTTTTAGTTTGTGATCAATGAAGTGATGAAATTCTATGTTTTTTGCAATTTTTTCCTGTTTTGCATTTGCACCCTATGTGTTGTTATCTTCCCAATGGAGCACATATGATCCACCTCAAAAATCAAATTTATCAAATGGATCATTAAAGTAGGCTTAAATTATGCATCTTTTGTTCTAGAACTTTAGCTGTTAATCAATATTTCTATTTTTAAAACGTGAAAAACCTCGTGGGAAGGAAGGGGTTAACTATATTTCTGATTGCTTCTCGGCTAACTATGAATCTGAAGATTTCAACAATATAAATAATAAGTTATCTGATTGATGTTTTGCGTGTAACAACACATATAATGGATCCAACTATAGTTATATAATTGATTTTAAACATTCAACTATAAATATAGTAGATTCAACTATAATCGTATGATTGATGTTGTGCATTCGACAATAAATATAGTAAATTCAATTATACTGGTATAGTTGATTTAACTGTAAATATAAAAGATTCCATTATATTTCTATGATTGGTTTAATAGATCAACAATAGATATTTTAGATTCCCACCATATATTTAATTCCACTGTACAGTTTTTTTCGGATTTAGCATATTATAATTTTATAAAATTTTCACAATATAAAAAATTATTATTTCACAATTTCCTTTTTCTTGGCCGGCGACTCCATCGTGCAATCCGAATGTCTTCCAGTTAGTCCAGCAGCTTGAAGATGGCCATCGGTTTTCGTTCTGCCTGGGTGAACTTTTATCGCAGCTTTTTTTTTTTCCTGAAATCCGGAAATAACAAATGTTATTCACGCCAATACTGTCACCACATTTTGATTACCTTTATTCCCCAATGCATGCTGTTCCTTAGGCCTTCAGCAGACTGCTACCGTGCCGGATGTTGAATTTTTTTGAATTTCTCTACTCGGCGGTGTTCTACCAAGTCCATTGTGATGAATGACTCGACGAGCAGCAATCCGGAGGTTGATTTGGTAGTGACAGAAGCATCGCTTACCCGGATCGATAAGATGGATATTGGTGAATAACTTTTCGGTTCCCATGCTTACGTTTCCTCCGTAACTAATGCTAAATTCCTGATGACACCTGGCACAAAGAGAAAAAGGAAGCAAAATTAATATAGCATATAGAAAAATAAAACTAGACTAACATTTTCCGCAAAAAATAACTTTTTCGAGTTGTTCAGCAAATGAATCGGCTCGGTTCGGTCCACCGAAACCCATTTTGATCCGAAAACAAAACAAAATTCCGAAATATTTTTTTGTTTTTTTTCGCGTTGCAAATTACACTCTCACATAAGGATACCCAGATCTTAGTTAAAATCCTAACCAGCAATGCATAGTTCAATTGTCCGCGTCATTTATTCAGTCTGTAAAGCCTAAATCGGCTAAGACGGTGTATGTCTTTTTTATATAGTTGAGTCCAAAAATCAATCATACAATTGTAGTTTAGTCTATCATACTTACAATTGAATTAATTATACCATTACAATTGAATCTATTATAATCATAGTTGCGCAAGATCAATCAGCAGTTTGAGTTGAATCTATTATATTTATAGTTGAATGCCAAAACTCAATCATACAGTAGTAGTTGAATCTATTACACGCACCATTACAATTGAATTCATTATATTCATAGTTGATTGCGTAAGATCAATCTGCAGTATGAAGTAGAGTCTAGTATTTTTATAGTTGTATGCGCAAAAAATTAACTTCACCTCGATGATTAGTAGAACTAGCTCAAATAATTGAAATAACAGTCGTCTTTTTTCTTCGTGTGGAAACACAGATTTATAAGACTGCTGCTGCTGATTATTTGATTTGACTTTCGGGAGAAAAGACGGATTGGCTTTAGTAGCGCAGATTTTTAAGGCTGCTGTTGCTGATTGTTTGTTTTGTTTTGGCCTTCCGGTGGAATAAGACGGAATTGGCTTAGGAAGCACAGTTTTTTACTATCTGCTGCTCTGATTTTTTGTTTTGATTTGGCCTTCCAGTGGAAAAAGAGGGATTGGCTTTAGAAACACAGATTTTTATTTAAGGCTGCTGCTGCTGATCGTTTGTTCTGATTTGGCTTTCCGGTGGAAAGTGACGGATTGGCTAACGAAGCGCAGATTTTTAAGGCTGCCGCTGCTGATTGTTTTGATTTGGCCTTCCGATGAAATAAGAAGGAATTGGCTTAGAAGGCAGATTTTTAAGGTAGCTGCTGATTGTTTCTTTTGATTTGGCCTTCCAGTGGAATAAAACGGATTGGCTTTAGAATGCAGATTTTTAAGGCTGGTGATTGATTGTTTTGATTTGACCTTCCAGTGGAATAAGACGGATCGGCTTAAGAAACATATGTAGGTTTTTAAAGTTGCTGCAGCTGATTGTTTGTTTTGGCAGTTTTTATTTCAAACTTCAACTGTTCAAAACACGTGGAACCGGTACGAAGTATGTATTTGGATAGATTTGTGAGCCTACCTTTAGGATAAAATCATCGCAACTTGTCTGTTAGTAGATACACACAAAAAAAAAGCATAGTAAAATTACTAGATCCGTGGTTTAAATGAACAACAGGCAACCATATTTTTGAGTCAAATATGTTTTGTTGTACAAAATACGTTACGCATAGTTATTTTACCATGTGCTCAATTTGGCTACGCATAGTAAATTCGACTACGTTTTAGTAAAATTGTCAATGAAATGATGCATTGTTTTACTTCGTGCCTAGTTAAATTGATATGTTTCATGATGAAACTAATATGTGTTATGATAAAGATTAGGAGGAGCGAGGAGCTTGATTTCAATAGTAAAATTACTATGTATGTTTATTTGTTTATTTCCATGCATACATCATTACATAATCAAAGCATAAAAATTCACACCTCCGACACACGTCGGTCCATATTAGTGTGTTTTCCGATGATCTGGAAATATTTTGAAAGTTATGAAACTCGAAAGCAGATCAAAATTCGTTTGTTTACTCGCGGCTTTGAAAATTAATGATTATAAATTAGTATAAACAACAAGAATTTTTACCATATGGTAAAATTATCATACGCACTGATGTTTTTGAGTCAAATACGTTTTGTTCTCAAAAGTACCATGTGCGTTGTATTTTGTTGATAGGTATTGGTGCCACAATGTCTAAATTACTATGCGGACGCTAGTTGTAATAGAAATTATGATGAAATTATCATAATCATAGTATTTTCGACAATTAACATTGAGAGTTAACGAAAACTACCAGATACATAGTAATTTCAATAATGTTTCATGCGCACTTTTACAAAATTGATGTTATACTTTGCGTGGTTGAAACTACTATAACGCAGAAATGGTAAAATTATCATGACCACGTCTTTGGAATGGCAACGCAATTTTTTTCCGTGTAGCGTTTTGACAAGAATAAAGGGTGAACACGAAATTATTGCGACATCGAAAATGTCATGCCAATTTTCTTATAATGTTTATCATCAAACCAAAATTTAAGGGTAGTTTTATTAAAACTTTTATACATATATTTTCTTCAAAAATGAAAAGAAATGTTAATCAATGGAGCCTTCAGTGTAAAATTCAACGCATTTTCGCTTGATACTCTCCATCAAAATCTCCACCATGTCATCCGGTACCAGTTTCTTAGTTTTTTTTTCATTTTCTTAACATTCTTAACCACTCCAGGACACTTTTGGAATAGTGGCATGATGCCAAATCTGGCCAATATAGCTGAGCTTCGTCGTGCTGCTGCAAGAACGGCAAAAGGTGCTTCTCGAGGAACTCAGATTTTTAGATCTCGCCATTAACTGTGTCCTTTGTCACGAAACGCTCACTCCTCAGTCCGTAAGAGCAGATGGCCTGCCATCTGCGAGATATTTGGAGGCGAACTTCGACATTTTCTTCTTCTCAAATTTGTCGTCCACATCGAACTTGCTCTTGCCGATGAAAAACTCCAACCCCGGAATTTGCTTAAAATCGGCTTTTATATACGTTTCGTCGTCCATCACACAGCAGCCATATTTGTCAGCATCTTCTCGTAAAGCTTCCGTGCTCGAATTTAGCCGTCGATTGTAGCCGCTCATCGCGGTTTGGGAAGTTCTGTTCCTTGTATGTATGTAGTCCAGCTCTCTTCTCTGCATTCTGGACGTAGCTACGCGACATGCCGGTCTTTTTAGCCAAATCACGTCTTGAGACGTTGAGATTGTTCTTGTTGTTTTTGTTCTCCGGTCCCAGTTTTCGTTCAGCTCTTTTGCCGTGGTCTAACGTCAATCGCTCCTGGAACCGCTTCAACACTCCGGACTCCAGAGCCTGGAGACGGTTGAATGGTGAATGTTCAACATTTTTCCCTACTGGCGGTGGGACAGATCAGGAAATTCCAGGTATTTGGAAAGAATTTGTTTTCTCGAATCGCGTTGGTTCACCTCCAATTTCGTTGAATCGAAAAACACGACTTCGACTTTGACAGCATCTAAACAATACACAAAATAAAATTTTGTTGATTTTTACCCAATGGTAAAAAAGTTATGCCCTGTTGAATGTGTCGCAATAATTTCGTGTTCGTCCTTTATGCTGTGAGTAAAGTATGGAATTATTAAGAATTTTCTAGTTTTGACTGAATAAGAAAGAAAAGCCACTTTCATTTTTACTTAGTAAGCTTCTGTAGCAAGTTCAATAAATATAATGCAACTTTCTTATTCTGTTCTATCTTTATTCACTTAATGAGGATTTTAAACTGGTCATTCATCCTCTCAAAAAAATGTTTCAAAATCATGTTTGAGTTTTTTTTACATTGTTATTCAATAAAAAATGGTCTATGCCATGTGATCTAAGCGTATTGCCCTCAAAATGGACTGATTTGATGTGTTGATTTATGTATCAACTATTTCGCCAAACGGTCGTAGACGCATATGAGAACACTTCCCCCTACAGGTAGGGGAGAATGAGGATACTTGATTCCTTAGCTATATCTCGAAACTGGAATGTCATACAAAGATTAAATATTCTAGAAAAATATGCCAAAATGAGCAAAATAACAATGCTTGTAGTTTAAAAATTTTTAACAAAATAATTGTTTGAGTAATTGAACTTTGTTTGAAAAATTTCACAAAATGTAACTTAAAGATCTTTTTGCATCACTTTAAAATGATCCTTACATAGGAAAATTATGAATAAAATATTTGTTCCAATGCATCAATCGTTCGAGCGTAAAATGAACATCATAATGCCATATTTTCAAAGCAATGGAAAACTCTCAACTTTTTTCAGAAAAAGTTTTCTAAAATGTTGATTATGGGTACAATTGATCCCCTTGAGTTGGGTACAATTGATCCCCCTTCCAAACGGCATATTCTTCTTCTGAATTGATCGTTATGATTGCTGATTACGAAATTACTAATATTTATTCAAAAACTAATATTTATCAAACAATTGTCTGAAGAAAAGAGCAAAAATAATTAATTTTCTCTTAATTATAAAAATAGCGCCTTTAAGTATGCAATGTTATTAGCGATGAGACAAAGTTATAGAATTTTCTTCTTATGTCTGCTATAAATTGTGAAATGAGAACAAACATGACCAAAATAGTCAATTAACATTCTATCATGGGGTTTTTTTTGATTTTTATACAAGGATTAGGGCTTTCTGAATAAAAGATCAAGTCTCCTTCAATAGGGGATCAAATCTACCCTAACTTCAGAAAAATCGCAATTTTTTTACTCCCACGAAAATGCTTCTAGTTCATCAACGGGTTCAAGTATCGTTCTAATTTTTGGAGCATAGAAACTTGAAGTTACAAGCTGTCTGAAAATGTCAAAGACGGCGAGTTGCTAAATTTTTCCAAAAAAATATGGTGAAAATAAGAAAAGAGGTACAAGTATCCCCACTCTCCCCTATACTTCGTTTTGAAAAGATAATGGTAGAATTTTTTTCAACAGAGTAGAGGCCAGGAAACTCGTTTTTCTTGGGCGTGTTATCGTTTATATTGATTAATGGCTGATATCTAGCCTTACAACAGGAATTGCTTATTTCCTGTCTTCAGATGAGGTTATCTTTACATTCACCTTCAGGTTTATGCATATTTTTCTAATCATCATGAAACTTATGAGGATTTTAGCAATTTTTTAAAAACTTCTGGACATGAATTAATTGACGTTTACATCAAATTTAAAATAAGAGTTTTAGAATTTGTAGTTTAGAATTGCTCAAGTAACTTTCTTGCCTTTATGCGAGGATTATCTTTCAGCTTCCGCATCAGCTTTCGCAAAATAAATTCTTTTCTACCAACTTAATTTCATTTTTAATTATCACGAAGCCTAAGAAGATGCCATTACGCTCTGGCTTCTAGTGCTATAATATTCGCTATTGCTACCTACTGGTTTTCTACAATGAGAGCTTTCCCGCGCAAAATTACTTTCATTGTTGATTCCCACAATTTGTCCAACACCTGTCAACATCTGAATTACAAGTTGCACTCCCACTTTGGTCCCGTTTCGCCGCTCTACGGTTGTTGGGTACCGTACAATTTAGCAAAAGCAAGCAAACTTTTAACCAGAAACCCGAGCTGAGCGGCGGAAACAACACCAACAGCAACTGCAATAACAAATGGCACGAAATGCAATGCCACTCGTTGGTTCTACAGCGACAAACTAGCTAGAAATTTTCAGGTATAGTTATAACAAGTCTACGTGCCGTTTTCTCAACTTCCCAGCTCTATCCTAGGGGCCTGGCGACAAAGAGACGAAGAAAGATGCCGAGCATCCGAGAAGTGAAAATTAAACCCGTCATCAGCAGCAATAACTTAGTTTAAAAACGAAATAAAACTTTGTTCTATCTTCTGCGATGTCTTTTTCTCTCCGTCTGTTTCCTCATGCCGGTTGGTGTGGCGTCGTCGCCATTCACTTTATCATCCCCCCTTTCCTTCGAGAGATATTCACGGAGCCGAGGCGGATCAACTTTTGTGGTTTACGGTAGTTTCCTATCTACAGCCAATCGAGGTTTAACTGGTCTTAACCTATCTATAAGATAAATATTCTCGGGATGGTTACCGCCAAAGTGACCGATCGTTAGCATTGAGCTGAATTTCAGATCAGACAAATAATTTGTTTTTCATCGTTAGTGGTCTGTGAGAAATGGCTGATTTGAGGCACGGTGTCCCTGAGAGAAAGCTTTATTTTTACGGAAACTTGCATCGCTAATTTTTGCACCATTCGAAGGCTTGGATTTTCCCCTTTCATTTGAGTCCAAATTTTGAAAAGCCCATCGGGGGGTCTTGAACAATTCATTTGTTGAAGATTTTTTATCCTTTTTATTGGTTTTTTCAAAGACAAAATCATACTAATCACTGTGAAAACACCTGTCTTACCTTGAGCGTTAACCCAACTCCATATGTTTGTTGTTTATTTGTTTATTTGAGACACTTTACCATCTTTGCGGCATTCGTGTAAAAACTCCATATGTCAATAACATGATTTTATAGGAAATTTCTTTGACTACAACTTTATAGAAGACATCTAAGTGATACAAATTTAGATAAAAGATTTAGAATGTCACAAAAAGCGTTATTATTATTTCATTTGAAAAAAATCTCATGAAGCTTCTCAACATTGATTGTATCAAGACCAGAAATTGTATTCTACCAACTTAGTTGTTGATTGTAGAGTGTATAAATGTTCAGAATGGTTTATTTTCATTAACACTAGAAGGACCGGCAAATTGAATATACCTATTCGGACCGTGACCAGTCAAAATGACTGATAAAGGGGAAATTTTTTCTATCAAAATATTTTTAACTTTTTTCTTTTGAAATTATTTTGTTATTAATTCGATAACATTTTTGTTATAAAATTGAAATATTTTTTCACCATGGGTGCCCGGAATCACCTCAGTTTGGCTTAGTTGACGAATGCGTGTATGTCATAAAATGAATATGTCAAATAACTATCAAAAAATTAAAACACATTATCAATCTAATAGTAAAAACATGTTAGATGGCTATGGTTATTGACCATGGGTGCACGGTTTCACTTCAGTTTTGTTTTAGTAGATATTTTCTAGCATCCATCACTCTGAAATTTTTCAACCCGATGCCTATAAATTATACCTGATATTGTAGGTTTTGAAGCATATTTTTTATATAAGTAGAGCAATTTACCATGGGTGCACGGATTCACCGCCATTCATCCAAATTCAATTTTTTTGCATGTTAAAGGTTAAGAATAAAGACTTTTAAAGATTCAAATGAAAATTTTTGTTATATACATGGTTTTTCACTATGGATGCACGGATTCACCACGTTTTAATCAAATATTGGACTTTTTGCAATTTTTTAAAAAGCATTATTACAAATCTTAACTAAACCAAAGTCGAAACCATGTCTTTCATGTTGAGACATAATGATTTAAATAAAGATTTTTATTTTAAGCTCCGTTTTTTCATTCCTGGAAAAGAAATATTTCAATTATATCTTGAAATAATAAATTTATTTATTTATTATTATATAAAATAGGTTTTTGCTATCGTATATTTATCTGATAAGATCTGATCAACATTCAAGAAATTGGTAAACGGTTATCATGGATCGAGTGAATTTAAGGAATTATATGCATCAAGTTATGTCGTGCGATAGAAAACAGTGGAAATAAAAATAATGAATCAACATTGTCAAATGTACACATTGATTTGTTTTTCCTTAAAAGTTTTTCGATTGACTAATGTTGCATTTCAAATGCCTATCATATCTAACTCAAAAATATTTTGTGCTCTGAAGCAAGTTGAAAACTATTTATTTCTATATAATTAACAACGGCGAATTTAAAGCCATTCCGTGCACCCATGTTGATGTATCTTAGCGCCGATGTGGTCTATCAGATAGACTGGCGTGAGTCTAGTCTAGGTATGCCAGGTGTACTGGGTTCGATTCCCGGTTTCGGCAAGAAAACTCTAAGGTTCAAACCCCGTAAGTTGCCGACAGGTAAGATGTGTTTCCTCTTATAATAAGAATGTTCAATCAGTTACCAGCTTTATACACGGGTGCCGGAATACCTGTAAGGGAACTTGCATTGGAAATTTGTCGAACCTAATAATCTAAGAACTCATGTGAATACATACTTGGGAAGAACTGCGGTGAATCCGTGCACCCATGGTAGATAACCAACATATGGAAAATAATCAAATATAAAAAAAATCATTTAAATTGTTCAGTTTCATAGCTTATGTCTCAAATTTGAATAAATAAGCACACAATTCATAATTATTTTACTCATACTAGTTTAGTATAAAACATATTTATCACCTAAAATTACTCGATTACTCGAATGGACATGTATTAAATCTAACATAACTTTAACAAATCTTGATGAAATTTCGCCAAATTTTGACAGAAAGTTCGATTATAGTTGAGCAACAAAACAGACCAAAAAAATTGGGAGTCAAGTGCTTGAAGCGCCACACAGCGGCCAATCCGAGAACTTTTTCTTCAAATCTTCACGACTTCGCATCGAAAATCAATAATTTCATAATGAATGACACACTTCTGCCCACCATAAATCAACTAGGACTTATCGTCTTGAATGTAGCTTGCAAATGAAACCAAAAGCAAGCGAAAAAAATTTATCTTGTTTGAGTTATAGGGTTGTGAATTTTACCAGTCATTTTGACTGGTCACGGTCCGAGTGTCCATGGCGAAATTTTTCTCGCTTACTAAAAGAGCTAGTGAAATAAAAAATACACAGTTTTGTAGAGATTCAAAATTCATGAAAAGTCGTATTTTTTGCGAATTTTTAAAGCGAAGTATGCAAAAGATATTCAACAAACAAAGTGTCCAACCAGTCATTTTGACTGGTGCGGTCTTTCTAGTGTTAAAATAAAACAATCTTTTGCATAAATTTGTTTAGGATTATCTGAAGTAAAGAGCACTTGTGGGGTTTTATTATTCCGGAACAAATATAAAATTCTGTTTTTACCACTCCAATTTTTATTAAAAATCCCGCTATGTAGTAGAATTATTTGAAAAATGTTTTGAAGATGTAAGTCTAGGAGAGGTTCATATGATGAATACGTGTTATTAAAATATTAAAAAAAATGGCGATAAAAATCTTGAGAAAATTTTCATTCGAAGACACCAATATCGGCCATTCACTTTTTCAAGAGTTATGAAAAAAACTAATGAAAATATATTACTATTTTTGCATGGAAAATTCTCGAAAAACTGCATTCACATCATGGCCGTAGGAGGAGTCAAGATCTATCTTTACTGAGAGCTATAGCCAAAACCTCGAAAACTTATCCTGGTTTCAGAATTCTGCAACAGATTTCTGAAATATTATCTCTTGTAATAAAAATTCGTTTCTGAATACTAAATTTTAATAGATTATACTCATTTCATGGTTCTGGTTTCTCTATTATCAAAATCTTAAGTGTATTTCTGGTTTTATATTTCACACTGTTTATCTAGTTTAGGATTCTTGATTTTCAGTTCGCATCATCGTTTGGAAATAGAATTGAAATTTTTTTTTTCGAAATTGTTATTTTAATTTGGTTATGCATTTCATTCGAACAATTTTCCATAATTTTTGAAACTCATAAAAGATTTTTTTCCGAACATGAAAAAAACCCAACGTCAAGGCTAAGATTATTTAGAATCCGGACAGTTCCAAGTATTTTATAAACTATTTGTTTGATCGAAAAACGAGAGAATTCTAGTGAGTCTCCTTATACTTTTTATCTATTTGGACCAAAAAAAATATTAGAAAAAAAAATCAAAAGTTCATATGCTTTCAAGTTGCCAATGACAAATTTCCGGGGTGATTGTGCACCGTATTTTTCCATGTTTTTTTTTTAATCGTAAATTTCTCAAAAACACGTAAACTTAAACAACTGCAAAAATAGGCAAGTTAGTCCTTTTCATTACCAACTTCGAACTCTAGGAATGTAGTTATCACCGAAATGGAGTGCCCGGGCTTTAAATGATCATAGCTTCAGAAATCATCCTGAGTTTTTGTTTCATATTCAGATCCGAAGTTCTTAAACTTAATTCTTTTGCAGGGTTCAAAACTTCAAAGTGGCGATCCAGAATTGAAAACTCAAAATAAGATTCATCATTCGAAATTCATATTTCAAAATATAAAATAATGAAGTAATGAAATTAGATAGAAACCCTAGACATCTATATATATAAAAATGGATTTCTGTCTGTCTGTCTGTCTGTCTGTCTGTCTGTCTGTCTGTTTGTCTGTCTGTCTGTTCCCTATAGACTCGGAAACTACTGAACCGATTTGCTTGAAACTTTGCAGGTGGGGGTATTGGAGGCAGGGGAAGGTTCGTATAATGGTCTGAGACCCCTCCCTCTCTTATTAAGGGGGGGAGGGGCCTCCCAAATAAAAGACAATATTTTGCATAACTCGAAAACCAATCAAGCAAATGGTATCAAATTTGGCATAGGGTGGTATTTCGAAACAATTAATATTTCCATGAATATAAGGTACCCCTCCCTCCTCTCAGTGGGGTGATAGGAAGGGGAGAGGGGGGCTACCTTACATTTTTTCATATAACTCGAAAACTAATCAAGATATTGGAACCAAATTTGGCATGGGATGGTATTTGGAAACGAAAAATATTTCAATGGTTATTTGAGACCCTTCCCTCTTTCCTGTAGAAAAGGGGAGGGGGCCTCTTTTATAATTTTTAACATCACTCAAAAACTAATTAAGCAAATTGAACCAAATTTGGCATGGGCGAATATTTGGGAACAGAAATGCTTCTATCAATATTTGGTATCCCTCACTCCTTCAAAGAGGTGGATGAAAAGGGGGAGGAGAGGTCTCCCTTACAATTTTCAGTATAACTGGAACTGATCGAGCAAATTGAACCATATTTAACATGTGAGGGTATTTTGATACACGAAATGTTTCTATTATAAATTGAAGCAACACCTTTTTTCTTCAGCGGAAAGATATAAAGGGGGAAAGGGGGGCTTCCATACAATTTTTTTTGCATAATTCGAGAATTAATCGAGCAAATGAAACCAAATTTGGCATCAAAAAGTATTTGAGTACGAAAAATACTTTTATGAATATTAAGTTCTCATCCAATCATTAAATGAGGAGAACGGAAGGGGGGATGGAACTTCCTTTGAAGTTTATGCATAACTCAAGGATTTACTACGCAAATAAAACCAAATTTGGCATGGGATAGTATTTCAATAAGAGGAACTTTTCTATGTGAAACAATTTCTTTCTGACCGTAGGAGAATAGAATTGAGAATACAGGAAGGAAAGAGGTTAGCTTATATTAAACTTTTTTTTAACAAAATCCGAGAAATGAACAAAACTTAACCTGGAAAATCTTTTTGGTTTGATTCTATAATTATCTGACACACCATCCTCCTTTCAGTGAGTAGGTGCATAAGAGGAGGGGGTTGAACCCAATTCAATTTTTTTTAGCATAAGTTCTCAGTTTATGCTAACGAAGCCAACAAATGGAAACAAATATAGCATAGAAAGGTACTTGGTTAAAAGATTATTATAGACCCTTACGCTGTACAGTGTAGAGAGGAGAAGAAAGGAGGGGTTCCATATAAATTTTGTTGTAAAGCTTAAAAAATTATCAATCAATGGAACAATATTTCATACAACAAGATTTTTGGGAACGAAAAAAATGGGTATGATTATTAAAAACCACGATCTCCTTTCAGCAGGGGGAAAGGATGGACAGGGGGGGGGGGGGAGATTATCAGTTTTTTAGCATAACTTCAGAACATATCAAGCAAAAACAACCATATTCTATTAGTTGGATTGTTTGCGTACGATTTATTTGGAACCCTCATTTTTTAGGGCGGAGCTTAAAGAAACAGATTAAAATTATCAGATCTTTAACACAAATCAAGATTCAGAATATTAGTTTAAGTTATTTTTGTGTAGCAATTCGAAACTCCAGCTGTTGCTTTTGAATTATGTTATATTTTGATTTAAAATAATTCCAACAAAACAATAAAAATTTGAATAAATTCTGAAAATATCATTCGAGTTTGAAAGGTGTAGCAAAGCACACCGGGTCAGCTAGTCAAATATAAAATACTAGATTGATGATTGAGGGAAGGTGAAACCAACTTCAATTCCTGGCTCATATCAAAATGTAGATCTGGAATCTTAATTCAGAAATCGTTTTTTTTTTACATTTTTGAAATCGCATTTAAACTTCAAAAAAGATTCAAAATTCAAATTTCATTACTAGAAATTTGGATAATTTTAACTCATATAATTAATTTATTTACATAATATTCCGCCCACGACATAACTTGACGAACATAATTCTTAAAATAAACTCATATAAATATGAGCCTAATCTGAATATTGAATATTGATGCTGTAACTGAATTCTGAACCAGGATTCATAATTAAGATTAGGAACCCAGATACAAAAATAATGTTCAAAATTCAGATTACAAATTGCAATCGATCGCAGACTTTTGATTTTGATTGTTATTTCAATTTCAAAATTTCAAGCAATGTCAGTAAGCAATGTCAGTCAGTTTTTATTTAAGAAATAAAAACATCCCAGAATTGTATTTAAGACATTCATTTTTACGGAGAGTATTTGTGGATAAAGAAACATGTATTCCGTAAAAAACATGAATAATGTTATTATGGCAGCCAAAGAGTCAAATTTCAAACTAAAACTTTAATTTGGATTGGAAATATCAAGTTTAAATCGCAAAACTTCAATCAATTTTTTTTTAATTTAAATTATTTTAATTATTTTTTCAAATCCTTGAATTTTTCCGGGAATTTGGTAGATTAGCTTATTTCATTTGAGCCTAGAATAAGTTTTTTTTTTAGCAAATCGAAGGCCAGATTTTAGAGCAAATTAAAAAGATGTTAACCTTCGATGGAAATAAGTTCTTTAATTTGTTATTAAAGGATTCCTGAAACAAATCTAGTTTACCGTTTTCCAAATTCTCGGATGTATTTTCAAAATTTTCAATGTAATCAATAAGGCTTTGGGTAAGTAATAAGAAATGTTGTTTTGATTTTTTTTTAATTCTTGCATTGTTTGGGCAAATATATCCTAGGAAAAATTAGGTCATCAAAACCTAATCAAAACCGCCTCCACCCCCTCTTAAGGCCGTTCTTTCTACGGCCCTGATTCACATATACATATTTGTGACAAATGATAGCAGCCAAGAAGAATTCTACCGTCTTTTTCTTATCTGCCTTATAGAATAAAATAATCTATACTGACTATTTTTTTAAGTCCTATATGAGGCAAGCATGAAATTTTGAAAACTAAGTTGAAACATGTGTTTTACCCATTTTATGTTTCATAATCTCAATTTAAAGGTACAAATTAAAGTTACCATATGAGGAAAAGAAAAACAAATCAAAAGGAAAACAAGTGAAAACATATTAGGTATAAATACTAAAAACATCAAATCAAGCGCAGAAGAGTGCATGTGAGCGTCGTGTTATTAGTAAGGTTTCTGGAAACTTCAGATGAAGTAATCTCTCAGGTTTCCTGCACTGCTTTTTTTAGTTTCCAATTGTTCCTAAGAATTTTTGTTTTTTAGGGAGAATCATGACCCGACTCGAAAAATGCGTCATGCTTTATGACTTTCAAAATAAATAATTTAAAAAAAATCAGTAATCTTCTTAATGAAAAATCGTAAAGAAGCTTAAAAAAGTATTTAAAAGCACCGTGATATTAATAAGCTTATAAGCATCTATACTTGAAAATGGGTTTCTGTCTGTCTATATGTATATGTATGTGTGTCTGTCTTTCAACAGAAACGATTTGCTTGAAACTTAGGAGGTGGGTGCTTTTTTTCACGTGGGGAGATGGGAAGGCGGGAGGGAGGCCCTCTTATAATTTTTTACATAACTCGAGAATTAATCAAGCAAATGGAACCAGATTTGGCAGACGATGTTATTTGGATACGAGAATTGTTTCAATGATTATTTGAGACCCCTTCGTTCTCCAGTGGGAAGACAGAAGAGGGAGGGTGGGGGGAGGGCTTTCATACAATTTTAATTGCAAAATTCGATAACTATTGGAGCGAATGGAACCAAATTTGCGTGGAAGGATAATTTTATATGGGAACAGGTTCTATGATTGTTTGAGACCCTTCCCTTCTTGCTTTGGGAATATAGGAGGAGGGGAGGGGTCCTTTAAAATGTTTGCAATGCTCGATAACTGATCAAGCGAGGGGAATGAAAATTTGGCTAAAAGATGTTCCCTACAAGGTTTGAAGCCCTCCCCACCTTCCATTGGAGAAACAGAAAAGGGGAAGGGACCTTCCATACAATGTTTTGCATAACTGGATAAATAATCGATCAAATGTGGCATGGTAGGATATTTGAATACGGAAAAAAATTCTATCGTTGTTTGAGACCCCTTCCTGATCCTAGTGAACAGATAAGAAGAGGGGAGGGAGGGACCTCCGATTTTTTTCAAGATGTTTAGAATTAATCATTCGGAGTCATCGAATTTGCTATGGGATTGCATTTTGATACGAGTAACGTTTCTATAGTATTAAGGATAAGGTTGCCAGATTGCCCGGTTTTATCCGGGTGTATTCGGCTATTTAATACAAAATTTGGGAATAGTCCAGTTGCCCGGATTTCATTGAAAAATGCCCGGATTTTGCCCGGATTTTGCCCGGATTTATTAACTTTTTTTGGCAAATCAAACACAAAAAAATAACAAACGCCTCAAAAACGAAATTTGTTCTGTAAGTTTAATAAAAATAAACATGAAAGGATTTATGGGAGTCTAAAATAAGATTTAAAATTTGTCGATGAGTTTTGATGAAAAAAAAGTTTTTTCTGGATTTTTGTTGAGTAATTTTTAGGGTTTGAGAAAATTTGCCCGGATATTGCCCTGATTTATGGTCGTAACCTTTGAAATCAAATGCCCGGATATGTGCTGAATAAATTCAGGCAACCTTAATTTAGGACCCTTCCCTTTTCTCATTGAGTGAGATAGAGAGAGAAGACGAAAGCAATCAACTTTTGTAAGAAAAGGTATTTCGGATGGAGAAATGTTTCTATGCTTGTTATAACGAGAGGCCCGACACACTTCCGTTTTTAAGTGGGTGGCTTAAGCGCCACTTCCGGATGGAAGACCACCTACCCTGTCTTAGTTTGCCCAGCTGATGAGACTCGGTCGCGAGTTCCTGTTGATTCCCTATTTTGGGAAAGAAGCGGAAGGGTCTCCAAAAAGGGATTCGTACTTCGGCCCTTTTGAGGCCGCCCCGAAGACGAGACGAAACCCTGCAGAAATCCGTGGAAAGGGGAGTTAGCTGTTGTTCGGCCCAAAGATGAACTACCAGGGTTTAAGCCGTCGTACAAGACTCCGCCCTCTACCCCGGTTTAGCAAAAGAATGATCGTGACTGGATTCGCGGCCAGTCTCCGCAGTAAAAACTCTAAAACGGAAAAACGCGAACAAAAAAAGGAACAACTTGTAACCCCCTTTCCCAATACCTCAATTAATCATGCATAGGGGGAAAGTTCATATAACGCCCCATGTGGCTAATACGCGCCACTCTTGTTTTGAAGAATCTGAAACATTTTAAGCCTGCAAAATATTACCAATTTGTTTTAAATGCTGTGATTGGTCATGGCAAGTATGAATTTTTCCTTAAAATGCCCCTGTGTCGTGATAATTTCACAATTTAGGTTTTTCTTCATTTCGATCTAAATTTTAAAACACTTTTAATAAGGTGTCACCAAGCCGAGAAAAACGAATAAGACAATATTTTCTGACACATCGATAGAGGAGAATCTAAATTATGATTTTATGCTAAAAAATCATACTGAACTCGCAAAGGTATGCTTTTCATGGGTATGTTCTATCACGGCCCATGCGCTCTTTATAACGCGCCAATCGTAGTAGGCTGAAAATAGCATTAATTTTTCAAAAAGGCCAATTTTCATTGAAAATGAACAAAAAGTCTAAAACCATATTTTGAGCGTTAATTCAGCCCAAAAAATCTTTTTTTCATATTTTGTTAAATTTCTTTTAGTCCATTTTGATTTTCTTTTCAGTCAAAGTGTCTGTAAGTATTGGTGTGTTTTCGGTCTTCGGCTACCCTCGGGTGTGTTCGGCTGCTAGGCGCGTATTGAATACACAGCGGCGCGTATTCTCAACACAGTTTTGTTCTGTGGCTTTGAATATGGTTTTAAAAAATCATGTTTTTAAAGAAACTATAGAAATTTGAGTAATGAAAAATCATAGGAATTTGTAGAAAACACTTTTCTTCAACGATTACACCCATTTTTAACACAATTTGTACGTGGAATACATAGAAAATCAGCGATTCGCTTAGGTGGCGCATAATAGGGCATGTTCCCCTATTAAATTCTCATTTCATTTGAGACTTATCGGAGCCAATTTTCATTTATGCGAAAACATTCTGTTTATTTCGTGTTTGTTTACATTTGTAGTGTGTTGTTAGGCCTAAGCTTTTACTTCTCTCTCAAACTTTTGTAGTGGTGTTCGTGGTGGAGATGTTATGTGGTTTGTACGATACAGATGCGTCCGATGTTCATTTCCACTTGTTACTATTTCGTGTGGAACGGATGACAATTTTCCAACGATAGGGCTACTTTTATGTGGCTCGCCAGTCCAAACAATTTTATAGCCCGCTGATTCAATGAAGCGGTTAAAATCTGGCGCTCGCGCAACATAAATTGTGCAAAAGTTGCGGGCGAAAAACGTACGTTTTTAAAAGCGATCGCAGAAGAAACATGTTCTTCATATGGGAGTACTCACGTTTTCGGTTAATGATTCGTGGGGTTTTGGGCAGCCATTACCTCACCATTTTTGCTGTTCTGCGGTGAACTACTGCGGCCCTCCTTCGCCTTACCACGCTAGTTGACGAGCATACGGCGGTAGCTCTGCTGCGGTGATTCAGCTACACTTTTTGGTCGGCAGATTGCGGCGCAGCTAGAGAAGATGCTCTCTAGCTAGCCGTCGTGGTCTGCTGTTGGTTGGCAACGACGATGAAAATTATGACCGCGGTTCTCGTAGTCGCGAGAAGACCGCGGCGCGGTGGTACTAAGGTGTACACTGCCTGGCTAGCGTGTTGGTGTCTGCTAGCCGTCAGCGACAGCGGTGTTCGCTTCGGCTGGGGCGTGTGCCGCTGATGATCCTGGTAGTGCCTCGACTTCTTCTGGGTGGTTGTGCAGTTGTATCTGGCATGAAAAAGTGTGGTGTTTTACACGGCGTTTCACTGGAGTGATTATCTCCACAACATACCTTCGGGTCGAACAAATGTCGTAAACACTTCTTGCACTGCACTACCTATGCTTCCTAGCTCTAGTGTGGGCTACTCGAGAGAAGGTAAATTAATTGAGGATACTAAAAAAGGAAATCACAAGTGTTCAATTTACCGAGTCTTACTAATTTACACGACGAAAGATAACCGATCTTGCCTACGCTAATCACCGGGAATAAATGGGTCGGGAGATCTTTTCGTCATCTGGCTTACTGGATTAGCTCAACTTCGTGACCGGAACTACCCGATCCGACTTAGTCGAATCGCGAAGTTAAACAATTAAATCCTCTCTCGCGAATTCTCGGATAGCCCTTGTCTTCCCCTTCCAAATCCAAAATTAGAAACCAATCTTTTTCTTCCCCAAACTTTTAGGTTCACAACGCATCCCGAAGGAGGTCATTCACCTGATGCAAACAAAGTCTGCCGTCGGTGGTCTACGAAAGACGGCGTCTCAAGCCACACGTTTAAAGTTGGAAGTGTGTTGGTTGATCTAAAGCCTTCAACAGCGTGCTAATGGTTTTGATGATTGTTCTTCTAGGGTGGCACTTGAAATATGAATGTCGAAATGTTTTCGTTTTCGAATTGAAATAATTTAATTTTATGCTTATTTATTTTGGTAACACTATTAAGGTTCCAAATTATGCTAATATTTACAGTCGAGAAAATGTTTTGCTTTATTGACCCGTTACATTGTTCTGGATCCCTCCCTCATTCCAGAGATTAATACGGGTGAGTGAGCCTCTCATACATATGGAACCAAATTTGTCATAGGAAAGTATGTGGAAATAAGAATTTAAGACTCTTCCTTTCTTTCCAGAGGGGAGATAGAAAAGGGAGAGGAGTGCACTCATATCTACTTTTGTTTAATAACTCGAAAATTGATCGAGCAAATTTTGCATAGCAGGGATTATGGTACGAGAAATGGTTCCTGGATTATTAAATTAGAAAACTTGTTTAATGACTTGGAAACTGGTCAAGCATCAAACCAAAGTTGGCATAGGAGAGGAATTTTATACAAGTAAAACATTAAATTTGGCTGAATTAGGGAACTTATGAAAAAAAATACAGAGTCTAAATATTAGATACAAAATGATGATTGAAAAACGAATTATAGGTCAGGTTCTTAGATCAGAAAACAAATATTTAAGAAAATAACAATTAATCTCTATTGTATTACAATTCGAAACTCATGTTACTATTTTCATTTCAAGGGGTTGACATATAATGGTGTTGAAATTGAAAAATAAAATAATGAACTAACATTAAAATTTAAATTATCATTGAGTTTTTTTTATCATTTTTTCAAGGTGTAACAAAGCACACGAGGTTAGCTTGTTTGTTAATTATTCATCCGTGTATATTAGACTGCCCCAAATGACCCGACTTTTGAAAAAGTTATACGCTGCAGGCTAAAATTGATCCTGGGCCTAGTACAAGATCTCATGCCAAATTTGGGCCAGATCGGACCACGGGAAGGGGTCGCTCAACGAGCCTGAAGTTTGTATGGGATTTTGAGACATTTTGTTCGAGAGGAACATGAAAAACCAGTTTTTCGTCAATAACTTTTGTCTCCTTCGACCGATTTCTTTTAAAAACGGGTTTTCTTAAAGCCTTAATTATGGCAAACATTTCATCCGAAGCTTTTATTTCAATTAAAGTTAAGATAAAAAAGTTATTAAGCTTCAAAAATTGGCTAACTTTTTTAAGGATGATATTCATCACTGTTTTAATGAGGCGGCTAAATGTCCGACCAGGACACTCAATGTGAAATGCATGCCGTTTCGTCAAATGATGCCCGATTTTAATCATTGTTGTTGCGATCGATTGCAATTTTTGATGTTTTTCTAATATTTGTGTTTGGATGATATTCACTTGATAGTTCGGAAAGAAGTAAGGGCGGAAAAATGCTTAACAAATTAAAAAAAAATTACATAACCATAGGGGCTTAGGAACATGACAGGACGATTTGTGATGCCAATAAAAAGATTCGCCCTCATTCTCTATCAAAAGAAGGCTACAGCTAATATAATAGAAACGTTAGAAAAATGGGAAATTCAAAACCTGTGAAATGTTATGCGCTGCAGGTTAAAATTGATTCTAGTCCTAGTACAAGCTCTCATGCCAAATTTGGTCCCGATCGGATCACGGGAAGGGGTCGCTCAACGAGCTTGAAGTTTGTATGGGATTTCGAGATATTTTGCTCGGAAGAAACATGGAAAACCTGTTTTTCGTCAATAACTTTGGTTCCCGTTGGCAGATTTCTTTCAAAAAAGGTTTTTCTTAAAGGATGGTATTCATCACTGTCAATGAGTCGGGTGGAGGAACATATTGACGCCTCATTAGCAGTAATGAATACCACCGAAAAAAAGTTAGTCCCTTTTTGAAGCCTAATAACTTTTTTATCTTAACTCTTATTGAAATGCAGTCTTCGAATGAAATATTCATCATAATTTTGGCTTTAACAAAAATTGTTTTTTAAAGAAATCGGTCGACGGGAACTAAAGTTATTGACGAAAAACAGGTTTTTTTTAACTGGCATCACAAATCGTCCTGTTATATTCCTAAGCCCCTGTGGTTATGCAATTTTTTTTTAATTGTCAAGCATTTTTCGGCCCTTACTTCTTTCGCAACTATCAAGTGAATATCATCCAAACACAAATATTAGAAAAACATCAAAAATTGCAATCGATCGCAACAACAATGATTAAAATCGGGCATTATTTGACGAAACGGCATGCATTTCACATTGAGTGTCCTGGTCGGACATTTAGTCGCCTCATTAAAACAGTGATGAATATCATCCTTAAAAAAGTTAGCCAATTTTTGAAGCTTAATAACTTTTTTATCTTAACTTTAATTGAAATAAAAGCTTCGGATGAAATGTTTGCCATAATTAAGGCTTTAAGAAAACCCGTTTTTAAAAGAAATCGGTCGAAGGAGACAAAAGTTATTGACGAAAAGCTGGTTTTTCATGTTCCTCTCGAACAAAATGTCTCAAAATCCCATACAAACTTCAGGCTCGTTGAGCGACCCCTTCCCGTGGTCCGATCTGGCCCAAATTTGGCATGAGATCTTGTACTAGGCCCAGGATCAATTTTAGCCTGCAGCGTATAACATTTTACTGGTTTTAAATTTCCCATACAAATTTGGGGCAGTCTAGTGTATATCCGTAAACTTTATTTCCCATTCTCCTTTATACAAAACTATATTTGTTTATCACTTCAATTTTCAAAATAGTATAAAAACTGATTTACACATTTTTCCAACAATTGTTTTGGTTTTTAAAATTTCTGATTGTATTTTGAATGGATTTAAATTAAGATTATTTTTATGAAAAAAATCAGAAATGTAAAAAGGCGCTTATGCAGAAGAGGGTTGTTGATTTCCTGTTAGGACAAAAGCTTCTCAATTTCTGATAACGCTTTCAACAGTTAGAACTACTGATAAGGTTCCATTAAACACAAACAGAATGTTCAATTGATTCCTGCCCGTTGAAATCCGGCCCATCATCAAATAGACTAACTACAACTTTCTGGCTCTGTGATTGATGAGATGATTAGCATTAAAATCTCATTCGTCTTTCTGGCCAATATTAGAGAGGCAATGACTTCGGCTGGCTTGGCAGAAAGAAACTAGAACGGACTTAATCTCTGCTTTCCTGATTTGGATAAAAGACAACGAGAAGATAGATCCACATAGATATATATCCAATCCACCGGCCATAGTGACCAGACGGGGCCGACCGAAGAGTGTGGCTCAGAAAAAGTTGATTCTTTGGCCAGATTTCTGGAGGACGATGCGACGATGTGGTTTGGAAGCAAGCGGCAGGTAATAAACGGCAGCCATCCGTCTTCTCGAGTGACCAACAACCATAAGAAGTGCGACCGAGACGTGCTTCTTTTCCGATCCTTTTTGGGGTCGTATTTATGTTATACATTTACAGTTGATACCGGACCAGATGGATGATGACCGGGGGAAGACCGCGCGGCTATTCTGCTCTATTCGGTGTCAGGTATTTTCCTAATCGCTTTGACCGTTTTGCGCGAAACGGAATCACGAAAGTTCTGATGACTGACTGACTAACTGAGACCGAGGCAGGTTTGAAGATAGTGATATGTTCAAGCCATAGGTTCAAAAACACAGGCAGGGGAAACGCAAGAATGAAACCAGCTGAACATGGCTAGATCCAATTTACAGCTTCATCTGCTGAGTTTGTCGACGACTTCGCCGCGTCTCAGTTTGTCTTCTTTGGTGGTTGATCCTGCTGCCATTGACCCTCAATTCGAACTGGTACGAGTATTCGATTACATATGGCCGCTCTAATTGGTGACGAGCCGGTCAATAAAGTCTTTTAAAGTAAAAATCATCAATAATAACACTAGTTTACAAAATTTTAAAAAAAATCGTGAACTTGATTAACTGACCAACATTTTTAATGTAAAATCGGGCGCTAAATCCGAAAATAAAATTTAAAAAAATCTCAGTAGAACCGTTTTTGAGTTATGCTCCAAATATGAAATTTCGAAAAAATTAAAAAAGTTCTTGTACTTAGATTAAAATATCTCGGACGGCATAACAGTAATTTGAAATCCCTCTTTTGCATATTGAAGGTGAATAAGTTTTCTATCGATCATCTGAACACTGTTTTTGCGTTTGACCAACAGTATTGCTGATATTAGTGACTTTATGAGAAAAAAAAAAATATAAAAATCGCATTTTTTTAGAGAAAATTTTGTTTCAACGAAAGTTTTAGACTCGATGGTAGCATTTAAAAAATCTGATTTTCTGTTGCGCTTAAATGTCAATTTAAGACAAAGATTTCAAGTGGTTATTTATCAAAATCGGTTGAAAATTGAAGATGTTATGGCTACTTTACCATAACTGAAATTTTTGGAGTTTTTAATAATTTAACGAACCGCAGTACACTTATCATAGTATAGGAAGAATGAAACATGATAAATCTCACTCGCTCCAAGTCAACATTATTTATTTGCTTACCAGAAGGTCACATGCCAAGTTTCAGGAAGATCTGACCATAGGGAGGGGTTGCTTAAGTCTCAAACGTGAATAAAGTGTTTAAGGTATTTTGCCCGGAAGGAACGAAAAATACTGGTTTTACATCAATAACTGCTTTCATCACTAGCTGATTGTTTTTTATGGTTGATTTTATTAAAGCCTAAGTTGGGACAAATATTTCACCCGAAGACTGTAACTCGATTGGATTTGAAACAGAAAAGTTATTGCGGTTGCTCTACTGAGATTTTTTTGAATTTTATTTTCGGATTCAGCGCCCGATTTCACATTGGAAATGACCTTCAGTTTACTGAGTTAAAAAATGCTGTAAACTAGTGTAATCGTAGTATTGAGGTATACATTTACGTACAGGTGAATTATTTTATTCTCATAACGTACAGGTAAAATTCAGAGCGGTTTAATTTAGACCAGGGGTCAAAAATTTTCAGTTCGCGAGTCGCATGTGGCCCTTTGCCTCCATGTCCCATTTAAGTTTAATACAAATTTTAAAATATTTCTCAGTCGATAATTCAGATTCGCGATATAAAGATCACACTACAAATAGGCAGTTTTTTAGTGCTTATTCTCCTTTCGTCAAAAAGTAAAACTTTTAGAATCATTATTCAAATAGTATCATCAAACGCATTGTTAATCTTTATTCTGGAGATATATTTTAGAAAAGGACCAACTTCTTTATACATCCATATTTATTGAACACCTTGTGTTTCTGTTTATTGGAATCTAGCAAGAAAGTTGGCATAATTAAACATTCATTTTTCCGATTTTAAAACATATGATTCCTTCCAGATTTCTATAATATTGTATTATCTAAGATATTAGAGTTTAAATTGTTTTCGTTTATAACACTAAACTATAGGGGAGAATGGGGATACTTGATACCTTTTTCTTATTTTAATCATATCTTTTTGAGAAAAATGCAGATCGCACCATTTTTTTGCATTTTCTGACAGCATGTAATTTCAAGTTTATATGCTGCAAAAGTTAGATCGATACACGAACCCGTAGATGAACTAGAAGCATTTGTGTGTGATTTTTTGAAAGTTAAAGAAGTCTTTATTCTTCATTAGACTTGATCCATTAATCAAGGTGCCCTAAGCTTTGGCATAAATCATGCAAAGTCTAAAAACAAAAGTTCGATTGATTTTGGCCATATTTGTGTTTATTTCTCATTTTATTAGTGTCAGACGAAAAAAAATTCTAAAAGTTTGTCTACTACCTTTTAGTTATTGCATAATTAAAGACGCAATTTTCTAATTTGTAGAAAAAAAGAACTTTTTTGAGTCCTTTTACCAGGAAATTATTGGAGAAGCATTAGTCATTGGATAAATATTAATAATTCCGTGCTTAGCAATGATCAACATTCATTCAGAAGAAAAATATATCTTTTTGGACTCGAGTGATCAAGTGAATCCATAACATAGATTTTGGAAAACTTTTTTCTTGAAAAAATTGAGAATTGACTATTTATTTGAAAATATGGCTTTAAGAAGTTCATTTTTTACACTAACGATTGACATATTGGAATGATTTTTTTTATTACAATTTTTTCGTGTGGGAAACATTTTAAAGTTATTAAAAAAGATCTTCCGGTCATATTTTGTTAGATTTTTCAAACAAAGTGCAATAACTAAAAATTATTTAAAAAAAATTTTTTTTTGAGATATCAGGTTTGTTGTTTTGTTCTATTTGGCTAATTTTTCTAAAATATTCGATCTAATGTAAGACATTATTTTTTCGAGATACAGCTGAGAAATCAAGTAAGTACCCGATTTCTCCCCTAATGGATATAAAAATATCTGTAGAACTTTACAATTTAAAAACAAAGACAAATCCCGCACAACCATAAAAAGGATGAATTGACTTTTCATTTCTATGAATTGTATACAGTATAGTATAGACACTGAAAAAAGAACTTTCCAACACCAGGCATAGTTGGACTGATCATAAATCAAAATTACTGGAAAAAATATTTGATATATGTGTTACGGCTCAACAACAACAAAATGTTAAAAAGTTTATTCGAACTTGTTTACCATCCTGTATACAAAGTTGCCGAAAACATAGAAAAATCTACAATTTCAAAAAATTTTAATGTTAAAAAATTTAGGTTTGCTTATTTTTAGTTTTAAAAATGTCATAAGATTGGCAAATTTACATTGCCATTTTTAATCAAGTAAAATGTAAAAAACACTCAATTTTTTGTGACTTTTCAACGAAATTAAAGGAAATAGCATCACAGAATACCATCGTAGATTTTAAGGGTAAAATCACAGAATGCCAGGTTTTTTTTTATTGTCAAAAACAGCATTTTTCGGCAACTTTACCTGTATACTCCTTCAGCTCTGGCGTATTTCTACCACCCAGCTAGCAAGGAACAGCCAGTAGCAGTGAGCAACTTTTGCTTGATAACTTTTTCAAGATTCATCAACTGTGTAAATCCTAATGCTTTTGAGTGGGCTATTCAAAAAAAAAAATGTAAGCAGAGGTACAAACATTTCCAAATAGGGATAGAATAAAATTGTCTCCACCGAAAGAACATGTAAATATTATTCAGTGTTTGATTCGAGCCGTTATAAAGCTAAGCGTTCCACTGAGTCCTCAAGAATCGCTTCAATCGGGTTTCTGGAAAAAGAAAAAGAAAAAAGAAACTTTGATAACTGTTAGCCTTCTCGGTGCAAAAATTCATTTTACGGTTTTGTATGATGTGTGCATGAACATTTTTAGAAAATATTTATACCATCGTCGAAGCATGAACAAAGTTTTTTTTTTGATTCATTAAATTTTTGAAAATCTGCGATTGTTAATGAACAGAAAAGGTCAGTAATTTTTTATCTTGAAGAGTCTTTAAAAGGACCCTCAGCACAAAAGATAGAAAATTGCTGTGATTCAGTCGAATAACAAAATTCAAACATTTTTCTCCTCTTTTGAAAACCATTCATTTTCTAGATTCATTGGGTTACAGCTTATCCATATTAGACTGGCCCAAATTTGTATGGGATGATTTTTACAACATTTTTTTCAACACGGCACCCCCTAGATTGGTGCATTTAGGTGAAAAAATGACTTTCTGAAAATTTCAGGTCATTTGGCAGAAGCACGAGCTGGCGCAAAGGACTTGAAATTTGTATGGAGATTTTCGGCAAAATGTATGAAAAATCGACATACTTTCACTCTTTGTGCTCTGAAATACGTTTCCAGTATGCTCGAAAGCTCAGAATTTCAGAATTTGTAGTTCAAACAATGACAAAAAAGTTTGTAGAAGATTGTGACGCGATACGAGTTGACTGAGATGAGTTATTTTCAATTTAATGTGTGATTTTTTTTTCGCATTTCATCGATATATCGTGAACGGTGTATAGGTGGATTATTAGTACTAACTTGATCGCATTGTCACACAATGAGAATAACAGATAGAAAGTTTGTGAATGCAAAAAAGGTCTAAATGCCCCACAATAATGTTTGTCAAAGCTTTTTTCGCAATTTTGCCGAGGACACAAATTTTCAATTTGTTATTCTCATTGCGTGACGATGCGATCAAGTTAGTGCGATTATTAGCCCATACACCGTTCACGATATATCAAAGAAATGCGAAAAAAAATCACACATTCAATTGCGGATAACTCATTACAGTCAACTCGTATTGCGTCACAATCTTGTACAAACTTGTTTGTCATTGTTTGAACTATAATTCCTGAAATTCTGAGCTTTTTAGCATACTGGAAACATATTTTAGAATACAAAGAGTGAAAGTATGTCGATTGTTCATACATTTTGCCGAAAATCTCCATACAAATTTCAAGTCCTTTGCGCCAGCTCGTGCTTCTGTCCAATGACCTGAAATTTTCAGAAAGTCATTTTTTCACCTAAAGGCACCAACCTAGAGGGTGCCGCGTGGAATATAAGGTTTTTTTTTGTTATGGGCCAGTCTAATCCATATGAATTCAATTTGCACTTTTTGCGTAAACAATGAAAAATATAGTAATTTGCAGTATAAAAAGTCGGCAGATGCTGTGTGGCAACATTGCACGTTGTAATGTGTCATGTTTACAAGTTTAGTATATAGCGAAAAAAATAACAAACATGATTTAAACAGGTATTTGAGAAGGTATTTGGGTACGAGATATGTTTCTATGATTGTTACAAACCTGTCTGCATTGCAGTGTTAAGATGGGAGGGATAAAGGTAGTTCCATATACATTGCGTTGTATAGCTTGAAAACTTATCAAACCAATCAGGGCTTTCATACAAGCTTTTGTAAATGTGATTAAGATGCTTTACCCTAAACTGAGATAAGGTAGGAGGGTAAAATTGAATGGATAAAAGCGTAGTAATAGAATTTCAACAAGACATGTTGAGGCACAAAACGTCGTAGTCTCCAGAGTACACCGCTAAGAGGAGAAACTTTTTTTTTCTAGATTTTTTACATGGCAATTCTTCGAAAGAGTATAGTTCTTTACACCATGGAAAAAGATTTATTTGGAAGACCTCTGTGATTTTTCAAAATATGAACTAGGATTGTCATCTTTTTTCAATTTTTTTCTTGGGAACTACTGATTTTTCATTTTTCAAATTAAATTTCTCAAAAGTGTAAAATTAAGATTCTATGATGTACTCATAACAGTAAAATTTAAGTATTAGAGTTTAAACATGCATCAGACAGATTTTTATTAAATTTTCAAATTAAGGAACTTTGAACATCAATAAATTTACATGAACCGAATTCGTACCGTATATATGACTTACTTCTTCAATTCATTAGGACTAACTGCTGTTTTTCAATCCCATTAAATCCAGTTCGGTGCTAAGCCTGTCGGCTAACACCATAAATCTCGAAGCATCTGTTTTGACACCCTCTGTCAACTTTATATCATCCTGGTAAACATCCCGTGCGCACCATCTTTTCCACACTATTTACCAATGTATGTCGGTGTGTTTATGTGTGGTTAATTGATTACAACCTGATTGAGTGCAAGCCAAATCCTTTCGTTCGGTTTCTCGTTGAGCCATAAATTCATGAAGGCATATAAAGGGGGCCACATAATGAGGGAATCAAACATTTCCAGCATTGTTTACCGAGTGGAGCAACCTCAATCAGAACAAGAAAGTCAGATTAAATCCTCCCTTTCGACATGGATGGCGTCTGCCTGCTGCCTCTCATCTTGTGGATTTCTGGCCTGGGTTCACTTTTGTCCACCAAGCTCTCCCCACAAGCAACGATTCATGGTGCTGTCCACTCGGAATGTTCGGACCTTCGATTCATTAATGCCCAAACAGCTAAAACAAACTCATGAATAAATAATTTACAATTCTCGCGTTTTCCATGTTTCGCTCGGCTGTTACGACGACGAGAAGAAGGGCCATTCCGGAGGTCGAATGGTACCAGAACAGGCCGTTTTCGGTTCTAGCATTCCCAACATCTCTTCTAGGCTGGAACCATACAGAACCTGCCAACCAAAACGAAACGAACATCACTTCCACACTCGGTTTCCAGAATCCGTACAATGGCTCTCCAGTTTTGAACATTCGATGATGATGATGGGCTCGCTCAGAACAGTGTTGACATGGCCGCGTGCTATGAACTTCCGATTTGTTGGGGGTTTCCAGACTAGTTCAATTTTTTTTTACTTGAGTGGGGAAAACATATGTTCTAGGAGCTTTTATCAGTTGGTAGACTACGAGATATTCGATGTGATATTGATGTTCATCAATAAATAAGAGAAAATCGAGTGTACTCTAACTTTCATACATAAAATTTGAACCTGTCCAGTTTAACCGGTTGAAACATCACCATTTCGATGTTGCGCTTTTGCAGATTCGATTGCGAGAAAAGGTGGGTGTCAGGCTTATTTTACTCAACAACGGTTTTGTTCTACTTGCAACCGTTTATTGGGAGGACAAATTGTAATGACCAGCAAATCAATTTCCTCGTTCACTAAATATTGGAAACAATAACACAATTGTTCGACAGTCAACAATCAAGGCTGTTGTGAAACAATATCTGTATTCTTTAGACCAAGAATTTAAGAAAATAAAAACTGATAAAAAAATGATAATGAATGATTGATAAAACAAATAACTAGATAAACTAGAGTAGGATTTTTTCCGTAGGAAGGTATGATAAGGTATTTATAGTCATCGAAACTCATTCGCCTTACCATTTATTTCCATGAATTGATAAAAAATTACAAATAGGTATGACAAAAATGATAAAAATGATAAAAATGACAAAAATGAAAAAAATGACAAAAATGACAAACATGACAAAAATGACAAAAATTACAAAAATGACAAAAATGACAAAAATGATAAAAATGACAAAAATGACAAAAATGACAAAAATGACAAAAATGACAAAAATGACAAAAATGACAAAAATGACAAAAATGACAAAGATGACAAAAATGACAAAAATGACAAAAATGACAAAAATGACAAAAATAACAAAAATGACAAAAATGACAAAAATGACAAAAATGACAAAAATGACAAAAATGACAAATATAACAAAAAATGACAAAAATTACAAAAATAACAAAAAAGACAAAAATGACAAAAATACCAAAAATTACAAAAATTACAAATATAACAAAAATTACTTAAATACAAAAATTACAAAAAATACAAAAATAACAAAAATTACAAAAATTACAAAAATGACAAAAATGACAAAAATTACACAAATTACAAAAATTACAAAAAATACAAAAATTACAAAAATTACAAAAATTACAAAAATTACAAAAATTACAAAAATTACAAAAATGACAAGAATGACAAAAATGACAAAAATAACAAAAATTATCTAAATATAAATTTACATAAATTACAAAAGTTACAAAAAATTAAAAAATTACAAAAACTACAAAAATTACAAAAATTACAAAAATTATAAAAATTACAAAAATTACAAAAATTACAAAAATTACAAAAATTACAAAAATTACAAAAATTACAAAAATGACAAAAATGACAAAAATTACAAAAATTACAAAAATTACAAAAATTACAAAAATTACAAGAAATACAAAAATTACAAAAATGACAAAAACTAGAGATACATATAACTAAAATTACAAAAATTACGAAAATTACGAAATTTATATAAATTACTAAAATTACAGATATGACAAAAATAACAAAAATTACAAAAAATACAAAAATGACAAAAATTATCAAAATTACAAAAAATACAAAAAGTAACAAAAAACTACAAAATTTACATAAATTACATAAAATACATAAATTACAAAAAATACAAAAATTACAAAAATTACAAAAAATGACAAAAATGACAAAAATTACAAAAATCACAAAAATTACAAAACTTACAAATATTACATAAATTACAAATATTACAAAAATTACAAAAATTACAAAAATTACAAAAATTACAAAAAATACAAAAATTACAAAAATTACAAAAATTACAAAAATTACAAAAATCACAAAAATTACAAAAATTACAAAAATTACACAAATTACAAAAATTACAAAAATAACAAAAATTACAAAAATTACAAAACTTACAAAAATTACAAAAATTGCAAAAATTATAAAAATTACAAAAATCACAAAAATTACAAAAATTATAAAAATTACAAAATATACAAAAATTACAAAAATAAACAAATTACAAAAATTACAAGAATTACAAAAATTACAAAATATACAAAAATAACAAAAATTACAAAAATTACAGAAATAAACAAATTACATAAATTAGTAAAGTTACAAATATTACAAAAATGAAAAAAATACTAAAATTGAAAAAAAATTGATAATGATCGACTTTGAGTACAATCGATCATTCATAACTGATGAACCAAAAAATAAAAATAAATAAAGAAAAAACACATGATTGTGAATCTATTTATAATTTTCCATTTAATCAAGGATTAAGCCTACATATTTTAGTTTCAGAGATAAAATGCTTTGAAGATTAAAAAAAAATAATTTTTATAAGTTAAAATAGACAGTATTTCAAATATCTCTGACATCACTGAAGAAAGTCTTAGATTATTTTTGATTAAAGGTTTAAATTTATTCAAGTACTTTTTTGAAAACTGCCAAACGATTTGACTTCAATTCAATTCGGTTTAAAACTTATTAAAAATTTTGTCAAAATTCTCGTATTTTGTGGAGTTGGGGAATACAAACATATTTCTATAACTTTTTTTCTCAGAAAAGCTTATCATTGAATTAAAACCATTATTTTTCAAATATTTGTAATGTTCCGTAGTTTTGCCAAAAAAGTGCACAAATTTTTTTGTTCGGAAAATTTCGCATTTCCGATTTGTACGTGTTCAATATACAATATAACGAAAAAAAAAATATTAAAAGTGATGTTAGTAAAATTGAAATTACTTAAAAACAGTGTTTTTTTTGTAAATAATGAAAAATAAGTTCTGTAGAAATGCTGGATGGTCGCCTGGAATGGTTCCTTATTAGGATTTTTCGATCTTCAGGAAAAGAAAGTTCTCCAAGATCGACTCATATGGGCGGTCGTTGGATCGATCCACCCAAAAAATCGAAACTTGAGGATCGATCTCTGATAGGAGCAATCTTGATACGAACACGAAATTTCAAAGTTCTATTACCGTTCTATCTTTGGAAGGAATAAATACTTATAAACGCTTTTATTTAGACACTCAATATATAGAAAAATTTCAGATAAAAAAATCCAAAAAAATCTAACTTTAAATATCAAAATCGACTAATTTCCCGACAAATTAAATAAAATACGTCGTACGGTACGGTCAACTTTTTTAGTTAAAATGTTTGTTCTGGAACATTTTTGATGGAGGATTAAAGCTTTGTTTGCACTTGCTTTGATGTTCTTCACATACATTTTGCGTCGATAAAATCAAACAATTAACAAAAAATTGTTACCAATTTTTATCGTAAGTTGCTTATTAGGATTTCCGTAGTTTTTTAATAGATTCAAAATCGAAGGAAAATTAAGAATCCCAAATCAAAATCAAAATATTGTAACAAGATCTGATCGGAAAAAGCGAGTATATACATAAATTTAAATAAAATATTGAATTTGTATTTCACTGTTATAAATCAGATTTGCAGTTCATTATCAGCCATAATAAAAAAATAGTTTAAAAACTCGAAATTTATATTTGTGAGTGTTCGTTTAAAATTTAAATATCATAATGCCATTGAACATAAGTTAAAAACATACCTAATATACAAATTCATATTTCGAATGTTTGTTCCTGAACTCGACTGAGTTTCAACATCGACACCAATCATATCGACTATTTCTAGTGAAATTCAATTGAAAATGGTATAACTATTTTGTTCTTGACATCATAAAGGGGCGTTTAAAATTTTTTGATATTAAAGATTTTTTATTTTTTGATATCTTTGTAAAAGACTGCAAAACATTTTGTTTTTTTTAATATCTGAGATTCATATTGGATTAAAATTTCCTTGAAATTTTGACAAATTTCTGTATCTTCGTAGAACTGTAAAACAATAAAGAGAAAACTTAAGTAACTTTTTCTCAGGAGTCAATTTATTTTTAATGTCTTTGTAACATTTACATTTATATATTGTGTCCTTCAAGGAAGAAAAAAACAATTTTCATTCAACTCATACTCTCTTTGTTGCAAATTTGTTTCTTTTCTAAACAAATGATTGAAATTTCATTTCATTTGTTTCAGATTAAATAAAGTTTTTATAAAAAGAAATTTCATCATTTTATATCAGAACTGAATTTAGAATTTAAAATGAAATTTTTGGTCTATAACTCATAATGAGAAAGAAATTTCAGAATTTATAAAAACAACACAATATTTCGAATCGCTATTCTGAACCATATAACAGAATAATAAAAAAAATTCAGTGTTTTAAAATCAGTTTTGAGTTCATAGCAATTATGATCAAAAACTTATCTCAAATATTTGTTTTTTCAAACGATTAAAATTTGGTTGTGATTACCTTGCATGATATGGAGAAGCTTAGGAAAAATAGATAATTGAAAAAATTCTTAACATTTTCAACAAGTGTATAGTTTCCATTTATGAAATGACATTTACAACGAGTGATTTCTTAATGAGCTCAGAAGTCATTTTTTATAACTTCCTGGTATACAAAATATGAAAATCACCTTTTATCAACATTATATCGCACAGAAAATTATAGATTCGCAAATTGAAGTTGTACCAAAGAATATCGGAAAAAAGTTTAAATAGAAAAAGGGTTAGAAAGTTTCAATTTCTTCTCTCATATTGACATTTTTCCAAATACCTCCAACTTTGTTTAATGAGATCAAATTGAAAGAAAAAAAGCAGTGTGCCGCATCCTCCCCCATCACTCTTTCAAAATGAACTTTTATTCACTAGTTATCAAAGTTCTTTTTATTGGTCGATTTTTGAAAATTAGTAAAATCCCAAAAAGAGCAAGTTCTAGGACCGCGCCTATATATAACTGATAAGTTACTACAACTTTTTCATGTTAAGAATCTGTTTTAGTGGCTTTCGAATTGTTTTAATCTTTAGAAATACATAGTAGCTTTCAAAATTTTGCCAATTTAAACAACACTCCTCCCTAACCCACAATAGTGTTAGGATGAACTCGGTCAAACCACACACGGCATGGGTAGTAACTAACAATCGAAATTGATTGCCTTATTGCTTATTCATACAAATTCCATCAATGCAGAATGCCCAGCATTCGACTGTTTATCGAATTCAATCAAACCGCCTATCAGCAAACAGCAAAACCAAATGAACTCTTCGGAAAGAGGACCTTAAAAATGCATTGCAGTTTACCGCTGGAATTGGGTATTGTATAGGGAATTATTTTTGAAAAATCGAAATGTTGCGTCTTTTTAACGAAAATGGTTCAAAATAATGCTAGGTTGGAAAGTCTAAATTCGAAGTTAGTTACAGACGTAAAGCCCAGAAATGCTTTCAAGCGTATGTTTTATTTTTCCAACTAGCTGAGAATCTGTTACAAATCCCAATTGTAGGCTCATCTGTCTAAAACATAAAACATGTCCAGCACGCGACGCGGAATCTGTTTGTTCGTTAGTTCGAATCATTTGCCAGGATAGCCGAATTTGTTGGAAACTGTTACAATATTCTTATAGTCGGTCGTCACAATAGGAAATTGCACTCACACACACAGATTTTTACTCCTCTAAACAGGACACAAACTGCGACTGGAATTCGTTGTTGCATACTTGGGATAGAGAGAGATACAGCATCGTTATTCCATTTGTCACCATTTTTCCGCCAAGAGCCAAGTGCCGCGCCATGTCCGTGTAAAATAGATTAAAACCATGGCCGATCGTTAGGCATTTTCCGCCGGAATGCATGCATGCATACATGCATGAGCTAAAACTAAATCCAAAATCTGGGTTAACCCTCCGGGACTGAAACAGTTAAAAAATGTTGCAGCATCTCAACAGTAGAAGTTGTTTCTTACAATCAAAGGTCAAAATTTCGAATCCATAA
The DNA here is from genome assembly GCF_029784155.1 of Uranotaenia lowii. Taxonomy (NCBI): domain Eukaryota; kingdom Metazoa; phylum Arthropoda; class Insecta; order Diptera; family Culicidae; genus Uranotaenia; species Uranotaenia lowii. The sequence continues at coordinate 317,041,051 of NC_073692.1, forward strand.
TTCAAAAATCTGAGCTCACAAATTTTATTCTAAAATTTCTATTTTTTTTTCAAACCCAAGTTTTATCTCACATATTCAAGGGTTAGAAAGCGCTAGTAGGTACAACGCAAAACCATCAATGCCAACAGCAGCGCAGTAGTTAGCAAAAATCCATCCCGTGTCGCCACGCCAGCAGGATACTACAGCAAAGTGGCTACACTGTTTCTATTAACATTTTTATTCTAGTCCAATTTGATTTTGCCCAGTCTACATATTTTATTCACCATAAATCAGCAAACGGCAGCAGCTTTTTTTCGGGAAAAATCGACGGGTTTTCCCAATCCGGGCCCGACAGGATGCAAAATCCTGGCGTCAGCTGCCTTCAGCTGGACAGAGCGCTTGTCCTGAACGTTCGCTGATGGAACCGATCGTATGTTGTCTATTCCAACGAAGCGTTTTTTTTTGTTTGAGCTAGAAAACCTAAATCTAAAAGCATCCGTTCGGGTTTGGTTTGTTGTTTGATGTTTGTAGGCCACCAACAGCCAGGAAAAAAATGTGTCGATATGACGACTGTTGGTTTGAATTTTCGGGCCTAGTTTCAAAAACAACAGTGGCAACCACCACTAGTTAAAAAACCCGATTTAATACACTTGACAGTGGATTGTAGCCTTTCTTACAGCCTGTAAATTATATTTGGGTACATATGTCACAAAATGAATTATGATTAATGAATTTCATACGCAGTAAATCCAAAAAGAATTTAGGAAATAAAAATTTGAAGTTTTTAATTGGAGATTTTTGAATGACTAGATTCTGGAATATCTTGTAAAATTTCGTTTCTATGACATTATAATCTAACTCAATTTACTCTTTTTGGAGTTATAGCATATGGTAACTTCAAAATGGAAGGGGTATAAAAATTAAGAATACAATTTGAAAAATGATGCATGACCATGTATTTCAAATAATCCAACCTCTCAAGTAATAGATACATAGATAAAATTATTGGATAAAATTTCAATTGCTAGAGTAAAATACGATACCGAAACGTAGAAAATCGGTAGAATAAATTTTGAAAATAAAAAATTTTGAAAATTTTGAAATCGCAATATTTTTAATTATGTAAGTTTGCCATTTTTTCAATTGCCAAATTTTTCAATTTTGTCAATTTTGTCAAATTTGTCAAATTTGTCAATTTTGCCAGTTTTGTCAATTTTGTCAGTTTTGTCAATTTTGTCAATTTAGTGAATTTTGTCGATTTTCTGATTGTCAATTTGGCCAATTTTAACAATTTTTTCAATTTTCTAAGATTTTGTCAATTTGTCAATCTCTTCAATTTTGTCAATTTTGTCAATTTTGTCAATTTTGTCAATTTTGTCAATTTTGCCAGTTTAATCAATCTTGTCAATTTATGAATTTTGTGGATATAGTGAATTTAGTCGATTTTGTCTTAGTCAATTTTGTCAATTCTGTCAGTACTATCAATTTTGTCAATTTTATCAATTTTGTCAGTTTTGTCAGTTTTGTCAATTTTTTCAATTTTGTCAATTTAGTGAATTTTGTCGATTTTGTCATCGTCAACTCGGTCAATTTTGCAAATTTTCTCGATTTTGTCAATTTTCTCGATTTTGTCAATTTTATAAATTTTGTCAATTTTCATGATTTTGTCAACTTTGTCAATTTTGCCATTTTTGTCAAATCAGTGAATTATGTCAAGTCAGTCAAGTTGTCAATTTCGTCAATTTGGTCTATTTTGTCTTTTTTTTTTTCATTTTGTCAATTTTGTCATTTTTCTTTTTGTCAACCTGGCCAAAATGGTTAATTCGGATAGTTTTATCTGTTTCTTCATTCAACTTTGTCGAATATTATTATTAGCTTTTTAGCTTTATATGCATGTTCCAAAAAAAAACCAAATGCTTCAAACTCTACTATGGAGGGCTTGGTGGCGCTACTGTTTGGTTGTTATTTCCACTGGCTCCAGAAAGTGAAAGTTCGGATTGACTTCCAAGCCGTCCTTGTTTTTTCTAGACACCAACCCCAACAACAACAACGCAACAATTGCACAGGTTTTTCAATGCGAACGAAAAGTTTTCATCGCGCAACGTTAGATCTGGAGAGAGGAAGAGAAAAGGGAACAAAAAAAACCAAGCCCGAGAGCTTAAAGCTCGAGAGGATTCAGTAGCATTTGTCCTATTGGATTCAATTTGCTTCCACGGGCGAAATTCTCTCCTGTCGTTCGTGCTTAAAAAAAGCTCCCTGAGCACGAACGGCACGTGAGAAGATGAGATGGTGTGCATACATCGTCCGCGTTCCCTCCTGTGTCGTTTTCCCCTTCTCAGAGCAATCTATGCTCGAGAATCTATCGTTGGGCGAGACGAGACTTAGCATCACTATAGAAATATGCGATGTGAGGGTCTAGTCCTTCGGCTTGAGTCATTCGAATTTGGGGTTGTACCTCGTGTTGCAATCCCTTTACATGAACTTTAATTTTGAGTATCAGTCCCGAATTTAAATTTTTGGCTCCTGTTCGCCTTAGGGTGGACTGGTATACTTATACAATTTCTACGGTTACTGGTAATATATAAATCATGACATTTTGTTTATTGACATCTATTTGTCAATAAACTCATATTTATCGTTCGATTGGAAGCGCCCTCTGTTTTCCTTATGGGGAATTACACGGAGTGAAAGCGTACCTAGCGCTTATCGCTCCATGATTTCGATCATCTTCATGAGTGATTGTTGGAAAATGCTGGCAAGCCAAATGGATACGTTTTTTGGAGTGATGATTTGATGATAATTACTATGAAAATTTATTTTTCAAACTATTTTGTTTTTTTTCTTTCTTTTATACATTGAAGAGGGAAAAAAATCAAATTTTTTAAGACAAAAATCATTTTTATTGTACTGCCCAGTTTCGCAAAAACGTAGTGACAATGTTTACAAAAATTCACACCAATACATACAAATACACTGACATCGTCTGAACTCGTCGAGCTGATTCGATAGGTACCTATAAAGGTATATCTAAGACCCATAATTAAGGATCTCACAAATCGACCGATAACTATACCTTTCTGAAAGAAAGGCAAAACTGTAGAAAAATACTGTTCACCGCTTCCGTAAATAAAAATGATGACACGAGCTCTAAATTCTCAGATAAAAAAAATTGGGAGTAAACATATGGAATCCACCAACTGTAAACACTGTACTGTAAACTGTAAAAATACTCACACACGTAAATAACTGAAATTTTAAAACCATGGAGAAGTTTGATGATGGAACTATCATCTCTGATCATCGAATTATACACAGGGGAAAATGGGGATACTTGATCCCATTTTATTATGTTCATCATATCTTTTTGGAAAAACTTAGCATATCACCGTTTTTTGCATTTTCTGACAGCGTGTAATTTCAAATTTATATGCTTCAAAAGTTAGAACGATACATGAACCCGTAGATGAAATACAAGCATTTTCGAGGGACGAAGAAAATTGTGATATTTTTAAAGAGGAGACTTGATTCTTTATAAAAGGAGACTTCATCCCTTGTTCAGGGGGCCCTAACACTTGGCAAAAATCACGCAAAATCTAAAGATGAAAAGTCAATTGACTATTTATGACCATCATAGTTCACATTTCACAGATTAGGGGAGAATGAGGATACTTGATCCCTGGGGATACTTGATTCCTTAGTTATATCTTGAAACTGGAATGTCTTACAAAGATCAAATGTTCTAGAAAAATGTGCCAAAATGAGCAAAATAACAATTCTTGTAGTTTTAAAATTTTTAACAAAATAATTGTTTGAGTAATTGAACTTAGTTTGAAAAATTTCACAAAATGTAACTTGAATATCTTTTTTCATCACTTTAAAATGTTCCTTACATGGGAAAATTATGAAAAAAATATTTGTTCCAATGTATCAATCGTTCGAGCGTAAAATGAACTTCATAATGCCATATTTTCAAAGCAATGGAAAACTCTCAACTTTTTTCAGAAAAAGTTTTCTAAAATGTTGATTATGGGTACAATTGATCCCCTAGAGGTGGGTACAATTGATCCCCCTTCCAAACGGCATATTCTTCTTCTGAATTGATCGTTATGATGGCTGATTACGAAATTACTAATATTTATCCAAAAACTAATATTTATCAAACAATTGTCTGAAGAAAAGAGCAAAAATAATTAATTTTCTCTTAATTATAAAAATTGTAGCGCCTTTAAGTATGCAATGTTAATAGCGTTGAGACAAAGTTATAGAATTTTCTTCTTATGTCTGCTATAAATTGTGAAATGAGAACAAACATGACCAAAATAGTCAATTAACATTCTATCTTGGGGTTTTGTTTGATTTTTATACAAGGATTAGGGTTTCCTGAATAAAAGATCAAGTCTCCTTCAAAAGGGGATCAAGTCTCCCCTAACTTCAGAAAAATCGCAATTTTTTTACTCCCACGAAAATGCTCCTAGTTCATCAACGGGTTCAAGTATCGATCTAATTTTTGGAGCATATAAATTTGAAGTTACAAGCTGTCAGAAAATGTCAAAGACGGCGAGTTGCTAAATTTTTCCAGAAAGATATGGTGAAAATACGAAAAGGGGATCAAGTATCCCCACTCCCCCTATAGGTGTCGGGCAAAAAGAATTATAAAAGTTTTTCCATTCACCCAGTAGTCATTGCATACTTAAAGGCGCAATTTTTCGAATTTTAGATAAAAGTCCTTTTCTACAAACAAGATGAAAACAGAAAAAATCCGTCGAAAAATATATGAAAGCCCTTGAAATTTATTAAAATGTAGAACATTTCTGAGTCGGTATACCCTTTAACACTAGAAAGACCGCACCAGTCAAAATGACTGGTTGGACACTTTGTTTGTTGAATATCTTTTGCATACTTCGCTTTAAAAATTCGCAAAAAACACGACTTTTCATGAATTTTGAATCTCTACAAAACTGTGTATTTTTTATTTCACTAGCTCTTTTAGTAAGCGAGAAAAATTTCGCCATGGACACTCGGACCGTGACCAGTCAAAATGACTGGTAAAATTCACAACCCTTTAACTCAAGCAAGATAAATTTTTTTCGCTTGCTTTTGGTTTCATTTGCAAGCTACATTCAAGACAATGAGTCCTAGTTGATTTATGGTGGGCAGAAGTGTGTCATTCGTTATGAAATTATTGATTTTCGATGCGAAGTCGTGAAGATTTGAAGAAAAAGTTCTCGGATTGGCCGCTGTGTGGCGCATCAAGCACTTGACTCCCAATTTTTTTGGTCTGTTTTGTTGCTCAACTATAATCGAACTTTCTGTCAAAATTTGGCGAAATTTCATCAAGATTTGTTAAAGTTATGTTAGATTTAATACATGTCCATTCGAGTAATCGAGTAATTTTAGGTGATAAATATGTTTTATACTAAAATAGTATGAGTAAAATAATTATGAATTGTGTACTTATTTATTCAAATTTGAGACATAAGCTATGAAGCTGAACAATTTAAATGATTTTTTTAATATTTGATTATTTTCCATATGTTGGTTATCCACCATGGGTGCACGGATTCACCGCAGTTTCTGCCCAAGTATGTATTCACATGAGTTCTTAGATTATTAGGTTCGACAAATTTCCAATGCAAGTTCCCTTACAGGTATTCCGGCACCCGTGTATAAAGCTGGTAACTGATTGAACATTCTTATTGAACATTCTTATTATAAGAGGAAACACATCTTACCTGTCGGCAACTTACGGGGTTTGAACTCTAGAGTTTTCTTGCCGAAACCGGGAATCGAACCCAGTACACCTGGCATACCTAGACTAGACTCACGCCAGTCTATCTGATAGACCACATCGGCGCTAAGATACATCAACATGGGTGCACGGAATGGCTTTAAATTCGCCGTTGTTAATTATATAGAAATAAATAGTTTTCAACTTGCTTCAGAGCACAAAATATTTTTGAGTTGGATATGATAGGCATTTGAAATGCAACATTAGTCAATCGAAAAACTTTTAAGGAAAAACAAATCAATGTGTACATTTGACAATGTTGATTCATTATTTTTATTTCCACTGTTTTCTATCGCACGACATAACTTGATGCATATAATTCCTTAAATTCACTCGATCCACGATAACCGTTTACCAATTTCTTGAATGTTGATCAGATCTTATCAGATAAATATACGATAGCGAAAACCTGTTTTTATAATAAATTTATTATTTCAAGATATAATTGAAATATTTCTTTTCCAGGAATGAAAAAACGGAGCTTAAAATAAAAATCTTTATTTAAATCATTATGTCTCAACATGAAAGACATAGTTTCGACTTTGGTTTAGTTAAGATTTGTAATAATGCTTTTTAAAAAATTGCAAAAAGTCCAATATTTGATTAAAACGCGGTGAATCCGTGCACCCATAGTGAAAAACCATGTATATAACAAAAATTTTCATTTGAATCTTTAAAAGTTTTTATTCTTTACCTTTAACATGCAAAAAAATTGAATTTGGATGAATGGCGGTGAATCCGTGCACCCATGGTAAATTGCTCTACTTATATAAAAAATATGCTTCAAAACCTACAATATCAGGTATAATTTATAGGCATCGGGTTGAAAAGTTTCAGAGTTATGGATGCTAGAAAATATCTACTAAAACAAAACTGAAGTGAAACCGTGCACCCATGGCCAATAACCATAGCCATCTAACATGTTTTTACTATTAGATTGATAATGTGTTTTAATTTTATGATAGTTATTTGACATATTCATTTTATGACATACACGCATTCGTCAACTATGCCAAACTGAGGTGATTCCGGGCACCCATGGTGAAAAAATATTTCAATTTTATAACAAAAATGTTATCGAATTAATAACAAAATAATTTCAAAAGAAAAAAGTTAAAAATATTTTGATAGAAAAAATTTCCCCTTTACCAGTCATTTTGACTGGTCACGGTCCGAATAGGTATATTCAATTTGCCGGTCCTTCTAGTGTTAATTTTCAAACTTTACCACTCTGTGGAAATGTTTCCCAAACAAATTGCAGTCAAATTTTCCAATGGGGCGATTAATTTTTCAAGAGGCGTTTCAGAAGCGTAGGATACTGATAGTCTAACTTTCTTTTAACATTGTAACTACTTATTACTGAATGTTAAACCTCAGAAGTTTAGTCTTATGATTACATATCACTTTAGTTCTACGAATAGGAATCAGTTTTTATATTTTTTCTCCAAAAATTGCACATTGTTCCAGTACTTTCTCGGTTTCGACCATTTCACCTATTTGTCGAATTGTTTTCGTTTTTTTCCAAAACCGCCATTATACTTTAGACGAGTTTAATATTTCTTCCTTTCTACCTAACATTGAATCATTTTTTTTTTTTCAAAAAGAATAACCGGAATGGTGGAAAGTTTAAGACCTTACTGTCAATAAACATTTTAAATCGAAACTAGGGAACAGTGTTTATGGTGCCTATGTTTAAATATCTGATTTTAAAAGATTTTGGCGTTCTGAATTTCAATCATTTGCAAGCCCGGATTAAGGGGGGAGGCAATAGGGACATGGGAGCAATGCCTCGGGCCCCCGGCTCAGGGGGGAGGGGGGGTCTTCCAGAGAAAGAAAAAAGTATAAAATTACTTTAATCATACTGCTATAAGCTCTAGAAATCTAGACAAAATGAATTGAAGTAAGAAAACTGGAATTTAAACGTAAAATATGACAAGTAAGGGGGCCCAGTGAAATAATATATCTAATAGTTTAATTATAATAAAAGTTGAGGGGGCCTCCTAGAATAAGAATTTAATAATTTTTTCCACAATTTTATTTGGCTGGGCAAATAAGAACAACTATTAAATTGCAAATTCAGGTTTTGACAGAAAGCGTAATATTCAAAGACAGCTAAACTAAGTGTAGGGATGAGATGAAGTATATTTAGAAAATAAATAAAATTTAATTAAAAATAAAATAAAATAATAGTTGTATTCGACAACACTGAAGATAAATAGAATAAAATAAATTTTAATGGCAACATTTGCTATTTTGGCAACACTAGGCAAATAAACAAAACAAAGTCAGTCATTGATCTATTCCTGTGAGTGACAGACGTGTTTAAGTGAATCTCTGAATCGAGATTCGTAAAATCACGACAATGGCGTGGTTGGTAGAATAAGAACAAATAGCGCAGATATTTAAGGCTGCTGTTGCTGATTGTTTTGGTTTGGCCTTCCGGTGGAATAAGACGAACTTGGCGTTCCAGTGGAAACAGGCGGAATGAATTTGGAAGAGCAGATTTTGGGCAGCTTCAGGCTGATTGTTTATTTTGATTTGGCCTTTCTTTCGGTGGCTAAAGACGGAATGTCTTTGGAAGCACAGATTTTCAGGACTGTTGCGGCTAATTGTTTGTTATGATTTGGCCATCCGGTAAAAAAAGACGGAATCGGCTTAGGAAGTGCGGATTTTTAAGGCTGCTGCTTGTTTGTTTCGATTTGGTAACCCTGTGGAATAAGATGGAATGGGCGTTAGAAACGCAACTATTTAAGGCTGCTGCTGCTGATTGTTTTGAAATAACCTTCCGGTGGAATAAGTCGGAATTGGCGTTAGAAGCACAGATATTTAAGGCTGCTACTGCTGATTGTTTTGATTTGGCCTTCCGGTGGAATAAGACGGAATGGTTTTGGAAGCACAGATTTTCAGGACTGTTGCGGCTAATTGTTTGTTATGATTTGGCCATCCGGTGAAAAAAGACGGAATCGGCTTAGGAAGTGCAGATTTTTAAGGCTGCTGCTGCTGCTGCTGATTGTTTGTTTTGATTTGGCCTTCTGATGGAAAAATACAGAATTGGCTTAAGAATCACAGATTTTTAAGGCTGTTGCTTCGGATTTTTTAGTTTAATTTGGATTTTTACGGCTACTGCTGCTGGTTGTTTGCTTTGTATAAGCCTTCTGGTCGGGTAGGCTGTTTATTCCAACTCTGGTAAACAGAGACACAGTGACAAGAAATGGACAGTTTGAAAAAAATGTTGCTAAGAATGTTTTTTTTTGCGGTTTGTTCCGGCTCTGGTAAACAAAAGCAGAGCGACCAGAAAACCACAAATTGGGCGCGCTTTTGTGAAGAATATTTTCGGATGGGATGAAGAATATCCAAAAAAAAAATTGAGATTTGAAAAGCTTTTGCATAGAATGGAATGTAGGGATGAGATGAGGGATATTTGGGATATAAGATTTTGTATTTTAGAAAAACAAATGTCTGTAAATTAAAGATTAAGGATATTGAGAATAGAGTTGAAAAGGAATGTAGAGATAAGATGAAGGTTAAGCAGAAATTAAATAAAATTTGTAAGTTGGAGAATAAAGATTTAGAATATGGAATTAAAATTAAGTTGGTAATAAAATTTTGTTCTAAAGGAAAAAAACAATAGTCGACGCGTAAAAAATTTAATTGAGAATAGAGGTGAGAAGGAATGTAGGGATGAGATGAAGTATATTTAGAAAATAAATAAAATTTAATTAAAAATAAAATAAAATAATAGTTGTATTCGGCAACACTGAAGATAAATAAAATAAAATAAATTTTAATGGCTACATTTGCTATTTTGGCAACACTAGGCAAATAAACAAAACAAA